>NC_069786.1:105421612-105724642 GCF_027406575.1 Nycticebus coucang | reverse complement strand
ATTTCCAAAAAAAGCTCTATTTAAAGGCCCGAGGGGCACTAAGTGACATGACAATTTTAACCAGATCATCAATTTGAAAGCTCTGGAGAGTCTAAGAGAAAACATACAATAAATCCCCCACCACTGTCCCCACAGTCATTATATAGAACAGAAAGGGAGAAAATGCCCCTGCTCCCCCCCGCGGGCCCCTTTTGTGTGGTTCCTGCCAACGCAGCAGACCTCCTGCTATATAGACCCGCTGCGCCGCCGGCCCCACACGCTCCACTCCGCCCAGCCAGCCATGGGGAAGGTGAGCCCGGCGGGCGCCCAGGGCCCCGGGAGGGTCGCCTGCACTCGGGCCCCCGAGGCCGGGTCAGGCCCTTGAGCCCTCGCCTCGCCTTGCCTTGCAGATCACCTTCTACGAGGACCGGGGCTTCCAGGGCCGCCACTACGAATGCAGCAGCGACCACCCCAACCTGCAAACCTACTTGAGCCGCTGCAACTCGGTGCGCGTGGACAGCGGCTGCTGGATGCTCTATGAGCAGCCCAACTACGCGGGCAGCCAGTACTTCGTGCGGCGCGGCGACTACCCGGACTACCAGCAGTGGATGGGCCTCAGCGACTCGGTCCGCTCCTGCCGCCTCATCCCCCACGTGAGTCCGGGCGCCCTCGAGTCACAGCAGAGATCCGGATGTGGGGTTCACACTATGGGCTGGGGATGGGCGGCAGCCTTCTCTCTTCTGGCTCTGGGTTTTCTTTTCCTTCATTAACATCTGTAAGGGTTCCTTGCGCTGAAAAAGCAGGTGATGCAATGCTTTCAATGGGACGTTTCCTTGTACTTTGCTAAAATCACTTCCCCTCTACTGGGAAGAAGGTGTGTCCGTGCCACAGGCGATGAACGAACAGCAGCCAACTCCTTACTGTCGGGGGCTGTAGGCTAGTCACCTGGCTGTTTCTTACTTTCTTCATCTGTAAAGTAGGGCTGCTGAGAGTAGCTCATTTCCAGGGTAGCAGTGAGGGTGAAAGAAGGCACGTGGGACAGGCGTGCTCGCGCATACACACACACACACACACACACACACACACACACACACCCCTGAGTGTTAATTACTTTTCTGGACATCCAGGGTCTCTCAGGTCCTGCCTTCTAATTAGGAAAAACAAGTAACCAACAATGAGATTCCAACAGCTCGTGCAAAGCCCACTGTTACCCAAACGAAGCCCCAGCAGCCTGGAATCCACAGCTAAGGGTTCTCTAACTTAGCTGTCAGAGAGTCCTGCGGAAAATGCACCTTGTTTGTGAAGTTTGAGACCCCCTGGGGAGGTTTAATGGCTGCATAGGATCCACTCTGGCATCCGGAGCCTGAAAACTGGTTTCCACTTTCAAATTCTGCTCTTCTAATTACGGACTGTGAGCGCCCGTCTTTAGTTTTCTCATCAGGCGCAGAACGTGGCTTTCTGTGTGCCAGCCTATTGGGAAGATCAAATGGGGTACAGCACGGAAGTCCTCTGCAAACCAGAGCATGTTGACCAAGCGAGACACCTTAGTGGCAGTCATTTATACCTCAGAATGGACTTGCTTATGAGAATCTTTCCTGCAGAGGGTTTTAATGGTGGCAGAAGGAACGAGATGACAAGGGAAGCACAAGTGCTCGGGACAGGAGAGACAGGATTAGCTCGGGACAAAGAGCCTAACTTTCCATTTTTCTAAAGGTTTTACACTCTGGATCCTGATCTTAAACTTCATGATCTTAAACTTCCATTTTTCCTTTTTACCTAAAACTGATTTTCAAGAGCATACGCATACGTAAGAGCTCAGAACTGAAACCTGATCTTTCTGACAGCTCCTGCCTTTCAGCGTTTTAGAGCAGCAGGGCTTAAAGCAGAAAGGCAAGGATTAAGGCAGGCATCCTCAAACTTTTTAAACAGGGGGCCAATTCACTGGCCCTCAGACCGTTGGAGAGCCGGACTATAGTTTAAAACAAAAAACTATGAACAAATTCCTGTGCACACTACACATATCTTATTTTGAAGTAAAAAACAAAACAGGAACAAATACAATTCACACCGCTTCATGTGGCCGGCGGGCCGCAGTTTGAGGACGCCTGGATTAAGGCATTGCCTGGGCTGGACTTTCTTCCTGAATTGCCACCCAGCTGTGCCTTACTTGGCTACAAGCAATTCAACTTCCTCCCTCTCCCACTTCTTCTAATGCTATTGAGATTAAAAATAATACCTTTTGCCAGGGATTTGTCTTTTCATTTTAATATCTAATTATTTTCTATTGTCATTCAAGGAGAACCCCAGACCACAACAACCTTTGAAAGAGAGAGTAAAACAAATACTTCAAAATTGTTAATATAAAATTGTACTGAGCAGGGCCAGAGTGCATGCTTCACCTAACCTGGGGTACCAGAAAGCACTAGGGAGCATCATTCAGATGAAAGGAATGGTGAGTGGGGCCCTCATGAGTTCCACAGAGTACAACCTGCTCAACTGTACACAGCAGCCCTGGTGTTGGCAAGTCTCTCTCTTTTAATCTGGTCACCTCTGATAGAGAAAAGATAAAGAAATGCCCATTCCCCAGGCTTGCTGCTAAAATGAGGTCAGGCTTTCTGACTTCTCCTCCTGTGCTGGTGCTGACACCCAGGCCAGCTCCCACAGGGTCAGGATCTACGAGCGAGAGGACCACAGGGGCCAGATGGTGGAGATCACCGAGGACTGCTCCTCTCTTCACGACCGCTTCCACCTCAGCGAGATCCACTCCTTCAACGTGCTGGAGGGCTGCTGGGTCCTCTATGAGCTGCCCAACTACCGCGGGCGGCAGTACCTGCTGAGGCCGGGGGACTACAGGCGGCACCACGACTGGGGGGCCGTGGATGCCAGAGTGGGTTCTCTGAGGAGAGCTGTGGATTTCTATTGAAATACTTTTATTCTATTGTCTTCTCCATCTGGAAGCGAATAAAATATTTCCTGTGTGTTTCCTGCAGTAATGTAGTCCTCTGTTTCTTTCCACCTCCTTGGAAGGGCTCAGCGAAAACAAAGCTAGGAACCATGCGACTTGCATGTGTCAGTGGAAAGGGGGGTGCGAGGAAGCAGCTAAGACTCTGGGGTCAGAATGCCCGGGGCCAACGCCACTAACTAGATGTAGGTGTTATGTAACTATTTAGGGGGTCTTGTTGAGGACTTGGACCTTATCGATTAGTGTTTTTTCAAAGTATCAATAATGGGTTAAAGAGCAGTGGCATCAGAATCACCTGGACTATTTGTTAAAATTTAGATTCTCCCACCCCAGGTGATTTTTACAGAAAATAAAATTTGAGAACCACAGTTCTAAACCTACTTCCTTGTAGTACAGAATTACATCCCAGACTCAGCGCCTGTAGCACAGTGGTTAAGGCACTAGCCACATGCACTGAGGGTGGCAGGTTGAAACCTGGCCCAGGCCAGCTTAACAACAATGACAACTGCAACAAAAAATTAGCTGGGCATTGTGGCGAGCGCCTGTGGTCCCAGCTACTTGGGAGGCTGAGGCAAGAGAATAGCTTAAGCCCAAAAGTTTGAGGTTGCTGTGAGCTGTGGTGCTACAGCACTCTACCGAGGGCAACATAACAAGACTTGGTCTAAAAAAAAAAAAGAAAGAAAGAATTACTTCCCAGGGTGGCACCTGTGGCTCAGTGGGTAGGGCACCAGCCCCATATACTGAGGGTGGCGGGTTCAAACCCGGCCCTGGCCAAACTGCAAAACCAACAACAAAAAGAATTACATCCCCAAAGATGAACACCTCCATTTCAGACACTGGGAAACAATAAAATCTTTGTCTCAGAGAGGCCATGGTCTAGCAGAGGAGCAGAAGATAAAAAAAAAAATTTAAATAATTGTCCCAGTGGCACAATGGGACTCGGGGAGAGAAGAGGCAGAAGGTCACAATGATTGTCTGAATCTTTTACAATGTTCCAAAGGCCACTTTGTCCATCACCAGAAAGGACTTCAAATGTTCTCCATACCATACTGAGATCTTGAGCAACTACAAAAACACCACGTCAAAATCCCTGTGGTGAAATGTGTAACATTTAGTGGGAAAAAGAAAATTGAAACAGACTCATCACAGATATGTGATGGCAGTCTAACACAGGGATTTGAACTCTAAAATATGCTAGGAGTTAGCTCAAGTTTGAATCTCAATGTCATCTTGCATCAGTCAGGCAAGAGTCTTAGGTTGGGTTCCCCCACACACGATCATAAGCTAAGGATTCAGAAGAAGGTGATTTACTGGGGAAGTGATTCCAAGAGAAAAAGTGAAGGAGAAGGGAGCCACCCAGCCTGATCTTCTGAGAGCCCTGGAGCACGAATCACACCTCACACTCTCCTGCTTTGAGGCAAAGGATCTGGGTGCTTGTGTTCCCAACCAGTCCCCTCCATCACTGGCCATGGGGGAAGAGGACACAACTCTTTTGGAGCTTTACAACTTTCCTTAGTGGCAAGAGACAATGTGTGGAAGTTTGTGGGGCAATCACTAGCTGCCAAGCCTGAAGAAGGGGGTGGGAGGTCTGAAGTCAGGGAGCTGCTAAGGAGGGCCCCAGGGGATCTGGGCAGGGTGTACTTGGCAGCAGTACAGCATCATAAAGGGTCTACCTTGGCTCAGTGCCTGTGGCTCAAGCGGCTAAGACGCCAGTCACATACACATGAGCTGACAGGTTTGAATCCAGCCCGAGCCCATCAAACAACAGTGACGGCTGCAACCAAAAAATAGCCAGGCGTTGTGGCAGGTGCCTGTAGTCCCAGCTACTTGGGAGGCGGAGGCAGGATAATCACTTGAGCCCAGGAGTTAGAGGTTGCTGTGAGCTATGATGCCACAGCACTCTGTCCAGGGTGACAGCTTGAGGCTCTGTCTCAAAAAAAAAAAAAAGGGTCTATCGTATAAGGCGTGAGGTTCATATGGTAAAGTAACCATAAACAATTAGTACAGTGCCTATTCACCAAGTGTCTGTTATTACTATCAGGCTCTGTGAATTTGGGTGAAATAGTTATAGGTTGGTAGAAATGTACTGAACTAGGGCGGTGCCTGTGGCTCAGTCGGTAAGGCACCGGCCCCATATATCGAGGGTGGCGGGTTCAAACCCGGCCCCGGCCAAACTGCAACCAAAAAATAGCCAGGCGTTGTGGTGGGCGCCTGTAGTCCCAGCTACTCGGGAGGCTGAGGCAAGGGAATCGCTTGAGCCCAGGAGTTGGAGGTTGCTGTGAGCTGTGTGAGGCCACGGCACTCTACCGAGGGCCATAAAGTGAGACTCTGTCTCTGCAAAAAAAAAAAAAAAAGAAATGTACTGAACTAGTCCTGTCCGCTGGGGAAGACAGCATGGCACGTATGAGGGACACACTGAGTAATTACATTGGATAAAGCATTAGGGACTCAGAGGGAAGAAGTAACAGAGTCAGATGCATAAGGGCAGAGTTAGGAGGAAATGACATAATTGATCACGTATTAACGGAGACAGTAGTGCTATCCTTAGAAGGGTCATAGGGGATGTCTAGAACATGAGCTCCAAAGCAAAAATTAAAAAGAAACACAATGAGTACAAGGAGTTAAGTGAAATATACAAAGCCGTCTAAAATCCAGAGAAGCATTAGTATGTCCTGAACAGTAACGCCACTGCTTCATCCACAAGCAGTACGGCCACGTTCTCAGACCAGGAATCTGAAGAGCTTATTGTACAGGAATCAATACGAGTTGTTTAAAGTCTTTACATTCTCACTGCCACTCTTTCTCTCATTCCTTTCCAGGGTGCTCAACTTGCGGGTCACAACCCCTTTGTTCCATTTGCAACAACACGGCAATTAGAAAGGTTGCAAACCACTGAAAGCCATGGCAATAACTTGAATCTGTGACCTACATTTTCCAGCTTTCTTTAAAAAAACAATTTTTTGACTGGCTGTGGTGGCTCACACCTGTAATCCTAACAATCTGGGAGGCCGGGAAGGGTGAATTGGTTAAACTTAAGAGTTCAAGAACAGCCTGAGCAAGACCAAGATCCCATCTCTACTACTTGGGAGACGGAGGCAAGAGGATCGTTTGAGCCCAAGAGTTTGAGCTATGATGACAGCATGACACTGAACCTCAGGCAACACAGTAAGACTCTGTCTCAAAAATAAATGGATAACTAGCTAAATAAATAAATAACAATTTTTCCCCTCTAAAAGTAAAATAGAAATACTAAATACAATAGTTTGTAATATAGATTGTTTCTGTTACTATTAAATGCTAGAGTTATTCAAAGAAACTTTAAAAATAAAAAGAAGAAAGGGTAAGGGAAAAAAACAGATAGATACCAGCTAGCAAGATGAGTCTTGCAGTCATTTAGAGAAGAGGAGATGGTGGCTAAGGGCAGGTAGTGGCCCTGACAAGTAAGAAAGTGATCAGGTCTGGAATAAGCTGCAAAGGCTTAATGCAATGAAAAGTTATTGTTTGCTTTAAAAAAATCAATTTTTAAAAGGTAGACTGGGCATGGTTGCTTGAGTCTGCAATCCTAGCATTCCGGGAAGCTGAGGCTGGTGGATCGCTTGTGCTCAGAAGTTCAAGACCAGCCTGAACAAGAGTGAGACCCCGTCTCTACTAAAACTAGAAAAATTAGCCAGTGTGGCGGTGCACTCCTGTAGTCCCAGTTACTCTGGAGGCTGAGGCAAGAGGATCGCTTGTGCTCAGGAGTTTGAGGGTACAGTGAGCTACAATGACCCTACTGCACTCTATCTAGGGCAGCAAAAAAAAAAAAAAAAAAAAACTAAAGTGTTTCTTTTTCAAAAATTTAAAAATTATTATGGGTATGTAATAGGTATGTATATTAATAGAGTACATGTGATGTTTTGATGCAGGCATACAATGTGTAATGGTCAAATCTAGGTAACTAACATATCCATCATTTCAAGCATTTATCATCTCTCTTTTTTTTTTTTTTTCAGGAGTACATGTACTTTATTGAATCCCTTTGTAGACAGGTGTGTGAGTATAAACTCCTGCATGAAGAGTGGGGAGAGGCTGGCATGCAGGGGAGAGCACGGAGCTCTGGGCAGCCACTGGCAGCCTTCACGCAGCTTCCATTCTATCCACGCGACTGGATGAAGGCCACAGGGATGGCCATGAGTATAGTAGTCCGAGGGAGGCCGAGGACCAGCACCCAGATATTGAGGCACTTGGCAGTGGAAGTGTTGGCCTTGGCCCTGGTCACGTTGCCCACCAGCTTCCTGTCCGTACAGAGTAAGTGAACACTCTGAAGCCCAGGCAGAAGCAGTTCATGAAGAGCATGTTGAACAGGGACCAGATGATGGGGTCAGGCATGGCAGTCTGGCCATAGATGCGGATCACAGTGGAGGTCAAGGGAGCAGGGTTGTGGGGTGTCTCCAGCACGGCCCCCTCATGCTCCTCCATAAGCATCTCAGAGTTGGGGGGGAGCCCCTCGTGGGCTTGAGTGAGGACATTTTGGGAAGTGTGGTTTGTACTGCTGAGAGGAGGCTGCAGTGGTCTGAGACTGAGTGCCACTCGTAACCCTTTCTTTTCCCCCTGGTGGTTTCCCGTTTATCATTTCTTTGCATTAGGAACATTTCAATTCCACTTTTTTAGTTATTTTAAAATATACAATAGCTGGGCAGCACCTGTGGCTCAAAGGAGTAGGGTGCTGGCCCCATATGCCAGAGGTGGCGGATTCAAACCCAGCCCTGGCCAAAAACTGCAAAAAAAAAAAAAAAATTACAATAGCCAGACATAGTGGCTCGCACCTGTAATTCCAGCACTCTGGGAGGCTGAGGCAGAAGAATTGATGAGCTCAGGAATTTGAGATTTGTCTATGCAGGAGTGAGACCCTGTCTCCGCAAAAAATAAAAAAATAAAATAACCAGCCAGGGACCTTGGCACGCACCTGTAATGGCAGCTACTCAAGAGGCTGAGGTAGCAGGATCCCTGCAGCCCTGGAGTCTGAGGTTGCAGTGAGTTGTGATGGGGCCACTGCACTCTGCTTAGAGCACAGGGTGAGACTCTGTCTCAACTCAAACTAAAACTAAACTAAATTAATATAAAATATACAATAAATTATTGTTGACTACAGTTACCCTGTTGTGCTCTCAAATACTAAATCTGATTCTACCTAATGACACACATCGACCTTCCCCACTTTATTGCCCCCTCTTTGTGACCCTTGTCAGCTTTTGGTAACTGTCATTTCATTCCCTACCTCCATGAGATCAATTGTTTTCATTTTAGCTCCTATATATTAATGAGAACATGTGAGGTTTGTCTTCCTGTGCTTGGTTTATCTTGCATAGCATAATGTTCTCCACTTCCATCCATGTTGTTGCAAAGGTCAGGATCTCATTCTTTTTTATGGCTGAATGATATTCCATTGTGTATAAGTTTCTTATACATTCATGTGGTCAATGGACATTTAGATTGATTACATGTTTCAGCTATTGTGAATAATGCTGCAATGAACATAGGAGTACAGATATCTCTTTGATACACTCATTTACTTTCTTTTGATTATATACCCAGCAGTGGGATTGCTGAATCATATGATCGTTCTATCTTTATTTTTTATTTCATATTAATATGAGGGTACAAATGATTAGGTTACAGTGTTTGCATTTGTTAAGTAAAGTCTCTGTTGTAGTTGTGTCTCACTCCAAGGAGGTGTGCCATATACCCTTACATTGTGCCCATTAGGTGGGCGCGCACCAATCCCCCTCCCTCCTCCTTTCTGCCCCCTGCTTCCTCCCCCCAAATTGAGTTGAACAGGGGTTTTCAGACCAATTAGTTCATCTACTGGCTTCACATTAGTATTAAGTACATTGGATACTTGCTTTTTCATTCTTGTGATACTTTACTGAGAAGAATGTGTTTCAACTCTATCCAGATTGATACAAAAGATGTAAAGTCTCCATCTTTTTATGGCTGAATAGTATCCCATGGTATACTTATGCCACAGTTCTTAATCCATTCCTGGGTTGATGGGCAGGAATCTTGTTTCCACATTTTGGTGATTGTAAATTGAGCTGCAATAAATAATCTAATGCAAATGTCCTTATGATAAAGTGATTTTTTTTTCTTCTGAATAGATGCCTAATAATGGGATTGTGGAAATATTTTCAGTTTTTTGAGGACCCTCCATACTATTCTCCACAATGGTCATGCTAATTTACATTCCCACCAATGGTATATGAGGGTTCCCCTTTCTTCACATCTTTGCCCGCATTCATTATTTCATGTCTTTTGGATAAAACCATTTTAACTGAGATAAGATGATATCTCATTGTCTTTTGATTTGTATTTCTCTAATGATTAGAGATGTTGAACACTTTTTTCATTTACCTCTTGGCCATTTGTATGTCTTCTATTGATAACTGTCTATTCAGATCTTTTGTACTTTTTAAAAATAATTTTTATTTCCAAAAACAAGTGTTTTTTAAACATGGATGAAGTGTATAAATTGCATAACATCGGAAGTCAAAGTTTTTAGTGTGTCTATCTCTAGAATAGTGTACTTGTCACTTCTTACCCTCACCCCTTTCCTCTTTATTAGTTTCTCATATCCTTCACGCCTCATGACCATGTGTACCCATCACTTAGCTCACACTTATTGGCAAGAGCATATGGCGTTTGTTTTACCATTCCTGAGATACTTAGCATGATGCTCTCCAATTCCATGCAAGTTGCTGCAAATTACATTATTTCATTCCTTCTTTATGACTCAATTGATGGGCACTTAGGTTGATTACATATCTTTGTAATTGTGAGTTGTGCTACAATAAACATTCAGATGCAGGTGTCCTCTTCACGAAAGGACTTATGTACTTTTGATTAGATCTACCCAGTAGTGAGATTTCTAGATCAAATGATGGGTCTTATTTTAGTTATTGGAGGAACCACCATACTATTTTCCAAAGGATTTATACTTCGCAGCAAGGGAAATAATCAACAACAAACAGATTACCCATGGAGAGGGAGATATTCACAAACTATATATATGACAAAGGACTAATATCCAGAGTCTACAGAGAACTCAAACAAATCAGGAAGAAACAAACAAACAAACAAACCCTTTAAAAATTGGGCAAGCCCCAGCATAATGGCTTATACATGTAATCCTAGCAATTTGGGAGTTCAAAGAGGAAAGATTGAGGTTAGGAGTTCAAGACAAACTTGAGCAAGAGTAAGACTCTATCTCTACAAAAAATAGAAAAAAAATTACTTGGGTATATTGGTATGCACCTGCAATCCCAGCTACTTGGGAGGCTGAAGCAGGAGGATCATTTGATCCTAGGAGTTCGAAGTCACAGAGAGCTGTGATGACACCACTGCATTCTAGCCTGGGCGACAAAATGAGACTGTCTCAAGGAAAAAAAAAATGTGGGCAGAACATGAACAGAATTCATGCCAACACAATTAAAGAAGTGGAATCAAATTATTGTTTAATACAATTTTTTTACTTTTTGCACATTGTACAAGAAAGTAATTCCTACCAATTCATCAAGAAAATTTGAACACCGTAATAAATACTAAAATATATCATGATGCCTATATACTCCTATTCAGAATTATTAAGAGACTGATTAAGACTCTGAGGCTTTAGGAAGTAGAACAAAAGCCAAGTGTACCATTAATTCCCTAAATCAAGTTTGTACACAGGCCATGAAAATCAGCTGGTCACTTTTCAACACAGAGATTGATTTCCAGACCTCATGAATCAAAAATCCCCTGATAGTGTCCCATGCATTTGTGTGGTTTAACAAGCTCCCCCTGATAAGGGTTATGATATGAAACATTTGGACCTACTGACTGAAAGCCTTTCCCCTCAAAGTGTGGTCTGCAAACCAGCAGCACAGGCCATGCCCTAGGGAGCTTGTCAGAAATGCAGAATCTCAGGCCAAGCCCCAGACCTACTGACTCAAAGTCTGTATTTTAACAAGATCCCAAAGAATGCTTAGGCACATGTAAGTTTAAGAAGCCCTAGGCTACAGAGGGCCAGCACCCCCTAATTCCAGTACAGTGCAGATCACTGGTTCTCAATTCAGGCTGTACGACAGAATCACTCATGGTGCTATTTAAAATGATGAGGCCTGGGCTCCACTCCAGGCATTAATTCTGAAATTCTGAAATAATTACACGATTTCCAAATAATTTATCTCCTCTGATTTAAACTTTACTGGTTTATGTATACTATTTTACTTCTTTGGGGTATCCATATATTGCTGATATGTAATAATGATAAAACCTGATCAGAAAACAAGATTTGGACCCAAGGCCAAGACGGGCCTCTCTACTTACTGCCTTTCAAACTGAACTAATCACCAATTACAGGCAGAGCAACTATTGGATGCAAGTGCTCTTCAGGGGCAGGGCCTGACCTGGCAGCCCTCAGGCAGCACAGCGGCCTGGATAGACCATCCCAGCTGGAAAGACCATGTGTGTGGCAAGGGGGCCAGGACCCATTCCAAGCATGACTTTTTGTTGATTACATCAGCTAAATCGCCTAAGGCTCAAGGTGACATTTACTTTGCTTAGGAGCAAGATGTTTAGAATACTAAGAAGGCTTCAGTACCCAGCTGTGGTTTAATTCACTATCAATGGAATTTATTAACAAGATAGGTTTCTATTCACATGTCATGAATCTCTCTTTTTCTTTATACTCTGATTCTCACATCCTTATTATTGATTTATGGTCCCTTTTTATTTTCTTTCTTCTTCTTCTTTATTTGGAACCTTTTATGCCACACAGAGACTAGATCGATAAAAATTCCCTGAAAGGTGCTATATCTAAAAGCTTCCTTCTCTTGCATTTACAGGATGCTTTCATTTAGTCTGGATAAGAGCTCCACCTGGTGCTCACCAGAAGGAAGGCAGGTATGGTTTAAAAGGCATTTTCAAAATCACAAATAGTAAGAGATTATTTTGCATTTTTTAAATACGTGGCATCTCCTCTGCTATGTCATGCATGCAGGGTAAGATTATACTTTAGCCAGAGTGGTTTTTAAGCAAATATAAATCTTGTTTAAAAAGAAGTGTTTGAGATCCGTGTAACACATCATAAGCCTTTCCTAAGAGACGATGAGGAGAGCCGTACCACTTGGTCTTGTGTTCACCAGAACAGGTGTGGCCCTCTCTGGTCGAGACCCCAGCATCTGCACTGTGCCTTTTAAGAGAGCTCTAAGTCTTCTTCCTGACTCTCTCAATGTCTGACAGGTCCATGTCTAATTTATGAAACATTGAGTTCATGAGAAAAATAGATCTTACCCGCTGTTCAAATATGTCTAATGCTTTATCTGCAAGCTCAACCCTTATCTATTTATGATTTCTTTCAATTTTTTATATCCTTTACATTTCTCCCTTACTATTATATATGAACAGTTGAATTTTTTTTTTACAGAAATTTTGATTTATTTCTTTTAGAAAAAAAGAAAAAAGATACCCAATCCAAATCTTGTTGGCTGATTTCTGTCCTTATATCTCTCTCTCAGAGTCTACGACATATAAGGATATTCTCATCTCATTCATCTTAAGATACCTCCAGGCTGTCTAGGTGTTCTCAGGAGTAATGGATAGCATGCAGTGGTGTTCCTTTGCTGCCCGTCCTTGCATGTAAAAGCTGCAACCTTGGCTGCAAAATAACATCCAAGTCATGTGTCTTCGGGCTGTTTTGAGTACTTCCCTCAAGTGATATCTTTCCACCTTGTGAAAGTTGTAGGAGTCAAAATGCAGTCATTAATGTTTTTTTTTTTTTTATTGTTGGGGATTCATTGAGGGTACAATAAGCCAGGTTACACTGATTGCAATTGTTAGGTAAAGTCCCTCCTGCAATCATGTCTTGCCCCCATAAAGTGTGACACACACCAAGGCCCCACCCCCCTCCCTCCGTCCCTCTTTCTGCTCCCCCCCCATAACCATAATTGTCATTAATTGTCCTCATATCAAAATTGAGTACATAGGGTTCATGCTTCTCCATTCTTGTGATGCTTTACTAAGAATAATGTCTTCCACGTCCATCCAGGTTAATACGAAGGATGTAAAGTCTCCATTTTTTTTAATAGCTGAATAGTATTCCATGGTATACATATACCACAGCTTGCTAATCCATTCCTGGGTTGGTGGGCATTTAGGCTGTTTCCACATTTTGGCGATTGTAAATTGAGCTGCAATAAACAGTCTAGTACAAGTGTCCTTATGATAAAAGGATTTCTTTCCTTCTGGGTAGATGCCCAGTAATGGGATTGCAGGATCAAATGGGAGGTCTAGCTTGAGTGCTTTGAGGTTTCTCCATACTTCCTTCCAGAAAGGTTGTACTAGTTTGCAGTCCCACCAGCAGTGTAAAAGTGTTCCCTTCTCTCCACATCCACGCCAGCATCTGCAGTTTTGAGATTTTGTGATGTGGGCCATTCTCACTGGGGTTAGATGATATCTCAGGGTTGTTTTGATTTGCATTTCTCTAATATATAGAGATGATGAACATTTTTTCATGTGTTTGTTAGCCATTCGTCTGTCGTCTTTAGAGAAAGTTCTATTCATGTCTCTTGCCCATTGATATAAGGGATTGTTGGCTTTTTTCATGTGGATTAATTTGAGTTCTCTATAGATCCTAGTTATCAAGCTTTTGTCTGATTGAAAATATGCAAATATCCTTTCCCATTGTGTAGGTTGTCTCTTTGCTTTGGTTATTGTCTCCTTAGCTGTACAGAAGCTTTTCAGTTTAATGAAGTCCCATTTGTTTATTTTAGTTGTTGTTGCAATTGCCATGGCAGTCTTCTTCATGAAGTCTTTCCCCAGGCCAATATGTCACTAATGTTTTTTAAAAATCGCTGAAAAATAGAGCCAAGGAAGGCTATTAAGGTTTTCACGTGCCCAATAACAAAACTGATCACAAAAAACTGCAAAGACCACAATGTTGCACAAAGGTTACTGCAACCTTACACACACAAAAATACTTCTGTAAGGACGTCTAACCAGCAACTGGAGTCACCCTGGTTATTGATGTTTGTAGCTGAGAATAATTATTTTTAAAAGCATGTGATTCTTCTCATTTTTTCTCTAACAATCTTTGTCTTCCTTTATCACCCTGATTATTTATGAAATGCAAACAATATCTAGTGACATAAAATGTCCAGCATATAAATAACTCATGAAACATTAGCTATTATTGTTACATTTTATTATCTACTTTTATTATCCTAAGTATTATTTTGTACTTGTGGATTTTAAACAATTATTATGAGATCCAAATCTTAACAATGAGTGTCTTAGGCATGAGAGAATTTATCTAAAAATAATGTAATTATATTTGTAGCCCAAAGATTCAGAAAATAATAAGTCTACTGTTCTCTCTAGTCAAGTAAATTACTCAATCCTAGACATTGGAGAGGGCGATTACTAAAATCTCTAAAACTATCTCTCATGAGTAAAGGAAATAAGACTGTTGGGAATAGAGAAGAAAAATACTTTCAGATGTTTAAAAGTTTACTGGCTAGGTGTAGTGCTCATGCCTGTAATCCTAACACTTTGGAGGCCATCACAGGAAGATTACTTGAGGCCAGGAGACCAGTCTGAGCAAGAATACCCCATCTCTACAAAAACAGAAAAATTAGCCAGGTGGTGGTGTCTGCTTATAGTCACAGCTACTCAGGAGGCTGAGGCAGGAGGATTGCTTAAGTCCAGGAGTTCGAGGTTGCAGTGAGCTGTGATGACACCACTGCACTCTGGCCCAAGTGGGTAATGGAGGGAGATCCTGTCTGAAAAACAAATAAATAAACAAGCAAATAAATAAAAATGTTTATCGTTTGAAAGATAGCCTGGACTAGTTTTCTATGTGGACCCAGTATAGAATTAATACCGATGGGTGTAATTTATGGGGAGGCTGATAAGGGTCCAACATGAAAAATGACTTTAAGGTAGCCAGAAGGATCTAGCCATGTGATGGGCAGCCTTACACGGCCGTGAACGCCCTGGTCAATGAGGTGCTGGGACATTGACAAACAATAGAGAGGATTTCTGTGTGGTGGGAATTGAGCTTAACTCTGAGGTCTCCTCTAACTTGAGGAAGTTCGTTCATACAATTCTAGGAAAGTGCATGTGACTCTTGTAGTTGCAAGTGACACCTTCAACTCAAAAAAAGTTTAAACTGAAAAAGGCTTAATTGACTCCCAGAAGTAGGAAACCACAGCTGTTGCCATGCAGAGAAGCATTCAAGGGTTCCATAGTTTGCTTTCCCTCACGTGGGCTTCACCTAGTAGCCAGCTTTCCCCATGAGATTGTTTCCAGAAACTCCAGAATTCCTGGGTCACTGGGGCTTTTTTTTTTTTTTTAGGAAACAGGTCTCTCCTAAAACTCCTGTTGGTCTTGTTGGGATGAACCCCAAGGATGGCATCGTCTAGCTGGCCAGCCTTGGTCACATGCCTGCCATTGTGTCGGGGAGATGGGGTCTTAAGACAGCTAACACCACCTGTGGGGGAGCTGCCATCAGAGGGAAGAGACGTGGAGTTAACAAAAAGTAGCAGATACCTGCTGCAAGAGGGCTCCTGAAAAGCAGATAAGAACAACTGTGCCGTACATGGATGGAGCTGGAACATATTCTTCTTAGTAAAGTATCCCAAGAATGGAAGAAAAAATACCCAATGTACACAGCCCTACTATGAAACTAATTTGGGACTCTCACATGAAAGCTATAACCCAGCTACAACTTAACAATAGGGGGAAGTGGGAAAGGGGGGGGTGGGTAGAGGGAGGGGAATAGGTGGGATCACACCTGTGGTGCATATTACAGGGGTATTTGCGAAACTTGGTAAATGTAGAATGTAAATGTTTTGGCACAGTAACTGAGATAACGCCGGAAAGGCTATGTTAACCACTGTGATAAAAATGTGTCAAATGGTTTATGAAGTGAGTGTATGATGCCCCATAATCATATCATTGTATACAGTTATGATTTAATAAAAAAAATTAAAAAAAAAAAAAAAAAAAGAACAACTGTGCCCCAGGAGAGTCATTTCTTCTGTGAAGTCCTGTTCGTCTGGAAATATGAACAACACCTTGTTTTCCCTTCTATGAACATTTTCCTTTATTGGTACACATTTTTCTCCTATCAGAGATTTGTGAGGACCAATTATAATCTAGAAATAATTTCTTGCTAGGATTCATAATTGGAAAGTAGGAACCAGTTGGATTTGATTTGGTACAAATAAACCACAAACGAAAAGGGCTTAATTTGTAGAGTGCCTAGAGATCTCCCTGTAGGATACCTTGTTTCTTAAATGGTCTAAGTAGTTTTCCACAATTTTCACAAATGCCTTTTAAATGGGAAGGTTTTGTGTACAAAGAACACTTCTTCCCGGTAGTATCTGCTTAAAACATCAGTAGTAAGTATTCAAGTTTCAACTTATTTTTGGATGTGCCCTCCAAATCTAAATGAAAGTCTCTGCTCTGCCTGCTAAATCTAGGCCATCAGTATTAATTAAGTATCCACAATATCAATAGTGTTGATGTTATTGCAAATATTAGCATAATTATAAAAAGTACTGCATTTTTAAATTCCCACAGTAATCACTGTTTAAAATATATGTGCCAATTAACTAGGGATAGGTAGTGGGTCTATGATGTGAGTCTATATTTACCAATATGGAAAGCCGTTCACAATACTTAAGTAAAATAATACTTGTCAAATGAACACTTAAAGTACATAAAACCATTTTTCTCTCTGTGCATGTGTGAATATGTGTGTGCGTTTGTAGGAAAAATCTGGAGAAATTAACACTAAAATGTTAATGGTGTTTATCCCTAAATTATGGAACTCAAGATGATATATTTTTGTTTAGCTACCTCTATTTTTCTACAATAAATGTTTATTAATTATATAACAAAAATAATGGAAGAGGAGAGTGATGGGAAGAGGGTTACAGAATTGTCAGACGTGTTTTAGAATCAGCACAGTTCTGGGCAGTAACTGGCAGAGCTCACTGACTGGAACGTCAGAGCTGTGCACCTTGCAGTGTGTCAGTCTCACCTCCATGTAAGAAATGAAGAAACAGCCTTCCCTGGTCTGAAAATACGGCCCCCACTGCAGGGTCACTCCCTGACCTTTGCCCTGTTTAATTTCACTTCATAGCAACCATCACAGCCTGTCAGAGTCTGACAGATTGGCCCTTCCACTGATTTGCTCTCTCCCTCCCCCCACCTGCCATCCCAACAGAACTGTGCACGCTAGGGGAGGCAGCACTGTGCTAAGGAGCCCAGCCCTGAAGCTGAGTCTCGCCTGGCACCTGCGCCAAGTTAAATGATGGAAGGAGGAAGGCAAGTGGAGCCCACACAGCCGACGACAGTGGTGACCAACAGATCACTGGAGGCCATGGATGTCACAGGCTTTCAGACAAGGTGGGAAGCATCTCATCCTGAACCATGACAGCCAGCAGGGTCCTCAGAGGTGACTTTGTTCAGCTCCTGGTTTCTGAGTAAGGGCACTGGGATAGAAAGGAGATGAGAGGCTTAGTCAAGACCCCACGGCAGCAGGTGTAGCAGCCGGGCCCGGGACTTGGGCCACGAGCTAAAGCTCCAGGCTCTTAGCCCTCCCCAGAAGGCTTCCTCCTCCCTCCAGCATCTTCTGGGAAGGGCGTGTTCCCCACGTGGCAGTGCTGCTGGGTGGGAACAAACGAGATGACAGAAGGAAGACTGACTCTGTGAATTGGCCCATCACATTCAGGCTCACACTTTGTGAGTTCTCTTTGCGCTCGACAGAAAATAAATGCCTTTTCTCTGGAAAAAAAATAATAAATAATAATGGAAGAAATAAACAAATAAATAAAACAAAGTATTACAATTTTGTCTCCAAACCCAACTGCCTTGCTTGTTGGGGTGCCTAAGGCATCCACACACAAAACCTTTTCCCCTCCTTCCCTTCCTTCCCCCCAAGACAAAGAAGCAAAGAATCTGTCTAGCCCCACCCCCCAGAAGTTCATCCTAAAGGACCCTAACCTGACAGGCAACCTGTGAAATGTGCCCACCCTCCCCACAGCCCCATATAAAAGTGCTCTCTAACTGCACTCCTCCCCTCTCCCAGGCACAGACATCATCTTTGCATGGCTGGTTACCCTCTCCTTTCAATAAACCAGGCCTGAACATCTCTTCTGTGGCCTCCTCTCTGGTCACCACGGTTTATACCTTTCCATTGATCCTGAGTGACTGGAAGTCAGGGAGTCAATTTGACTCAATATATAACAAACAATTATTTACGTTTTCTGAATACCAAACATTGTTGCAGAATCTCAGAAAATAAATGTCCTATAGACAGAGTTGTCAATACTTAAAGAAATAGGTATTCACAAAACTGATGGATACGAAAAAAGGCAAATGCGCCAGGAGAGTTTAACACATATTGAGCTGAGCAAGACACCAGGAGTGATATTTAAAGCTTTTTAGAATCAGAAAGGTAAAGGCACAGCCCCATCAGAATGGATGAAAGGCGCAGGGTCCTGAAACTGAATCAGTATACTAAGGGGTGACCTGATTTGCCAACCAGCATGGAAGCTTCTCAATATTATTAAACCTAGTTCAGCAACAGAGTAGCCTAGAGCTCACCTTGAAAATTTAGCACTAGGCTGGTTGTAAAGGAAGAATATTCTTGGCAGAGGAAGTGCAGGTCCAAAGGTGTTGGGGAAAGGTGTTACCTGGCAGAGGGTTAGGATGGACATAGTTCTCACTGGTAATGATGAAAAGGAAGGGGGCTGTGTAGGTGTCACGGGTGTGAAGGGCCATAGGGGCACAGAGAGGAAATTTTTTAATCCTTTAATTGTTTTTTGGTGTCTGGAAAATTCTCTGCCACCTCATTAGGAGCATCTTTCCTTTCCCCCTGTTTCTTCTGTTTGGCCTCTCTGTAGGAACATCAGTGCTACATCCGCTCATGCCTCCCTCCAGGACATTCCACCAGCACATTGGTTCTTAGGCTGGCTGCACGCTCAGTCACATGGAAAGCTCTTCACAAAATCCCAAGGCTTGGCTCACCCCAGAAGTGAGACTTAGTCTTAGGTGAGGCCCAGAAATCCTAACGTTTTTAAAATTCCCTCACTTATTCTAACGTGCAGACAGGGCTGAGACCCATGAGGGCAATCCGCCTTCTGAACGAAGTTTTAAGATGGTACCCGCCATTGTGAAAAAAGAAATCCTCTTCTAGGCTAATGCTATTTATATTTTTAATCTTTTTTTCCATCTTTAAGCTTGGCTACTGCATCCAACTTGCGATGCTACTGTGTTTTCAAAGTCAGCACAAATATTAGTACAGAAAAGAACAATATTCCCTTGTAGCAACAAAATTCATGTTCCCATCTGTGTTTTTCTTTGCCATTTGACTTTGCAATGATGTTACCGTCTGTTTTTTATTGCTTGTTTTATTTTTGTTAATACACAGAGTTCTTTGAATATCTGAACTTGTCCCTACTTTTTAAAATAATCTAGAGTCTATAACGGTGCTTAATTTTAATTATGGTGTTATTACAGACTCATTGTGTGGTACAATATTCGTAATGATTTTTGTTAATTTGTCCTTCCTTCTCTGAGCATACACTGTGTCAGAGAGTTCGCTATGCTTTGCTTTGCTCTCTGCTATGTTTAGTAAAGATGAATAAGACGTGTGTCGAAGTGGTTATAGACGCCTGGGAGAAACAGACATGGAAATCCAGGAACAATCCAACTTCTCTTCCCTGGAGGTCCCGACTTCCTCTTGCTTCCTGCCCTTTCTCTCTATCTCCCCCTCTTTGCTCTTCTCAACAAACCCTGCCTGTTTGCGTCTGGCCAGGGCCTTTGCACATGCCTTCCCTCCCCTTAACTAACCCCTGTTCTTTAACTAGATGACGACCCAATGTTATACTCTGTCATGGCACCATACGCTTTGCCTTCATGGTGTTTATCACAAGTGAAATTTGACATCTTTTCCTACAACTCTTTGACTACAAGCAGTCCCTGAGTTACTTACGAACAGAGGCTACTATGGTAAGTCCTGGAGTTACAAACATCTGACTGATGTATAACTCTCACTTAGGAATGGAGGCTATTACAGGTAATAGGTAAATGTACCTTCCAACTTATATGCAAATTCAACTTAAGAGCAAACCTACAGAACCTATCTTATTCATAACCCAGGGACTGCTGTACTGTCTATCTACATCACTAGAACTGGGCCCAGGGCAGATGTTCAATAACTATGTTCTAATGAATGGGTGACGCAATGGAGGAGGTCCTGGGAGTCCTCACAGAGGAGCATCTGGATGTGCTCATGGATGACCATAGCATCAGTGGAGCACAGGGAAAGCAGGGATTACTATTAGTAGCTTTTAAGGACCATGTCTGTGAGTCAGGATTCCTGACCCAGAGACAATGACCTTGATGGGATGGATCCCTAAGACATCATTGAGAGTAACTGGAATGAGATTGTTGACAGTTTTGATGACATGAACCCTCAGAGTCCCTCCTCTGTAGTATCTATTCCTACAGTTTTGAAATGCCCTCTGTCATCCAGCAGTGAGCCTTTCTTTCTGTGTCAAGGGTTATGACGTGACTGCTCAAGCCCCACCTGGGCCTGGGAAAATGGCCACATTTGCTTTATCAATTCTGCAGCAGATTGAATTGGATCTAAAAGCCACCCAAGCCTTGGTCAAAGTAGCTACTGAAGAATTGGCTCAGCAGATACAGAAGATGTTCATGGCACTGGCGTAGCACATGGTGCCTCCTTGTCATGCCTGTGTTGGGGACAGGCATGCTGAGGTGCAGAAACTGCATCGTGGGTACCCCAGACTGAGTGTTTGATTTGCTTAACCAGAAATAGCTGTCTCCCAAATACATCAGATGTTTGTACTAAAGAAAGATGGTGAAACGTTAACTGTGGATTTAGTTGTTTTATTTATTTTATTTTTTTATTAATCTTTTGTACATAGATCATAAATACATTTATACCATTTTCAATGTGTTGATTATTTGTACAAATTGGAGTGCTTACATCCTACTAATCAACATAGTTGTTTTGCATAGTATTGATTGATTGGTTCAGGAAACAAATTCAAAGGACCAGCTGTATGACATATTCCAAAAGTTCAACAGCAACACCCCCAGGTGATTTTGCTGTCAGCTACGACGCCTTCGCATGTGTGCTTGAGGTGACTAAGAAGTTCATGAGGGATCCCATCCAGATTCTTGTCAAGAAGGAACATTTTCTTTAGAATAGGCTCTTGCCCTAGATGCTATCTCTTCTCCCCAACACACCAATCCATTTCACTAACCTCATCATCTCCATATCCCAGAGGCTCCCCCCAGGCCAGCCCCTTTGAAAATGATTCAAGGGGCTATATATGGCGCTCAGCCTCATTTGCTGAGCCAGATCTGAAGGCAGAACCCCTGAAATCCCCACATGAAGTTGCCCAAAGGATTGTCCCCAGGTGGGGATGGTAGGGGAAAGAACATGGTAGCCATTTTTTCATTGTTTTGTATAGTATTTATTGGTTCAGGAAACAAATTCAAAATTCTGAATAAAATGACTTGGAAAGTGTCAACAAGAAAAAGAAATGCTGTGATTAGGTGAAGTCTGAGGCTCAGTAGATGTGCGGGAGGAGTCAGCTTATGAAAAGCCCCAGGGGCCAGGCAGATGCCTCTGTTCTGCAGAGAACAAGGGACCACCACAGAGACTCAAGCAGAGGAATAATACTACAGAGGAGGGAAGTTGTGGAAACCTAACCCTGGCGGCTTTGTGGAAGATGAGTTGCTGCAAGCAAGGCAGAAGGCGGAGACTTCAATTAGATGGTGATTGTATTTCAAGATACTGTCCTGCTTCCAGCTGCACTGGCCACTGGGTCTGCTGGCTTCTTTGGCTTGACCCTTGGCAATTCTCCTCAGTGACGATTCTGTAACCTGGATGCCCATTTTCTTCCTGCCCTGTTGGGTAAATACCACAGGTAATCTGACCCTGACACTTTTCTACCAAACTGGCCAGACTTGTCAGTACTTAACAAGGATGACTCAGACAAGTCAGGATGTTGAACTTGCTCAATGGAACTGTTTCTAGATGCCTTCAATTTCTCATATTTATTTTTCCCGTTTCTTTCCTTTTAGTCATTTTTCAATTACTGGCAACTGGAGCCATGGTGGTAGACCAGATGACCCAAAGAGAACTTGCAGAGGGTGGATAGAAAAATGTTTGGGGGAGGAGCCTCAGGGATATCAGCGTTTTAGGAGCAGAAAGGACCAGTACACCAGACTGAGTCCAAAAAGCAAAAAGAAAAGGAATTAGATTCCCTCCTAGAGTCTTCAGAAAGGAACACAGCCTTGCCAACACCTTCATTAGCATAGTGAGACCCTTCTGACCTACAGGACTGTAAGGTTATACATTTGTGTTTTTTAAGCCACTAAATTCGTGGTACTCTGTTATAGTATCAATAGGAAACTAATACACCATCACATCCTTGATAGTTTACTTGTATGACTCCAAACCCAGCTTCTGACCTCAGCTTCTATAAGAAACATTTACCGAACTCTGGGTTTTTACCAAAAGGCAAAAAGACAACAAAAGAAATAGAAAAAGCTAAGGAATGACATCTGGGACACTTTTAGAATATCACCAGATGCTAAAGGAGAAAAGGGTTTCATGAGAGAAGCATGGTGTCAAAGGTCACAGATGTGACCCTTGGGATCTGAAAGATGCCAACTGCATTGTGTTGGTGGGAGGCACAGCTGTTATGCCTGGGGCTGGTAGTGACTGGAATTATCAAACCCGCAGGTGAAACTGGGATCCCAGTGATGTCCCATTTCTTGATCCGCGTCGAGTTACAGATCACCTTTTGAAAACTGGTTGAAAACTGAATGGTACCACTTTTTATACTTTTCTGCATATACAGTGTGGCCACAAAGTTCTTGTGCAATTTGCTGTCTGTTATACTTCAATAAAAAGGGTTTTTTAAGTAGCATAAGTTGCTTTAAGAAAATTTCCAGGACGGATGCCTTGAATTTATACTTTCTCCCATGCCCTGCGGTCTGCTGGAGTCAAGTGTGAAAGGCTCCCTCTCTGCATCCGAGCCCTTCACTCATTTATTCATTCGTTTAACACAAATTTGTTGAAGTATCGTGTCGGGCACTGGGAGGCAAATCCCTGCTTCACACACAGCACAACTTAATTTAGGTGGGGAAGAGACAGGTGTCAATCAAATAGTCACAAAAGTCAACATATAAGAGAAGGTGAGGAGAGGGGAGGAGCCTGAGGCCTAAAGCTGAGCAGGCTCTAGTAGAAAGGAACGTTAGCCTCAACTAGTCCAGCAGAGGGCGTCACAGACAGGCTTTTGTGGCAATTCCTGAACCAGCCAAGAAATCGCAGGCTTGAAAGTTTGCTGGGCTGGGCGGCGCCTGTGGCTCAAAGGGGTAGGGCACCAGCCCCTATATGCCGGAGGTGGTGGGTTCAAACCCAGCCCTGGCCAAAAACTGAAAAAAAAAAAAAAAAAAGAAAGTTTGCTGGGCTTCGGCTCGTTTCGATAGCGCTGGAGGAGCGTGAATTACCCCAGGGGAACTAAGTGTAAACCCACAAACGTACATCTTGCTGTATAGTCTCACCTAACACTATAGTACGGATTCCTGCCAAATAAAAGACCTCTTGACTTTCACACATCCTCGAAGAGCTAACCTTGATCCAGGACAGATACACTCCGACGTTTTCTTATTTATTAGTGCCCCACACAAGTCCCTCATGTCCCACAGGGTAGATGGAAAAGCATTTGGGGGAGGAGCTTCAGGAATACCAACATTCTGCAAGCCCTGCAGAAAGCATTCCACTGTGGATCTGCTATTTGCTTCTTATTCAGACAGCTGAAATACAGATACATTTTATATATTACCTGTAGACAAAAGGCAAAACAATAATTTGCCACATTCTAGGCCAGGCACAGTGGTTCGCACCTATAATCCTAACACTCTGGAAGGCTGAGGCAGGAGGACCCCTTGAGTTCAGGAGTTTGAGATCAGCCTGAGCAAGAAAGAGAGCCCATCTCTACTAAAAAGAGAAAAATTGGTCAGGTATGGTGTCACATGCCTATACTCCCAGACATTCAGGAGGCGAGGCAGGAAGATCACTTGAACCCAGAAGTCTGAGGTTGCAGCAAGCTATGACAATGCCACTGCACTCCAGCCCAGGTGATAGAGAGAGACTCTGTCTCAAAAAAAAAAAAATGCTAATAATAATTTGTTGTATCCTATTAAATGATCAGGAATGATATCAGGATTAAAAACAAAAGACATTTCCAGTATGTTTAAGAGTCGATGTCTTTACCATCTACTATGCACCAAACACCCTAGAAATTACCTAAGGCATGTCACTTCCCTCTTTTAAAATTAATTCCCAGTACAATTAAATATCTTTAATTTGTTAAAAAATGAAAGCAGTGCTCATACTGTGACAGGCAAGGCCTATGGTCTAGCCATTGCCCATCTCCTCTCATTCTTGTCATTCTATGTTTCCGACTCCTTGCTTCCATGAAATCACCACACATTTTGCATTTGCTGTTTCCCTTGCCTGAAACAGCTGCTCCCAGCATCTAACAAGAGGCTTCTTGTCATTCAAGTTCCAGGTGAATTGTCACTTCCTAGGAAAAGACTTCCTAGACCACCAGTTCCTGTCTGCCCTTTCCAAGGAGCCAGACAGCCCCCTGACCTTTCCCTGGACATGGTCCTGCTCAGTATCCCATTCTCTATTTCCCAGCCTTGTTAGCAGTTGGACATCGCCGTGTTTCTGGCTAATGGGATGTGAGTGGAAATGTTTGGCAGGACTTTCTAGAAGCATCTTTAAAGGGAAGCAGGCAGCTCTCTATCTCCCATTTTCTTGTCTCCTCCTGTCTGGAATGACTGTGATAACTGCAACTCCTAGAAGCAACCTGGTCTTTGAGAGTGCAGTGAGGAAGGGAGAAAGGGCAGATGTGGGCCTGGAAAGCTGATGCACTGCACGATGAGGGCAGAGTGGGCAACAACAGCCTGGAGATAGCTTGGATGTGGGGGAAAAAGAACAAACTTCTGTCTTAAGCCACTGTTACTTGCTTTTCACTAGTACATGGCTCCAAACCTCAATACTAACTGAATGTGCCTGCTGTCCCCAACCTTTTTGGCATTGGAAAACAATTTTTCCACAGACCGGGGTGGGAGGCTGGAGCATTAAATTCTCATAAGGAGCACACAACCTAGATCCCTCCTACAAGTATCTAATGCCACCCCTAATATAACAGAAGGCAGTGCTCAGGCCAGGATGCCAGTGATGGGGAGCAGCTAGAAACACAGAGGAAGCTCCACTCAGCCACCACTCATCTCTGGCTGAGTAGCCCAGGTCCTGACAGGCACAGAGGAAGCTCCGCTCAGCCATCACTCATCTCTGGCTGTGTGTCCCAGGTCCTGACAGGCACAAAGGAAGCTCTGCTCAGCCACCACTTGTCTCTGGCTGTGTGGCCCGGCTCCTAACATGCCAGGGATTGGTACTGGTCCACGGCCCTGGGTTTGGGGACCACAGAAATATACAGTAGCCAAAGTTAACACATCACCCTGTTTTCTTCAGTGTCATTTCGCTTCCTGACATGTGACCATGTGTTTACTTGAAACTAGGGATCTAGACTTCTGTTGACTGCTGTGCCCCTGGCACCTGCCACAGTGTGATGTTTCCAGGCCTTCTCAGAATTTCTCAGAAAATCAACATTTTTCTGACTTCTGAGAAAAATAAGTGAAAACCCCAGGGGAGAGAGCGGAACCTGTGGCTCAAAGGGGTAGGGCGCCGGCCCCATATGCCCGAGGTGGCGGATTAAACCCAACCCCGGCCAAAAACTGCAAAATAAATAAATAAATAAAAATAAAAAATAAAACCCCAGGGCAGAGCATTATAATTCTTCCTGCAAGAAATAAAGTTTAACAATCTTCATGGAAACATATCAGTGAAGAATTTCATCAATATCAACAACTAGTGATGGCTCAGTAATGATGAACAAGTTTAAAAATTTTTCAGCAGGTATGCTACTTCACCTTGCTATAGCAAAAGTGCTTTGCTCTAAAATTTAAAGATGAAGCATCAAAAACAAGTAGCAGAGAAAATGACCACAGAGCAGATACTGAATATGAGAAAGATGAAGCAATGATTCAGGCCATACAGCCAGGGCTGGTCAGTATGATCTGAAAGATGATGTCCTTCTGGCAATTTCTAGAATAAGAAAAATGATAAAACAGTTTACATTTTCTTCAATGAGAAACTCTCTTTTGAAAGAAGAATGAAAATGGAAAAAAAAAACTGGAGGTCATTTTCGACTCCAAAACACTCTCAAATACACACAAAAAATGATTGAAAGAGTTTTAAGGATCTTAAATGTGATAAAAATTTCTTTATGGGCTCAGCGCCCGTAGCTCAGTGGTTAGGGCTCCGGCCTCATACACCCGGGCTGGCGGGTTCGAACCCAGCTCAGGCTCTGCTAAACAAGAATGACAACTACAACAAAAGAAAAAAAAAAGCTGGGCATTGTGGCAGGTGCCTGTAGTCCCAGCTACTTGGGAGGATGGCACTCTACCAAGAGCTACAAACTGAGACTCTGTCTCAAAAAAATATATATATATATTATTTTATGACAGCTGAAAGCTGGAAAATGGAATGTTGTGAAATTAAGAGGGAAACATTAAATTGCTTAATCCCTGTTTGAATAGTAGCTGAAACATTGAGTAATCATGATGCAAATCTTCTAATTGAAAACAGAATTCTGCTTTGAGCAGTACACTTTTAAAAGAAATTAGAATTGAATTGCTTAATGCAGAAAAAAGATCAAACCTCCCTCATTAAATATTTAAGTAATGTTAGTAGTTTAATATGAGGTGGGCAACTTTTTTGCTTTGACAAACAAGAATGAAATAGCTTAATTAGCAAAATCATTAATGGAAAGACTTCTGTGTTTTATCAAAAGAAATGCAAAGAGGAGTGAAAGTTGGGGACTACCAATTATGAAGCCAGAAACGGATCTAAAATTCAGATTAGCAAGGACAATATAAACTTGAAGAGAAAAATAGAAATTAGGGAAAAGAGACAGTATTTTCATCATTAAGAAAAGGGAATGAGTTTATGATAAACATGCATCCCAACACCCAGCTTGAAGATGCTTTAGACACGCTCTTGATAATTCAACTAAGGTCAGCAGAAAATGAAAAAACATCCTACATCTGGAATATTTGTCATGAAACAAAGACCAAGAGGATCAGATAAGGCAGTTAATTCTTTATGTGTTTTTAAATTTTGTTTTAAGAACTATAACTTCCAAAATTTAAGTGTTTGTGGTATTATCTTTCAATTATTTAAATAACTTTATTTGGCCTTTACTTTGTATTAAGATTCTCTCCTTTTAATATTTTCTATTATCAAATGTCTATATCAGGTAGGAATCATTTTACATGTCATGGAATGTACTATCATCTCAACCCAATATCTACACATGCATCATAGTAATAAACCATATAACTTATATATGTATTGGCCCTGTTTTGTTTTGTTTTTCATTTTTTTACTTTTTCTAAGATGAAGTCTTGCTATGTTGCCCAGGTTTTGAACTTCTGGGCTCAAGCCATCCTCTGGCCCCAGCCTCCAAACTAGCTGGGAATACAGGTACTCACCCTCACATCTGTTTGTTTTTTTTTATTGCTTGGGATTCACTAAGGATATAAAGAATCAGGTTACTCTGATTGCATTTGTTAGATAAAGTCCGTCTTATAATTGTGTCCCACCCCCAAGAGGTGTGCCCTATACCATGATCCCCCATCCTCCTCCCTCCTCCTCCTACCCCACCCCTTGTATGAAGGCAGCTCATAGGATTCTTGCTTCTCTATTCTTGTGATGCTTTACTAAGAAGAATATCTTCCACTTCCATCCAGGTTAATACAAAAGATGTAAAGTCTCCATATTTTTAATGGCTAAATAGTATTCCATGGTATACATATACCACAGCTTGTTAATCCATTCCTGGGTTGGTGGACATCTAGGTTGTTTCTGCATATCTGTCTGGGGTTTTTGGTTTGTTTTTGCAGAAAATCTCAGAAACTTTTAGTATAACCTGATCACGGAAAAATGGTTCACTCTTTACTATAATGGTCTATCACTGTTATTTAAGGACATATAAAGAAGGTGTTATAGGAAAATGCAAATTAATTCAAGATTTTGAGAATCCCAAGAATTCCTGAGAATTCCAATTTTTTGTTCCAGAATCCTAAAGGTTACTATCAATCAGGAATTTGCAAGCACTGGTTCCTGGCACAGAGTAAGCCCTCAGCAAATTCTGCATGTGCCAAAATATATATATACATTTTAAGAGATGTTATCTGTGTACTATGTATTACTTTTTCAAGTTGAACTACAGTAGCAATGTGGAGTATCACGTTTGCAGCATCTTTTGTTATCAGTATATATTGAGTATTACAATTTTAATACAGTTTTTTTCCTTTCTTAAAATGTGAACACATTTTTTTTGGCACCCTCTCTATTTAGAATGAATGGATGTTATTTTGTTTAATAGTCACAGCAACCCTGTGAAGTAGATATGAATGTGCCCATTTTATGCATTAGAAATCCTGGGCTTATCAATCTGGGAAGGGATTAACAAACCATAGTATATGAATACCGTGGAATACTATTCAGCCATAAAAAGATGTCCACTTCACATCTTTTGTATTAACCTGGATGGAGTTGAAACACATTCTTCTTAGTAATGTATCACAAGAATGGAAAAGCAAATATCCAATGTACTGAATACTAATATGAAGCCAGTAGACGATCTAATCCCCCCTCCCCCCACCCCATAGGAGAAAAATTCAATTCATTTCAAGTTGGAAGGAAGGGGAACAAGGGAGGAAGAGAGGGGAGGAGGGGGGATTGTTGTGCTCCCACTTAATGGGCACAATGTTAGGGTGTCTGGTATACCTTTTGGGTGCGGGACACAACTACAACAGGAACTCTACCTAACAGATGCAAATTTTGTGACCTCCTAGTTGTGACCCTCACATTAACTTGAAATAAAGACAAAGAAAAGGAAATACCTGGGCTTTCTTTGAGACTGATGTGAGACAATGTCCTTAAGATTCTTAATATCTCTACTGTTTACTGAGCTGCTCTAGGAGGCACATCCTTGAGATTCTTAGAAGAACTACATACTACCAATTCTGCCCTGAAATTTTTCTACAAAGCTTCTTACTCTGGATTTGATCTTAGACCTGAAGCTGTCTTATTATAGAACCCAGTAAATCCTGGCTGCTTTGTATTTTCTTCCAATTTTTCTAAAAACTTGAACAATTTCTTCTTTAGATCATCTCACTGGTCTCATATTTTATCACAGGCAACTGGAAAAAGTTTCTACATTCTGCCTGGAGATCTCCCCAGCCAACCCCAAAAGTTACAAAGTACTCTATTTCCCACGTTACAGTGTTGCCACATTTTCTGTCACTGTGTAGAAACAGTCTTTTGTTTTCCAACTTCCACAAATATTTGTCTTAGTCTTTCACACCTGTATACCGTGGAATACTATTCAGCCATAAAAAGATGGCCACTCGCATCTTTTGTATTAACCTGGATGGAGTTGAAACACATTCTTCTTCTTTTTTTTTTTTTTTTTTTGGTTTTTGGCCGGGGCTGAGGTTTGAACCCACCACCTCCGGCATATGGGACTGGCGCCCTACTCCTTGAGCCACAGGTGCCGCCCAAGTATTACAAGAATGGAAAGTCTCCTCAAGGCTTTTTCTGCTTCTCCCTGACCCCCGTCCCAAAGCCACGTCAAGTGGTTTGAGTGTATGTTATGGCGGCATCCCACTCCAACTACCAAATTCTGTTCAAGGCTTCTATCACTGCACAGTAACTTCATGGCTTGAAACAATTTATGACTACTATACTCAAAGATACCACAGCAAGGGACAGCTTCTTCTCTAGAACATCTGGGGCCTCAGCTGCAATGATTGGAATGACTGCCGGCCTAGAACAGCTGAGGGCTGTCTGGGCACCTCATTCTCTCTCTCCCCGTGTGCCTCTGTCCCTTCTCAATCCCTCTCCCACAGTTTCTTCATGTAGCTAGCTTAGGCTTCCTTATTGGATGGCACCCTCTGGGTAGTGAGACTTCTGACACAGAACCTCAGGGCTCCACTCAACATCCATTTTCCAGGAAACAAAAGCTGCCGGGAAACTTGCACATCACCACTTGCAGGATACCCTACTGGTCAAAGCATGAGCATGCAAGGGGAGGGGACACCTGCACCCCATTTCTCAATGAGAATGATGGCAAAGAGTGTGTGGTTACCTTTCACCTGCCACACTTTTATTACTAGCGTTATAATAATACAGTAAAGCTTCATGATCATGTAGATTCAGCTATCACTTAACTCATGCCCAGACCTACTCTTAAAAGAGGGTGGCCTCTTATCTTCTGCACAGTGATGTCTCATGACTGCTTGGAGGCTCTCTGCTTGACATATGGTGCACACTGTGTCTGCAATGATAGATGTGCTGCATATTTCCCATTCATCTCTCCAGGTAAAGTTTTTTCCCTTCTTTCCCTGCTCTGTGCCCCCAAAGATAGATCTTTACCTTTTGGCTTCTGGTTGAGTTCAGCCCCTGGGTAACACTAATGGACGCCCCATGAAGGAGGTGGGAGTGAGTGAGGTCACTGTATTCATTCCCTCAGGTCCATTCCACCTGAGTCATTGTGGTTTGGCTTTATGGTTCTCCAGGCAGCTATGTGATGTTCCTTCTAAGTTAGTGGTAATGGCTTCCTGGTTCTTGCTAAACTCCACAGTACCGTATCACTCTTTGTTAATTTCCCTTAATTAACTGACCCCTTATCAAATTCCCCCAGATTATCCTATTTGGGTTTTCTGTTTGCTAATGGAGACTATGCAGATGGTCTATTTCCCACATAACCAGTAAATTAACACTGCCCCCCCCAATATTCTTATCAGAATTGTCCATTAATGTAGTTTTTATTTTTATTAGGTTTTTGATCCTTTGCCCTTCCATTTTTGAGCATTCTTTATGTATTCAGAATATCATCCTTTTGTCTATGATATATATTACAAACGTTTTCTCCCAATATGCTTGCTGTTCTGTGATTTTGTTTATAGTGATATTTTTAGCCATGCCAAAAAAAATTTTTTAGTTTTTTTATGTAGTTAAATTTATCAATCTTTTCTTTCATTGCCTCTAGATCTTGAGGTTTCCCTACTCCACGTTTTCTTCTAGCATTCATATGATTTAGATTCTGCATTTAGATCCCTGGCAATTTTGAATTTATTCTTGAGTATGGTGTGAGGTGTGAGTTTAATTTTATCTTTTTCCAAGTGTACCATTTAGTCCGGACTATTTCTTAAAAAATTCATCTTTGCTCCAATGGTTTGAGATGCCAATTCTTCATGTTCTAAATTTCCACATGTAGTTCTTTCTACTGGGAGGCTTTTTATTCTATCACATTAGTCTTCTTGTCTAGTCATGACCCAGAACCACCCTGTTTTAATTATAGTAGGTTTTAATATCTGATAAAGCTATTCTCCTTCAAAATGCTTTATTCTTTTTTTCATTTGACATTTTTTTATTTTTTGAGACAGAGTCTTACTCACCCTGGTGTTGAGTACTGTGGCATCATAGCTCACAGCAACCTCAAACTCATGGGCTCAAGTGATCCTTGAGCTTCAGCCTCCTGCGTAGCTGGGACTACAGGCACCCGCCACAAAGCGCGACTATTTTTTTTTTTTTTAATTTTTAGCAGGGACAGTGTCTGGCTCTTGCTCAGGCTGGTCTCGAACTACTGAGCTCAGCAGTCCTCCCGCCTCAGCCTTCCAGAGCGCCAAGTTTACCTGGGCTTGGAGAAGGTCGATATGAGGTAGAGCTGGTCTTTGCTAAAAATTTTTGTTACTGTTTTCCTGCTTTGCCTATTTATTTTTTTCGCATAAACTTTAGTATCACCTTGTTGGTCTCCGTAAAAATGTTTGATCGTTTCTTCACTGGAATTGTGATCAACTAACTCAGGGAGAACTGACATATCTCCTAAGTCTGAACACTTTAAGGTAGATATTTTGAAAGTCTCTCTCTCTCTCTCTCTCTCTCTCATACATACACACACACCCCAGAATCTAAAATTTCATTCCGAACGTGGAGAGGATCAAATCATTCAATCAGCAAATATTTACACCATACCTGCAAATTTGCAAATCCCTGTCCTAACACAGGACGAGCGCGTCTCTGTTGTCAGGAAGACAGCCGCCTGCAGGGGGCGATCGGCACTCGGTAAACTTGGCCGCGGCCTGCGCGGCGCTTGCTGCGGTGCCTTCCAGGTCAGCTTTTTTCTGAGCCCAGAAATCCACCGGCAGCGCTTGCCTATATCCGCATGGATCCACGGTAGGAATGCAATCTGTCTGCTCTTGGGCAGGCTGCACGCTGATGTCTTACTCTCCACGTATCCTCCAACATTGATCCTCATCCCCAAAATGTTCCTTTTCAATAGAAGAAAGGATTAAAACCAAACCATTCATTCTATATGTGAAGAGTTGCTCTGGGAGCTGAACTCATAGTGGATAATAAGAAAGATCACAGCTCTCCTTTTGGAGACGGAGTTCTAGAAGCAGAGACAGAAAACAAACAAAATAAACAATACAAGGTAATTTCAGATACTAAGAAGAGCTCTCAGGAAGGGGAAGGCAGGGCAAGGAGAGGGGAGCAAGGTGCCCTTTGAGGTAGGATGGAGAGGAGAAAGCAGGTGGCAAGCTTTGAATGAAGGGATACCAGCAGGAAGGTCCTTGGAGGGGAAGGAGCCCTCGGTACTCACTGGAGTGTCTGCACAGCCAGAGAAAAGAGGCGCAGGGAGGGAAGGATGGAGAGACAGGATGGAGGGAGGCAGTGCCTAGATCAAGTAGGCACTCTAGGTTCTTGAAAAGGAGTTGGGATTTTGTTCTGTGAGAAAGGATGATTTTGAGCAGTGGTAGGACATGTGTGATCTGTTTGAAATCGGGTCACCATAAAGAAAATGGAGTGTAGTGACCGGAAAGCAGGAGAGCAGCCAGGAGTCGTCAAGCTGTTCATGTCAAAGATGACGGGGGCTTGGACCAGAGGACTGCTGTGGAGAGCAAAAGAAGTGGAGAAGCGGGGAATGAAGAGACTTTCTGGAAGGCAAGCTGGTAGGACTTGCTGACGGGTTGAATTTGGGAGTGAAGGGAAGAACCTGGGGCTCTCTAGTTTTTGGCTTGAGCAATCAGCACCATGTATTAGAAAGGGGTGACTACTGGTGAAGAAGCAGGTTTGGGGATAAAATCTAGAGCTCTATGTGGACACATCATTTAAAATATGTGCTTGCCATGAATTTTCAATATTTTAGCATAAGTTATATTTCCCTTTTCTATCCTCCTCTTGTCATCAATTAGAGTTCTTCCCAGGAAGATGTTTAAGCTAGGTGTAGAAGAAGGTATAGTAAGTGATTGTTTAATTATTTCTCAAGGTCCCAAGCTTTATCCTATGAAAAGGATTAGATCAATATTATTGATAGTGAAACCTGTTTGGATCTAGTTGATTTCAACTGTGATCAAAGAAAGAAAAAAGTCAGCGGAGATTAATTTGTTTACAATGTTTCAGGTGGCACGGAGGAGGGATAAACTTATAACTTGCAACTGGCTCTGTTCAGGTTGATTATGCCTGATCACTGTGCTCTGACTACCTGGTGGGCTGAGGCCTTAAGAAATAATAAAAAATATAACCAAACCTTGGTGTAATCTCTGGATTGGAATCACAGAGCGTTTTCTCAGCACCAGCCATCTACAAGACACCATGCCCTTGTTATTGTTGTTTTTAGGCACCTCTTTAATCCCAGAGGGTTTCCCATGATTTCTTAGATGCAATCAATCATCTGGGTTTTGTCCGCAGAACTGCCGAAAGTCTTTAAGACCAAACACATATCTTAATGAGACCATAAAAGCCATGCAAAGTGCTTTGAATTACTCAGGTAAAAAACTCTCAGAAGTACCAATTAATATTATCTTTTACCTACAAGGAGTGCTTAAACAAAACAATAAGCAAAGTGTGAGTCCAAAAATAAAAATATGAAAGAGACATATTATAAAGACCTTGGGTTCTGCAGTCCATTCTTTCCTGGCTAAGTGAGAATCCCTGACATCTTGTGAATGTGGAAAACAGCCATTTCAGGCCCCAGCACTAAACCATAGCAGATAAAGCAGGCAAGAATATCTCACGCTACTGGGAAGCATAAATTATTTTATATTTTGTGGGAAAGAACAGTGGGATTGGACCAAGTATGAATGATTACATTGTAAGCATCAAATATGCAAATTTTTCCCAAGAATAAAAAGGGCTTTTATGCTAATAAAAAAAGTAAAACAGGTTTTATATAGAAAATACACAATAGCAGAATGTTTTTTTTTTTTAATAAGAAGTTAACCAATGACTCCATACTGAATCTCAGGGTCAAAGCATTCTACAATAAACATACTCTTATTTGACAATGTGAATGTTACTTTCTTTGCATTATTATTACTATTATTGCTTAATAGCTTGATGTAGTAATTGTCTGATTACTGTTCTGAATGTATTTATGCTCATTCATTCATTCTTTACGAGGTTTTTGTTTCTAGTCCTTATTTTAAACATTGTTATTGTTATTAAAATTTAAGACTTTTTAATTTTGTGAAGGCAAAAAAATGGAAACCTAATAAGCACATGTATATGTAAAAATAGAAAAAATAAACAGAATGTTATTTTTTAAAGAATATTTACATTAACTGTTACTCAGAGATTATCACTTAAAATCTTATTTGTATACTACACATTTTTATGCTATGTTTTTGAGTGTACATGTGTACACTTTTAGGAATATTGACTTCTATGAGTATGTTCTTTAAGAGAACATGATTTAAAAACTAAAAGATCAACTTCTAAAAAACTTCAAGTTGTGATGAAAAGTTGCTAAGCACAGATATAATAATTACTTGCATTTTATAGCCTCTTGTATGTATTATCTCTTACATTACTAAACATAGTCATTAACATAATTATCATTATTGAAATGATAGTAACAGAGAAAAGAATATCTTTCTGGGAAGCTTATGGTTAAGTCCCAGCCCCATTGATTAGATGCAAGATGCTAAAACACTTTGCACCTCACTTTCCTCACGTGTACAATAGGTACCTTGGACTACATGAAGCCTGATGCCTCTTTCAGTTTTAAAATGCTACCCAAGTTGTATTTTGGAATATGGTCAGTTACTAAGATGTATTTTCTGAGATGCAAATTTTACTTTCAAATATTTCATCTAAAATACTCCTATTTTCAAGCTAAGAAAAGCATATCGCATTTTGAAGAAAATTATTAGGCTTTGAAGATGGTGCCTATTTACAAAGATGAACGAATTTGTTTCTCTACATTATTTTAGCATGCAACTCTTCTCCAGTCCTGAAGCTTCCTAAGTATCTGAGGTTTCAAAAAGGGGGGTGGAAGAAGCTTATTACCATGGAGATAGATGGGAGCAAACGGTCACATCATCAAAAGCAAACTAGAAATGTACAAAGCTTTTGTGATGCTGATCCCTTTTTTTTTAAGTAAGAAGAAGAAGAAGGAAAAAAGGCACAAATAAAAGGACAGATCTCTCTCATTAAATCCAACACTAATTTAGTAATCAGTGAAATAAAGGTACCCTTGAAAGCCTGCTGCCAGAAAATACCGTACAACAAAGCAGCACAAAAGGTTGCTGGCTGCCAGGTGTAATTTCCAGGTACTCCAAGTGCATTTGGACTCCCTGTTCTTTTAGCTTTTCTTTGCAGATTGGCTGTCTTCATGGTCACCCTAGTGTGTTATCCAAATATTTAGAGGGAGAAAAATTGCAGGAAAATAACCTTTAATTTTATGACTCTATAAAGGAAACTGTTCAAAATGAAGAGGTCTGAGAAGCTAAGAATGAGTGCTAACCTATTTTTCTGTTTATTACCTATCACTTTGGATAATCTGAAAATAATTTTGACAGTGGGATAGGATTTGAAATTGGGTAAGAGTCCAAATTTACATAAAGTAGCTTATATCAGAATAAAGTTGCCATCAATTAGATTGCTTGCATATAGCTATATATAGCCTTTCTATTATACCCTCCATTACCTAATTTTATTCTGACAGAGGCTGCCAAAAACCTGAAGGCAGAAAGGATTTATACTCAGTTCTGCATAAATACCCAAAAGAAAAGAAATCACTTAAGAATGATTATGTAAAAGTTAAAGAACTTGGCCGAGGTACTGCCCTGAACTGTCAGTCTACCAGCTAGAAATAGTAATTGCATGCTGCTGGGATGTTTTAGACCTTGATATGATTTTAAAATGTGTTTTGTGCTATTCAGAGAGAAAATGAAATTTGTCTTATATTCTAAACTGTGAATTATGGGGGAAATTGTTTCCTTTTTTCCTTATCGCCCTCATCCTTCTCTGCTTCCTCATCCTCTTCCTTTCTTTCCCACATCAGATTTTCCCTCTTTGCCTACACCTTTAAGAAGACTATTGACAATTATAAAGACATTCATTTCATCAATGAATCTATAAACTCAATGCAGAGCCAAATGAAACACTAACGTGACTTTTTTAACCTGAAAAAAAAATAATGCTAAAGTTCACCTGGAAATGTAAATGGGCAATTAGAAAAATTCTGAAAAATTAGAGTAATGAGAGGGTGATCAATATAATAATATATTACAATGTATTATAAAGTTATAACAATGAAAATATTTTATTCTAGAGAAGAAACAGTTACTGACATAGAATAGAATAGAATAATCAGACATAGTCAGACATAATCCCAGATACATATTTAATGTGTAAAAGTAGATGAGTCAAACTTATGGGGGAGAGAGAGGAATAGGGAAGATGCTTTGGTCAATAAAGAGTGATGGGTAAACTGGCTAGAAATAAAAAATGAAATAAAATGGGTCCTTACCGTTCTTTATATGCCAAAAATGTTCAGAAGATTCAATATATATATGAAATAGTAGTAGTTGAAAATTTGGGTGAATTTATTTATATGTAATCTTAAAATTTAAAAAGATATTCTAAATCCTTTTTTTTTTTTTTTTTTTGTAGAGACAAGAGTCTCACTTTATGGCCCTCGGTAGAGTGCTGTGGCCTCACACAGCTCACAGCAACCTCCAACTCCTGGGCTTAAGCAATTCTCTTGCCTCAGCCTCCCGAGTAGCTGGGACTACAGGCGCCCACCACAACGCCTGGCTAGATATTCTAAATCTTAAAATTTAAAAAGACATTCTAAAGGAAGGGAAAAATGAATTTGAACCTATACAAACAGGAAAAAATACTGCAATATATTTGTGAAACAGATAAAAATCATTAATATGTAATATATACCACCTTGTATAACTCATAAGTAAAAACAAATCAAAAGGAAAGTGATAAAACATATTCAAATCTTCATCTCATTCACAGTTAAATAACTGTATATAAAATCAATGAGTATATTGCTGAGCTCAGGAGCACTTGCCTATAGCCTCAGCTGTTGGAGAGGCTGAGGCAGGAGGATTACTTCAGCCCGGGAGTTTGAGATCAATCTGGGCAACATAAAGAGACCCTATCTCACATAATAATAATAATAATTACTCGGGTGGCGCCTGTGGCTCAAGGAGTAGCGCGCCTGTCTCATATGCCGGAGGTGGCGGGTTCAAACCCAGCCCCAGCCAAAAACCAAAAAAAAATAATAATAATAATAATAATAATAATTACTATTATAGTAATTATTATTATATAGCTCAGTAATTATTATTATTATGTTCCTATAATAAATATTATCTCGTGATAAAAGAAGCATTATTTAATAATAACCAAAAAGTATAAACAACCCAAATTCTCATCAGCTGATAAATAGATAAGAAAATGTGCTATATCTATATAATAGATCATTATTCAGCTATAGAAAGGAGGGACATTCTTTTTTTCTTTTTTCAGACAGAGTCTCACTTTGTTGCCCTTGGTAGAGTGCTGTGGTATCACAGCTCACAGCAACCTCAAACTCCTGGGCTCAAGTGCTTCTCTCCTGTCAGCCTCCTAAGTAGCTGGGACTACAGGCGCCTGCCACGACACCCAGCTACTTTTAGAGATGAGGTCTCACTTTGGCTCAGGCTGGTCTGGAACTCGTGAGCTCAAGCAATCCTCCCATCTCGGCCTCCCAAAATGCTAGGATTATAGGCACGAGCCACCATGCCCAGCCTAGGAGTGACATTCTGACATGTGCTTATGTTAGGTGAAAAATGCCAGTATTTTTCAAAAGCATATATTGGATGATTCCCATTACATGAAATGCTCAGAGTCAATTCATCCAAAGGGGCAGAAAGATCAGTTTGTTGCCTAGTGCTGGGAGGTGAAAATTGGGAGAAAATGGGGAGTGAGTGCTAATAGATATGGAATTTAAACCGGTAGTGGTGATGATTGCTCAACTCTGTGATATACTAAAACCATTGAGTTGTGCACTTGGAATGGATGAATTATAAGATATGTGAGTGATATCTCAATAAAGCTATTATTTTTTTAAGCTTATTTAAAAACCCAGTGAGGCATGTTAGATTTGTGCATCATATTGCAAAGCTGAATAATAACGCATGCTGTTAAGGGTATAGGACGTAGGCATTCTCATACTCTGTTGGTGGGAGTGCAAATTGGCATAATTTTTTGAGGATAAGTTAGCAATATCTTTCAAAATTTAAATGCATAACATCTTTTGATTCTGTAATTCAAATTCAAAAAAGTACCAATGGATGTACTTGAAAAACTTCCCAATATAAATTTAGAAGCATATTATTTGTAATAGAAAAATCTGAAAATAGTCATCTAGGAAAATATTTTACAGCCTTTAAAAAATATTATAGTTATGTGGACTGATACAAAAATATCTCCAAGAGAACAACAAAAATAATGAACTTTTAGTGAGTTTTTCATATGTGCCAAGCACTCTTCTCAGGGAATTACATGCAATATTCCACCCAATCCTCTTTGAAACCTTCCATTTTTAATGCATTATTATTACATTACAGAGGATGACAATGAAGGGCACAAGTGGGTCTAAGTAACTTGCTCAAGATTACATAGCTACTATGTGGTAACACAGAATTCAACCCATTGGAATAAATGTAAAAAACATAGATCTATGTGAGTATAGCTTGATAGTTATGTCTTCCTTCTGGAAGCATACACAAGTAACTGTTGAAGACAGCAAGACTGAACGGCCTCCTAATTGGTTGGTAGAAGGCAGATTGACATAAATTCCTATGGAATGAAGCAGAGGGAGGTGGTATTTAGTCTCTGTGGTTTTGGTTTAATGTCTCCATTACTGATCTGAAGCAGATTGCTGAATCCATAATTCATAAAACACAAACAGGATTTGCCTGATGTGTTTTTTTTTTATTGTTAAATCATAGCTGTGTACATTAGTGCAGTTGAGAGGTACAATGTGCTGGTTTCATATACAATCTGAAATATTCTCATCAAACTGTTCAACGTAGCAGACATTTTCTTAGTTACTGTATGTAGACATTTGTATTCTGCATTTAGTAGGTTTCGCCTGTACCCATTCTAAGATGCACCGTAGGTGTGGCCCTGCCCAATACCCTCTCTCCACCCTAACCTCCCCCTTCCCTTGCCTGATGTTTTTAGATATGAAAAATCAAAGGTCAACCCAACCTAACACTGAACAACTGATCTTCCTTCCTTATATGAAATAACCCATTTCCAGGTCTGATTTTCCCTTCCTTTCCCTTTCCTTTCAATTCTTGCCTCTTGGGGCTTTCTTTTTCAGTCTAAGTTATGTTTGGACCCCTCATACCCAGATCCTAGTCCTATCTGGTTGGAAACACCAGATGGTATAGAATTATGGTATTCATTAAACACTGCTTTCATCACATCAGTTCTGCACAAAGCTTCAAACTCCCCTCAGGGAAAGACATCATCCTTAGATTTCAAGCCTTCCTTGGCCTGGCTTAAATCTTTCTTTTCAGTATTATCTCCCCTAACTTTACCCTCCATACCAGCATTTGCTGTAGGAGATTTTTGCTTTATCCCTAAATCAACCAGTCCCCTTCCTCTCTGCCCATCTTGCTCATAGCCTCTCTTCAAGGTCCAGCTTCAATTTATTTTACCTAGAGCTTTCCCTGACCACCCCAACCAGTCAGGGTAATTAGAGTTACAGTGAATTCCTAGAGCTCATCTAGGAATTCCTTATGGTTTATTTTGCAATGGAAGGATTGCCAGCATCTCTACACAGGCTCTGGGTTTCACCTTCTCTCACCTGATGAGGAACCTCACTCTACAGATCACTCTCTCTCTCCTGGATCTTCAAATTTTCACTCTTTATTGCCTCATTCCCATCTCTATTTCATTTATTTATTTATTGAGACAGAATCTCACTCTGTGCCCTGGGTAGAGTGCCCTGGACTCACAGTTCACAGCAACCTCAAACTCCTGGGCTCAAGCAATTCTCTTGCCTCAGCCTCCCAAGTAGCTGGGATGACAGGTGCCCACCACAGCATCTACTTAGTTTTTTCTTTTTTTTTTAAACAGAATGGGATGTCGCTCTTGCTCAGACTGGTCTTGAACTCTTGAGCTCAGGCAATCTACATGTCTTGGCCTCCCAAAATGCCAGGATTATAGGTGTGAGCCATAGCACCCAGGCCATTTAAAACTTTTGAAGAGTCTTCCAATTATGGATGAAGCAGAAAGTATATGGCAGAGGGAAAGTTCTGGTCCACACAAGTAAAGTGCTGAGAGGGAGGAAGGATACTGTAGCACTGAATCCTGGAGCTCACAATTTTCCCTGTATTGCATTAAGCTTTAGGTCTCAGAAAATCCAGTAGATGACTGGTGGGGAGAGGGGAATTAAACTGTAACAAAGATTTTGGAAAACAGTCTGGTATTAAAGAGTTGAAGATTACAGTAGTCTACACTTATCTGTAGGAGATATGTTCCAAAACCCCCAATGGATGGCCAAAACCATGGGTAGTATTACTATGTCTTTTTTTCTTATACATACATATCTATGATAAAATTTAACTAATGAATTAGGCACAGTAAAAGGTTAGCAATAACTAATAACATAGAACAATTATACCAATATACTGTGATAGAAGTTACGTGAATATGGTCTCTCTTTCAAAACATGCTGTTGTCACTATACTCACCTATTTTCAGACCTTGAGCACAGGTAACTGAAAACGAAACCATGAATAAAAGAGGACTCCTGTGACCCAGCAATTCCATCCCAAAATATATTTCATTCCTGGGACCCCATCCCAAACTCTATCAAACCCCTTGAATACATGAACATGTACAAGAATGCTCATAGCAGTGTAATTATCACAGTCCAAAACTGCAAAAAATTCGAATGTCTGCCAAAAATAGAGCAAATAATCATTTTATCAGCCTTTTGGCTAAGAGTAAGTGTAGAGTAGAGCAAATAAAATATGGCTGTATTATAATACATGTAAATGTATTACAATGCATGTGGAATGTTCAATAGTACTGTGTACAATAGAATATTATCGAGTGATGAAAATGAACAAAAACTATAGCTGCATGTAACAGCAAGGATGTATCGCATCAACATGAGAAAGAGAAAAGTAGCCCTTTGGTACCCAGGGAGCTGCTCTGGTACCATCACATGGCCATTGGTGTTCTGCTGTTGGACATAAATAATTTCACATAACGTAACATCAGGCAAGGTCACTCTATGACCATGACAGATCAAGACAAAAAAAACAAGACTACCCTGTAATCACATCTGACCACAGACAAAACATCAATATTGCCCAAACCACAAAATGACCAGATAGCCTCTTATCCTAGCTAATATGAGTGACTGCTGCTTCTTTTCCAGTAATAGCTTTAGCCTTGGTCTAACCTTCCCTCCTTCTACATAAGATAAGATTTAGCGTGATGACCTAAGAATTACCCCCACTTCCTGAGAGTATGGAATGCCGAGCAAAGTCCCACTTCCTTAAACGCTCTCCCAGATCACCTGACCCTCTTACTGAGATGCCCGTTTCCCATGGTGTGCGTCTCCCTCACTATGACGAGTAATGAACACGACCTGTTCCCTTGCTGGACTGGAGGGCATTGCCACTTAAATTGAGTGAAAGAAGCAAGTCCCCTAACATATAAACTTCTACTTAGACAAGACTAATTAAATCCTTTAGGGATGCATTACCACACAGCTGATACAACTATGGGAAAAATTATGGCAAATGTTGGTGTACTGTAGTTTTAAAGGGAAGGGCTGTAGTTTTAAAGGGAAGGGTGTGATGGGATGTGTAGAGGCATAATCAGGGAGTGGGGCCAGTGGAAAGAGCTGCAGCAGGAGAGCACTGGCAAAACTGGGCAACCCTGAAAGCCGACCTGAGACTGTGTAGGTGACCTCTTCCCCAGAGGTGTCTGGGAGGAGGATTCAAGCAGTATTCCACTTGGCAGAGAATGCATCCAAGACCACGTCGGGTGATGAACCTTCAGTCTAGACATACCTTAAATATTCAAAGATGAGTTAGGACAGCAAGAACAGCAGCCTGGCAAACACTTTTGCAGAATAGGAAAAACAAAACCACTTTGGGAAGATTCCAGTTCCCCAAGGACTGATCCACTGTAGAATACAGAAGAAAACTTTAGGGAATTGTAACCTTAATTAGTACAAGATAAAAAAAAAATCTAAGCAAAGACTATGACTTGCTAAAAGAAGGGAATAAAATAAGATATGAGGACGAAATGAAAATGTAACGCATTGATCCATTGAGCCACCATAATGAAGTACCACAGACTGGGTGGCTTGTAAGGAATGGATGTTTATTTCTGATAGTTCTGGAGACTGAGAAGTCCAAGATCAGCCAGGTGTGGTGGCTCACACCTATAATCGCAGCACACTGGGAGGTGGAGGTAGGTGGATTGCTTGAGCTCAAGAGTTTGAGACCAGCCTGAGCAAGAGGGAGACCCCCCCATCTCTAAAAATAGCTGTAGTCCCAGCTACTCAGGAGACTGAGACAAGAGGATCGCTTGAGCCCAAGAATTTGAGGTTGCTGTGAGCCATGATGCCACAGCAGTCTACCAAGGACAACAAAATAAGACTCTGTCAAGAAAGAAAAGAAAAGAAAGGAAAGAAAGGAAGGAAGGAAGGAAGGAAGGAAGGAAGGAAGGAAGGAAGGAAGGAAGGAAGGAAGGAAGGAAGGAAGGAAGGAAAGAAGGAAGGAAGAAAGAAAGAAAGAAAGACCAAGATCAAGGCCCTGGCAGATTTGGTGTCTAGTGAAGGTCTTTTTCCTTACAGCCGTCTTCTCACTATCATCTCACATAGCTGAAGCACCTGAGAGCAAGGGGCCTTTCTCAGGCCTTTAAGAACTTTCACTTTTTAGGCACCTCTGTAGTAGGTCCCTAACTTCTTTTATAGGAACTAATCTTAGTCCTGAGGCTCCAGCCCATTACCTAATCACCTCTCAAAGGCCCCACTTCCTAAAACTATCACCTGAGGGGTTAGGATTTCAACATATGAATGGGGGGGGGGCATAAACATTCAGACCTCAGGATGCAACAAAAGTTTTCTTTTGAAGACAGAGCCTCACCCTGTTGCTCTGGGCAGAGTGCATGGTGTTAATGTAGCTCACAGCAATCTCTAACTCTTGGGCTTCAGCAATCCTCAGCCTCAGTCTCCCCTCCCAAGTAGCTGGGACTATAGGCTGAGCGACAATGCCTGGCTAGTTTTTCTATTTTTAGTAGAGATGGTGTCTCACTCTTGCTCAGGCTGGTCTTAAACTGGTGAGCTCAAGCAATCCACCACCCTCAGCCTTAAAGAGAGCTAAGTTTATAGGCATGAGCCACCATGCTCAGTTGCAACAAGATTTTTTTAAAAAAGAAAAATGATGTGATGTAGAAAGATTGTAAGGAAATTAAAACTGTGTGCTCCAAAAAAAAAAAATAAATAAAATGGCAGAGGTATGGCAAAAGTAATGCTGTTGTGATACGGAAGACAAGTTAAATAACTTTCCCCAAATACAGAAAACAAAAGGACAAGGAACAAACAAGATAAGATCATAGAAATCAAAGATAGTAAAAAAGGGAGTGTCAATGGGTGTTCCTTAGAAACTCCAAACCAGTGGAAAAACACAATCACCACAGATAGGAGAGGAGAGTGATTCTTCAGAGGAGGGTGGGGATGAGGGTGTGTGGCAACAGCCCCAGTGGTCACATGATAGGAATAGCCCTGGAAGGACTGGTGTGCTTTTGAATTCTAGTAATTAGCATCTGCTGGTCTGGATATCGTGTGTCCCTCAGTTATGTTAGAAAAAAAGTAGGCCTGGCACAGTGACGCACACCTATAATCCTAGCACTCTGGGAAGCTGAGGCAGGAGGATCTCTTGAGCTCAGGAGTTGGAGATCAACCTGAGCAAGAGTGAGACCTATCTCTACATGATTGCAAGAGGGACTTTACCTAACAAATGCAATCAGTGTAACCTGGTTTATTGCACCTTCAATGAATCCCCAACAATAAAAAATAAAATAAATAAAATAAAAATAGAAAAATTAGCTGGGCATTGCAAGGGGGTTGTGCCTGTGGTCCCTGGTCCTCGGGAGGCTGAGACAAGAGGATCACTTGACCAAGAGTTTGAGGTTGCTGCTAGCTAGGCTGGCGCCTAACTCTGGCAACCTCAGGCAACAGAGTGAGATTCTGTCTCAAAATGAAAAAAAAAAAAAGGCGTGTGGGGGTGGGGCGGCATCTCCGGCTCAAAGGGGTAGGGCACTGGCCCCATATACCAGAGGTGGTGAGTTCAAACCCGGCCCAGGCCAAAAATTGCAAAAAAAAAAAAAAAAGGGAAATTACAATTTTAAAGAAATTATTCAAACTCAGTGTATAGTTCATGTAGAAACTAAAATTTGTACTTGCCAATCAAAAATATTCACCATTCAGTTTGCATTTTATCACCATTTGCCAAAGTCCAGAAGGTCACAGAAAATGCCAGAACTGAAATTAACTGATATTCTGATTCTTTGTCTTTGCAATAACTATTATTTATCTTATTTAAACACAGACTAGGCCCCCAACGTGAGCTGGAACAATCTTAGACTATTATTAATATGAAGTTACCTTTGAAAGGAGCCTTGGTCCTGTGCATGTAAGTGGAATGTATAGCAGGAAAGTCTTACAACTAACTTGCACGTGGACCACAGTGTTTACTAAAGGATAAGTAATAAAATGTGCTAAGTCAAAGTTTATGTGCATATTATTAAAACTCAGTAACCTCAGCAATTGTTCAGAATTTAGGCCAAAGATTGTTTCAGGTAGGAGTATTTCATCACCGACTTGTTTACATTTGCCAGCACACTATGTTATAAAGAACAGCCCAGATTTTAGTTGTCGGTTTTTTTTTTTTTTTTAATTGCTGTACTGCCCTTGGGTCTGCCACCAATTTTAATAATTCTGATAAATCTGGCTGTAGAACAGAATGTTAGAGTCTAGGTCTCTCTTTTTCTAATGATTCTCCAAAGAAAGGACTGTGGTTTAATCACTTAGGATTATGTGGCCACTGCATGCCTAGGAAAGTGAATAGGAAGGTTCGAGAAAGTGAGGGAAATATTTTTTTCTGCGTAACAGCCCCAGGCAAAAAGAACAGCGTGATGTATGTTCCCTCTGACTTTTGGCTCCAACATTCTTTGCTTCTTTATCCCTAAGCTCACAAAAAGAGCTGCTGAACCTCAAGGTGTTGGGTGGAATTTCCACCAAGGGAAAAGCATCAAAAGCAAAAGCAAAGTTCTCACACATGCTAACTCTGTCCCTGTTAAGGAGGAAAACAGTAGCTTTCCTAGAAGTTTCATCCACTGGATAGAAACTTCTGCAACGATACTGAAGTAAACTTGGGGTATACTTGAGTTTCCCATGAGGAGAAACTTCAGAGTTGAGAATCATGACAATCTCAACAGTTTCAGTGCTATAGCATGGAAAAAGATTCATGAAAAAGAGACCGTGATTGCTTTGGGCTCAAACTATTTCATAGTTCTGCTTTTTATATTTTAATATTTTTATTTAAGTATCCCACTGTGCCACTTTTCTTTCTTTGTGACCAAGAAAGGTTAAAATAGTATATTATCATATTCAATCGCCGTGAATAAATATCATAAAGTGTAGAGACTATTAAAACCAGAAGCAGGCTACTCCAAAGGCAAATATTGACACTACGTTTTCCGTCCACTCATCTTTCAAGTTCTTAAATCTGCCTAGAGTTAAAAGCACCAGTGGCCCCAGTAGCAACAGTCACTATTTACCATTTACTTAGGTCATTGGCCTCACCTGCAAGGCAACTCCTGAAAAGAAGGGAATAAAAGAAGCCATGGTTGTTCTTTACGTGGTGTTTTTAGTGCCAAGGTTACTTGAGGAGTTCATAGGTTTTTCTAATCTAGCTCCTTCCCTTGTAGTATGACGCCCCTCTGTACTTAGTTGGCCCTCGATAAGCTGAAGAGCATATTTGTTGGTGAAAATTTGCAAGATCAGTTATCTGTTTTCTTGTTATCTTCCACCTCAGAGCACAACATGGTCTGAAAGACGAGTTCAGAGGAAAGGAAGCAAGAATAAAAGCTTCACAAACCACAGTCCTGGGGACTGCCAGTCACTAATGGAAGTTTCTGATTTTAGAGCCTTCCAAACTTCTAGGGAGGGGACAGTCTGAAGCTAAAGGACTCCACCACCAAGCTGAAGAAACTGCCATTTGTTAGATATAAATTTGTAGAGTTAAGAATGGGCTTTTGAAAAAAGATACTCCTTGAAAAGTCTGGGCCAGGGTCCTGCACTTTGCTTTTATCTGGGATTTCATTCTGGTTGGATATAGACATAGTTGGACAGATATCAGTATAGATACAGATATGGATATAGACAGATATAAATATAGACTTACATATGCAGCATTATACATACAAAAATGTAGCTAAAGATATGCCTATACATGCAGCTAGATACAGATGACCAAGCTTACTACCAAGTAAAGAGTTGCAGGTCCCCTTTCTAGCCGATCCTCCCAAAGTTTGACCATACCGCATAGGACAACCATCTTCGCAGCTGTATTCTAAAACACCCCATCACCAGATTCTTCCCAACCTAAGAACAGTGTTGAATTATGGTATTTCATTTGGCAATTTCTCGTTACCCAGGGAAACACCATTGTGCCAATTTTTTTTTTTTTTTTTTTATTGTTGGGGATTCATTGAGGGTACAATAAGCCAGTTACACTGATTGCAATTGTTAGGTAAAGTCCCTCTTGCAATCATGTCTTGCCCCCATAAAGTGTGACACACACTAAGGCCCCACCTCCCTCCCTCCATCCCTCTTTCTGCTTCCCCCCCCATAAACTTAATTGTCATTAATTGTCCTCATATCAAGATTGAGTACATAGGATTCATCCATTGTGCCATTTTAAAGACTGAGGTAGACCTGTAGGATACCAAATATGTATTGTTAAGTGAACAAAAGAAGTTGCAACGTTAGGAATAGAGAAGAATCCAACTCGGGGGGAGGATGGTGAGGTAGGAGGTGTTTGGGGAGAATAAGGCAGAGAAGAGGGGTTTAGACTATGCATAGGAAAAATTCTAAGCGAATGGATACCAAATGTTACCTCTCCCTTTGTTATACCTTTGTTGCAAATTTTCACCAATCCGTTCTTCACCTCATTGAAGGAGACCATGAAGAAATGTTCCGCATTTTTCTATATTATAAACTTCTCTAATGTTTTTAATGCTTTCCACAGAAATATATAACATTTAAAATCAGAGAAATTACATATATGCATATTTTATGTGCAACATGTTTTCTAAAACTCTTTCTTACGAGGTGTGGCCTTGCCTTCCCTGATCATTCCTGTTTTCTACCACTCCCAGACTTTCTTCTTCAATCTTCCTGCCGTGTTCATTGTCCACACCTTTACTCCTGTTATTCCTTCTGCTTGTAATGTCCTCCCGGAGCCCCTTGTTGTTACACATTCTACTCACCTGCCCTTCAAGAACAGCCCAGCTTGAATTCGAGGGTCTCCTTGACACTCACCCCTCAGTTCTTAGTATCCTCTTCTTTTCTCAACTTCCGTAATGCCTGCCAAACTTCAGTGTGTACAAGAATCCCTGGAGAGATTGTTAACAATCCTGTAACTCCACCCCCGCCCCCCAAGATTTTGTTCTGTAGGATGGGGTAAGGCTCCAAAGTTTGCATTTCAAACAATACTCCCAAGTATTGATGCTGCTGTGCGATGCTGGAGCACACCTCTAGAGGCTCTGGCCCAGAGCTCTGTAATTATGGACTCATTATATTCTGTTGCTTTATTTTATGAAACAGGTATTTCTTTCATTAGATTGTCAGCTTCCTGAAGGTAGGAACCTTGTTGTATACTTTCCATAGCCTCTAGGGCACTAAAGGGCTGAGAGATATTCACAGGATAGATGTTAACAGAGGCTTGGCAGCTGGCACATTTTTTTCAGTAATTTAAACAGGGGTAAAGATTATGTAAGAGTTTTCAGCAGTATCTTCAAATAGTACCAGCTCTAGAAAGTTTTCTGGCTTTGAACTTGAGTGCATGAGGAACTCATGACTGTGACCTTGTGGTTTTATGTAGGTGAAGGGGCAATGAGGACACCTGCTTAGGAGGACAATTCTTTCATGGGGCTTCAGATTTTCTAGAAATAAAATTCTATAAGAAGACTTTTTTTCTTTGCTCTCTAGACTGTCCTCTAAACTGATGCACTCTTGGCTCGGTGCCCATAGCTCAGTGAATAGGGTGCCAGCCACACGTACCAAGGCTGGTGGGTTCAAGCCTGGCCCGGGTCTGCTGGACAACAATGACAACTCTAACCAAAAAATAGCCGGGTGTTGTGGCGGGCACCTGTGGTCCCTGCCACCTGGGAGGCTGAGGCAAGAATATTGCTTAAGCCCAAGAGTTAGAGGTTGCTGTGAGCTGCCATGGCACTCTACCGAGGGTGACATAGTGAGACTTTGTCTCAAAAAAAAAAAAAAAATTAATTGGTGAACTCCTAAGACTGGCTGATGCAATTTGATAATAAATGGAGGAGGACTCTGGATCTAGGTGGCCATACTAAGTGTAAAATGCAAACATGCAACTGACTTTCAGCTTTATTTATTTTTTTTAAGGAGTGATAAGATACATGGACTCAGCCCACTGTGTGAATGCCTGACGCCTTTCAGTGTGGGTCAGGGCACATTCAGCTGGCTGAACACAGGCTGGCCTGAAAACCATCTCTCTAGGATGACCCAAAGCAACAGCAACACACCCAACCCACTGCACCTGCTGAAGGCCACCTTGCCTTCTCCAACCAGTAGAGAAAGTCCCCAGTTTTCTTGGGGACATAGATAACTGGAACAATCCCACCCAGGCACCTCTGCCTGAACTGCTGAAAAACTGATTCTTCACTTTCTTCTTTGACTCAATCCTCCATTCTCTTTTCCACTGGGTCTTGACAAGACAGGAGACTGTATTCATTTTATGTGTTTCTGTGTACCTTCTGAGTGTGTTACTGGGTCAAGATCCACTCCCTGGGAAATAAGAAGGTGTTTCTAGTTCTACCCTTAAAAGCAGAAAATTAGTCTTTAATCACATGGGGAGGTAGATCTGGCCCTCTACACAGACATGGGAAAATATGGGACATAGGTAGTTCCCAAATACAATAGTCATCGGAATCTCTCAGGGAACAAACTTTTAGTTGATAAATAGAAAATGAGTGGGATACAGTTCTTTGAATCACCATCTACAGTGTGACAAAATATTAGACACTCAGGTCACAAACATTGTGCTGGGCAGTGAGAATATAATGGCACACACACACACAAAAAAAAACCCAGACATAATTGCTTATGGAGCTTATAGTATTGTCAAGAAGCTTACAGATTCAAAGAAATCTAATTATTACTATGAAAGCCTTCTGATAAGTATAAAAGTTTAATTATTGTAAATGCTAGGTGAAGAAGAGTGTATGGTGCTCTACTTGGATAAAATAGCAATCATTAACCTAGAAAGAGCAGTAAGGGTCTGAATGAAGGTCTGACTATGGAACAGAGAGTTAAAGGATGAGTGGAGACTGTCAAGACAAAGAGTGTTTTAGGAGGAAAGATGTGCAAAGGCCCTGTGGCAGGAAAGAGCATAACATATTCATGGAATTGAAAAAGGCCCCAGTGGTACAAGATGTTGCTAAAGAGGAAGAAAGGACCAGATTATGCCTGTGTCTCACAGATGACATTAAGAATTCTTATGGGCAATAGGAAGCCACTGAAATACATAATCAGGTTTCTGTTTCAAAAGAGTTACTCTGACCATTGTAGAGAGAATGAACTGGGAGGGCCAATAGTGCCACTGGGAGGCTATTGCAGGACAATTGCATCATCCAGAGGTGGAAGATGAAAGAAATGAGAAGTGTTGGGATGAGAAAAATGAGAAGGAGACAGCTTTGGGTCCTGCCCAGCCCAAACTAATGACGCTTGGGAGTTGCCCTTGTGTAGAGGGAGCTTCTAGGAGAGCTGTGTGTTTGAGGCCTTTGTTATAAAGCTGACTGTTTACAAACAGTAGTTTGAATTTAGATGGCCATACTGTAAGCAGGCAATTGACTTTCAGCTCTAAACTGTAAAAGGAATAACGTGTTAGGCAATTTTTCTAGAGAAGGAAAGCCCTGGAGAAAGAGCAGAAGCAGCAAGCCGAAGGAGAAATTCCTTCCGAGTGTCATTCTGCTTAAGTACCACCGAGTGCTGCTGTTCCCAATGATACGTTCCCAAGAAACCAAAGGGCCGACTCTGGTTAAGGGGAACTGGCAAGAAATCACCTTAGAATTAAAAAAGTGAAGGAGACAAAGATGTTTCCTAATTTTGAAAACCTGAGTCCTAAGCCACAGGGGTCCGAACCAAGTTTTTGTGAAGGTCATTTCACAGTATGATAACTTCTGGCTTTCCTGCCAGCATCTCTAAAGATGGTCTCCAATAATAAAGGAACCAAAAAAGGGCTTTTTTAGAACCATTAGGGTACCCCCTCCTGCAAAGTCCCATTAGCCGGTCTTATTAAACCGACCCAGACAAAGAGCAGAGGTGCCCTAGTTAATGGAGAGTCTCCTGTAATTACTCTGCTCAGCCGCTTCTTTTAGGGTCTGAATGGTCTTTAAATAATGTTTCTCTTGCTGTGGTCGCAGACAATGACCTAGCAGTCTGCGTTAAGCGGTGCCAATCCCATTAGCAGAAGAATAGTAAGGCTCTGTGTGTGTTTACATGCCAAGGAGTCAGAGAAAAAGAGAGAGAGAGGAGGAGAGAAAGGTGAGGGGCTCAGCTTATGGCAAGGATCAGGTTTAAATGTTGTCTTCCTCTTTTCCTCCCTTCCCCTATACATGCGGCTATTCCTCCTAGGAATCAAACACACCACCGTGTCTACTGGGTCTGTCTACGGAGTGACAACCTGCCCAAACTGAGCATGGCTAGAGACTCCCTCAGATGCTGCGGAAGATGCCTCTCATTCTTTCTCACCAAGAACTTCTCTGCATGATGTGGTTTTATGTTATTATTAGTTGTTTTTTTTTGATAAAGAGTTTCACTCTGTTGCCTAGACTAGAGTGCCGTGGCAGCAACCTACCTCATAGCAACCTTAAACTCCTGGGTACAAGTGATCCTCTTGCCTCAGCCTCCCAAGTAGCTGGATTACAGGCACCCACCACACACCTGGATAGTTTTTCTATTTTTAGTAGAGATGAGGTCTCACTCTTGCTCAAGCTGGTCTCGAATTGCTAAATTTAAGGGAGTGCTTGGTCTCCCAGAGTGCTAAAATTACAGGTGTAAACCACTGTGCCTAGCCTTTTAAGATATGATTTTAAACATGCTCCAGTTTAAAATCTAAGAACTTCAAGTCCCCAAATCACAATAACACAAATAATATAAAGTTATCCCAATAAGTAAGTATCTGCCATTCAGAGTTGAAAAATGTCAAAAAGCTTAATAAATAAGAAAGAAAATCATTGGGGGGACAAAAGTTATAGGGGGGGACACCAAGGACCTTGGAATATTCTCTCTGTGGCCCTAATCAAATTCTCCAATGTGAAAGGGTGACTAATTCAACCATGAACTAATTTGTACCAAAGATACATAAAACAACATTCAGAAACACTGTAATGAGTGGAACCTTGTGGGAACCCTCACTTGCCCACCTTTGTCTAGAGGACATTTTCAGGAGTTCCAGAATAGTCGGACTCAACAGTTTTTGGGGTTTTTTTTGAGACACAGTATTACTTTGGCATCCTGGGTAAAGTGCTGTGGCATCATAGCTCACAGCAACCTCAAACTCTTGGGCTTGAGTGATCCTCTTGCCTCAGCCTCCCAAGTAGCTGGGACTACAGGCACCAGCTATTTTTTTTTTTTTTAGAGACTGGGTCTTGCTCTTGCTCTTGCTCAGGCTGGTCTCCTGAGCTCAAGCAATCCACCCCCTCAGCCCCCCAGAGTGCTAGGATCACAGGCATGAGCCACCACACCTGGCCGACTCAACAGTTTTTGAGCAAACTCACTGTTAAAACAGGCTAACATAAGAAAGTGGAGAGTTACTCCAGTAACACAAATACACGAGTTTCTGCTGCTCAGTGAAAATTACAAACCCTCTTCCTTATCCAATTCTCCCCCACCCCCCACACACAAATATGTTGGCTCCTAGGAAGAATGATTATAATGAAGTCGACAGGATAAAAGAATCATTTTCTGGTTCTGAGTGTTGGAAGGACACCATAGGCAAAGAAATAGTCTACTTGGGAAAAGTAAGAGCACGCTCCATTCAGTTCTAATTCCCTTTAACTTTGATCTGCATTTCATTTTAACAAATGTGAACAATTTACCTGTGGGCCTCCTTCTGTATAATTTAGTTTAAATTTCTGTTACTCATTTCCAAAAGCTTAACAATTATTTGAGAGATGCTGTTTTCTTGTAAAAGCACCATGAACAACCTGGTAGGCAACAACTGTACCTGTACATCATGATTAATTAAAATGTGTGAAAGAAATCAGCATCTAAAGCCCTTGGTGTTTTAGGTATCGGGTCCTTTTCTATCACTGATTGCAATTCTGGTGAAAAAGAATGAATAGTGTAAAAGCTCTTTGGGATCTTAGGGCAGATTTTTAGATTATATAGGAAAGGAAAAAAAGAACAGATTCTTAAAGATGGCATTTGGCCATGGGCAAGATTTTAAAAACAAACAAAAAGAGTGTCCATTGATGGACAGTTAGGTTGCTTCTGTATCTCTACTATTGTGAATAATACTAAAATAAACATGGGAGTGCAGATATCTCCATGACGTGCTACTTCAAGTTCCTTTGGATATATACTCAGAAGTAGATTGATAGGTCATATGGTAATTCTATTTTTAGTTTTTTAAGGAACCTCCATACAGTTTTTCCAAAATGGCTGTACTAATTTACATCCCCTCCAACAGTGTACAAGGGTTTCCTTTTCTCCAAATTGTGATGAAAAATACAAACATATCTTTTTGATTATAGCCATTATAACAAGAGTGGTGATATCTTATTGTGGTTTTAATTTGCATTTCTCCTCCGATTAGAGCTGCTGAGCATTTTTTCATATATCTGTTTGCCATTTGCATCTCTTCTTTTGAGAAATGTTTGTTCAGGTCCTTTGCCCATTTTTTAAAATGTTTGTTCAGGTCCTTTGCCCATTTTTTAATCAGGTTATTTGTTTTCTTGAAGAAAATGTGTTATACACACAAGGGAATACTATACAACTATTAACAAAAAAGAAATTCTGTTGTTCACAATAACAAGGCTGGAACCGGAGGCTATTACACTAAATGAAATAAGCCCGGCACCAAAAAACCAAACATTCCACCTATATGTGGAACTTGAATTTTTTTCTTTTGAGATAGTGTCTCACTCTGTTGCTTTGGGTAGAGTGCCATGGTGTCATAGCTCACAGCAACCTCAAACTCCTGGGTTCGAGCCATCCTCTTCCCTCAACCTCCCAAGTAGCTGGGACTACAGGTGCCCGCCACAACTCCCAGCTAGTTTTTCTATTTTCAGCAGATGGGGAATTGCTCTTGCTCAGTCTGGTCTCAAACTCCTGACCTGAGGCAATCCACCTGCCTTGAGCCTCCCAGAGTGCTAGGATTATAGGCATGAGCCACCTCGCCCAGCCTGGAAAAATTTGGTTTCATAGAAACAGCGAGTAAAAAAGGTGGTTACCTGAGGATGGGGTAGTAGAAAGAGGAGAGGAGGAGAAAGGGAAGATATAAAGGATGCAAAGTTTCAGTTAGATTGGAAGAATAATTTTAGTGATGTTTTGTACTGCATGGTGATTGCAGTTAATAATAATGTATTGTATATTTCAAAACTGCTAAAACCATAGACTTTTAACATCCCCACTACAAAAAAATAAGTTGGTAAGGTGATGGATATGTGAATTAGCTCAATTTAGCCTTTCTACAATGTATACATACATAGATCACATCATACCCCCAAAACATCATACTGTACCCATAAACAAACAATTATTACTTGCCAATTAAAAATAAATTAGTTAAAAAAAAACTCCTGGCTTGGCACCTGTAACTCAGTGGTTAGGGCACTGGCCACATGCACCGGGGCTGGTGGGTTTGAACCCAGCCAGGACCTACTACATAACAATGACAACAATAACAATAAAAACCCAGCTGGGTGTTGTGGTGGGTGCCTATAGACCCAGCTACTGGGAGGCTGAGGCAAGAGAATCACTTAAGCCCAAGAGTTTGAGTTTGCTGTGAGCTGTGATGCCACAGTACTCTACCGAGACTGACATAGTGAGACTCTGTCTCAAAAAAAAAAAAAATCTCCTATTTCTGACTATTTACCATGAATTTATATAAAAATTCTTTGGCCTTGTCAAAAAATAATTACTTGATAGCTGGGTGCTAATTGATTGTGAGACATTGGTAAAAATAACATGATCTGTGTACCAAAACTTAAGTGAGTCCTCTCTAAAATAGCCTTTGCTTGTGGACAAAGAAGAATCTTTATCTTGATTGTCATAGATATTGATTTGATTTTTGTTTGAATATTTCCCTAAGATCTTAAATCAGAAGGATGATTACATGTCCACCTTCTAATAAACATTTTGGTGTCTAGTATTTATCTAAAAAATAAAAGCATAAAGAATGTAAAAATCACCCTTGAAAACCAAATACAATCCTAGAATCTCAGTAGTCCTTGACATTACACGCAAAAATCTCTGGCTGGTGCGAGTTTTTGTTAAACGTCCCGTGCTTGGCTGGGCCCAGTGGGTCACTCCTGTAATCACAGCACTTGGGAAGGCTAAGGTAAGAGGATTGCTAATGCCAGGAGTTTGAGAATAGCCTACAACATAGTCATACTCCTGTCTTCATAATAAATCATTTAAATTGAGCCAGATGTGGGGGCACACACTTGTGGGCCAGGCACTCGGGAAGGTGAGGGGGAAGGATTGCTTGAGCCCAGGAGTTTGAGGTGGCAGTGAGCTGTGATCTTGCCGCTGTACTCTAGCCTGAATGACACACCAGGACTCTGTCTCTAAAAACGTACATAAATTGCTCATTAGATCTTACTATGAGAAATCACTGTGAAAAAAAAAAAAAAGAAATCACTGTGCTTGGTCTTGTGAAGAATAATAACAATAAGAAGAATTCATGATACTAGACTAGACTTTTCATCTAGGACCATAATTCAGATGCCCTCATTTTGAATCCAGTGCTTTTTCTAGTATAGCAAAGCCTCCCTTATGAAGTAATTACCTTATCATAATTGCATATGCACTAAAGATAGAAGATTGCATTAATAGGGTTAATCCACAGTAGAACCTCCATGTACTGCCCTTAGACCTGGGCGCTCCATGCTTTAAAGGGCCCTTCCTCTGGCTCTCCTCTGGCTGCATCTCCCTCTGGTCTAAAAGGTAGCACCTGGGGCCCCCTCCCTCTAGAACAGATACTTGGAGCCTCAGAATTCCCTGCCCCCAAAGTTGGGAGTGTGCCCCCAGGGCTGCATGGGCTGCCTTCCCCCACCCCCTACTGCCCCCATGTGCTTATCCTCCTGGGAGCTGACCTAGCTGTCAGTGTGACCTTATAGGCCTGAGGAGTGGTTCTCTGGGGAAGCAGTTGATGATGCTAGGATGTGGCAGTTGAGCTGTCTACTTACACATGTGCTGCATGAGAAAGCCTGGGCTGGGAAGCTGAGGACACCCGCTTGTTTTCTTGGCCTGGTCCTTCCAAATAACAGGGGTATGCTTGCTGTCAAGGATGCATGTCAAGTTCACTTCTGATGAAGTAAACTTTTGCTCTTTGAAACTTTTCTGGCAATTTAGTTTTGAGTATGTGTCCAAGTTCTGTTTTCTTTTTGCTGCCAGGGCAGTGCAATCCAAAGGTTTACTCTTGGTAGGACATTTATAGGAAGATAGAATAGGTCACTGTTTCTGGTTAAAAGTTAGTGCATTATTTTTTTGTTATTTTTATTTTTTAGTGCTTGGTAATATTGAGTGGAGGGGGAGGACAAATATTACCAAGCACTAATATAAACTCCATGTGAATTAATTCATTCCAACAACCCTTCTAGGTGATAATATTATTCCAACTCTGTTCTGTGATGATGCAGCCAGAGCTGGAAATGAGGGATGGTAGGGGTGGTCTTCAAACTGTAGAGAGTGGTGAACATTAACATATAAAGGATCTGCTTGTTCCAAAAGTCAGTTTACCAGGACATCACTGCACTTGACCCCACGTAGGGATACTCTGAAGCCTCTGAAAGTCCGCTCTGTAAGAGGTCTACATGGGTTTGGGGGAGGGTGTTGGTAGGCCTCACAGTTATACTTCTCTTTTCACCTAAATCAGCTCTCCCTATCTCCTTGCACATGTGTTGGTCCCCGCATGCTGAGCTCTCTCTCAAAAGTCTGCCTTTCATGGAATCCAACCTGTGACAGCAACTCTTAATGCTCTTAAACTTTGCAGATTATGTAGGCACTTTATTAAGAATGTTAGATTTTTCCCAGAAGGAGACTAAAAATGTGTCAAAGGTTCTAGCTCACCTCAAGAATGAGACAGGTTTTTTAAAATGAGATTTTGACTTTCTGGCTGGGTGTGCTGGCTCACACCTGTAATCCTAACACTCTGGGAGGATGGGGAAGGTGGATCACTTGAGCTCAGGAGCTTGTGACTAGCCCGAGCAGGAGTGAGACACCATTTCTACTAAAATTAGAACTCAGGCAAGAGGATTGCAGGAGTTTGAAGTTGCTGTGAGATACGATGACACCATGGCACCCTATCCAGGGTGACAGAGTGAGACTTTATCTCAAAAAAAAAAAGAACGTTGACTTTCTGGACGATTCTCTCAACTAGTAAACTCTTAATGGAGGCTCTCAGATGGTACTGACCATTAGACAAGCCACCATGAACCCATGAAACTCCTACCTAGAGGAAAATGAATTCCTGCAGTGCGTTTGTTGAATGACTACATTCAAATTATCCCGTTAAAAAAGTATTCTGTAAATTCCATTACTTATTCTTGATCTTTCAGGTTAAAAAGGCTTAGTAGTTGGTGACAGTGTGAGAATCTTTCAATATTTTGTTTTGCTGAAGGCTTGTCATTTTTTCTTTTTTCCTGTTCACATGTTTGTAGAAGTGATAGTTAAAAGGATTTAAAACACTTATGGTCTGGGGTGGCGCCTGTGGCTCAAGGGGTAGGGCGCCGGTCCCATATGCCGGAGTTGGCGGGTTCAAACCTAGCCCTGGCCAAAAACCAAAAAAAAAAAAAAAAAAACAACACTTATGGTCTGGCCATCAACTAATCAAGAAGAATCAAGTCCTATGTAAAAGCAAGTTCTCAGAGATACCTGCTATCACAGCAAAATAGGGTCAGGTAGTATTCCTTTGGGTATTGAATCTTAGCATGTAGGAGTTTCTTGGAAAGAGACATTGGGACATTCAGGATGACTAGGGAGAGAAACTAGTTAGTTACTAAACTTGTGTGGAACTGATCCAGTATTTCAACAACAGGTATGGCCTTTTCAGTGCCTATCGGCCGAATGGTAGGCTGATTTATACTTTCAGTGAGTGATTTCACTTGTGATTTTAATATTCTCTATCTCAAATGTGTTTAATTTATCTAAGGAAGTAAAACTAGAGTAATCACATACTCTTAATAAATATCTTAATCATTTTTACTTGGCTTACAAAGTTTAAGCTATAAATTGCTCCCCCAATTTTCTGATTAAATTTAAAATACTTTTTGATGGGACTTTTATTTCTTGGAAGTCAGTATTGCTTTATTAAATACTGGCTTGAACATTACTTTAATAAATGAAGGCTAAAAGGAAAAAGTCTAATGAAAAGATATGATAATGACATTTTCTTATATGTCATTTGGTATTTGATTTTGTCTTAACAAACATTGAGATCATTTACTAGATACTATGATAAATGTTGTGGAAAATGCAAAGATGAATCAGGTAAGGTCCTGGTTCCTTAAGGAATGCAGAGGGATATAATAAGGAAAACTCTGTATTTGTCAATTAACCTCAACAAAGCTGAAAAAAAAAATTAAAAATTAGGAAACCTAAAATGGGAAAGGCAGAGTATCCAGGAGTGGTAAAAAATGAATATCTGGGAAGGAAGGAGTACACGGAGGGACTTCTGGACAAGAGAAGTGATAGTCAAGACACTTTCAGTTGTAAATGACAGAAACCAGCTCGAACTACCTTGAGCAGACAGATTTGATCAGAAATCTAACTGTGAGGTCTAAGAGGTAAGTTAGCAAGTCTACTTTTAGTTCCTTAAGTGTTCCCCAAACTTCTTTCCAAAAAGGCCGTATTAGCTTGCATTCCCATCAGCAGTGCAGAAGTGTTTCCTTCTCTCCACATCCGTGCCAACATCTGTAGTTTGGGGATTTTTGTGATGTGGGCTAATCTTATTGGAGTTAGATGATATCTCAAAGTGGTTTTGATTTGCATTTCTCTGATGATGCTATGGAATAAATTGTCAGAAAATGTTTTCAGCTTTTTTTTAAAAAAGAGGTAAGTTAGTTACAAGCTGGCAACATTCTGGGACCTAGGCAAGGTCATTAGCTCTTTCTCTCTGCTGTAGTTGGGTTTGTTGGGCCCCGCCCCCTCTCATGTTGAAATGTGATACTCAGTGTTGGAGGTGGAACCTAAAGAGCCTGGCACCCCCCTCTTCTTTTGCCTTCTTTCTCCTCTCCATGTGGTTTCTGCACACAACAGCTGTCCATTGCCTTTTGCCATGAGTGGAAGCATCCTGAAGCCCTTACCAGAAGCAGATGCAGAACTGTGAACCAAACAAACCTCTTCTTTTTCAAAAAATAAATTTCCCACTTTCAGATATTTCTTTACAGCAACCCAAATGGACTAAGGCACCCCTTCTTTCCCCTACCTTCCTACTCCCCTTGCACCAAATCCTTGGTGTTACACTGTTGCCCTCCCCGCCTTGGTCGCCCTCCTTCTGCAGACAATCATTCTCCATGAGGTGGGACAGACGGCCATTGGGGCCTCCACTTCACATCCTTCCACTCTTGTGACTCCTTCCATAGACAAGACCCCTTCCATAGCTGGCTTGAAATAGACAAGTTCCAGGGAAGGACTCTGATTAGCTGGGTCATACACCCATACCTGGACCAACCCATGTAGCCAAGAGACTATGGTACCGTGGATGGTAGGATTGGCCTCACATTGACCCCCTGCTCACCCCCTATCTGCAGTTCCCCAAAAGAGTAGGGATGTTGAGTAGAGAAAAACAGAGAGATGCCCCCCACGTGTGGGAGGGAACCAACAAGGTTGAGACTCTCCAATGTCAGGCTATGGAGACTGAACTCCTGGCAATATTAGGCCGTTACTGTTTTGTGGTAAAATAGTGGCTGTGGATAACAATTGGACCAGGCCAGCTTCTAGATTTCTTTCTGCTCTGTTTTATTTTAGTTTCTTGAGACAGAGTCTCACTCTGTTGCCCAGGCTAGAGTGCCGTGGTGTCAGCCTAACTCATAGTTCAAACTGCTGGGTTCAAGTGATCCTCCTGCCTCAGCCTCCCAAGTAGCTGGGACTACAGGTGCTCACCACTACACCAGGCTAATTTTTTCTTTTTAGTAGCTAATATATATATACACACACACTCACAGGGTATAAATTTTGTGTGCAATTTAAAATAGTGTGCAATTTAAAATTGCACCTGAACTTTATGGCCACCCTATGTATGTGTGTATTTTTTTTTTTTTTTTAAGTAGGGATGGGGTCTCGATGTTGCTCAGGCTGGTCTCAAACTTCTGAGCTCAAGGGATCCTTCTGTCTCAGCCTCCCAGAGTGCTAGGGTTACATGCATGAGCCATTGTGCCCAGCCACCACTCTGTTTTAAAATTATTCTGATTATTCAGAGAGACTTTCCTGAATGTCAATGTATAAAGTTAAAAACATAGTAGTCCATGGCTGGATACAGTGTCAGTGTATCTGTAATCTCAGCTATGCAGGAAGCCAGGGCAGGATTGGTTGAGCTCAGGAATTTGAACCAATTTTGAGATCTCATCTCAAAAAAGAAATAAACAATAAATAGATGGTGGCCTTAATGTAAACTATGAATTGGGGCGACAATGATGTGTCAGTTAAGTTTCATAATTTGTAGTAAATGCACACTGTGGTGCAGGGTTGATAGTGGGGGAGGTTGTGTGTATGTAGGTGGGGGGATAGGACATATATGGGAATTCTCTGTACTTTCTGTTCAATTTTGCTATGAACCTAAAACTGTTCTATAGAGTCTATTTTGGCCAGGCAAGGCAGCTTATGCCAGTAATCCTACCACTTTGGGAGGCTAGGGTAGGAGGATTGCTTGAAAACAGGAGTTCAAGAGTAGTCTGGGCCATATAGTGAGACCTTTGGCTCTATAAAAATAAAACAAGAAAATTACTAGCAGATTCTGGTAGTCTCAGCTATTCAAGAGGCTGAGGCAGATGGATGGCTTCAGCCCAGGAAGTTGAGGTTATAGTGAGCTCCAATTGGGTCACGGTCCACCGTCCTCTAGCCTGTCCTCTCACAGGGTGAGACCCTGTCTCTAAAAAAAAAAAAAAAAAGTCTAACATACAAAAAACAAAAAAAGATGGTGGTAGGTAGGGCTTCTATTAGCAGACAGCCTTTTCAAGGGAGACATGAACACAAATATCTTACATTTAGAGGAGCAAAATGTCCCCAGCTGACAGACAGAAGCCCAAAAGTCCACAGCTGCTCTGCTGAGATTCTTCTTGGCCCTAAACTTTTCTTTCTTTTTTTGTGTGTGTTTTTTTTTTTTTTTGGCCGGGGCTGAGTTTGAACCCGCCACCTCCGGCATATGGGACCATCGCCCTACTCCTTGAGCCACAGGCGCCGCCCAAGGCCCTAAACTTTTCATCCTTTTTCTGGGATCACCCACTTAGTGGCACTGAGGATCTGTATTAGTGATAGTAAATTCAATCATTTTGCAAACGTGGCTTTTTAATGCATTTTGTGTGCCATGCTTTGTGCTCAATGCACAATGAAAAAGCAATGACAGAACATGGGCCCTGCCCTCAGACCTCACAGATAGGTATAGCTTTTCTCAAAGGACAGTCTGCAGATTGCCTTCATGGAAGTACACTTTGAGGCACTTGTTAAAATTGCAGAATCCTGGATCCTATTGGAATAAAAATCTGTGACTGTGTCACCCAGGAATGTGCACTTTTAATAAGCATTCAAGAGCCTTGACACTCAAAATGTGGCTTCACCTGAAAGTTCATTAGTGTCACAGAGGCCTTATCCCAGACCTACTGAATTAGAATCTACATTATGACAGGATTCTCACCTATTAAAATTTGAGGAACACAATTGTAGAAGATTCTGTTACATGCTGAATTTTGAGAGCCACTAATCTAACCTCAGATTTATTTATTTATTTATTTTTATTTTGAGACGGTCCCACTTTGTTGCCCTCAGTAGAGTGCTGTGTCATCATAGCTCACAGCAAACTCAAACTCTTGGCCTTAAGCCATCCTCTTACTTCAGCCTTCTGCGTAGCTGGGACGATAGGCACCCACCACAACACTGGACTTTTTTTTTTTTTTAAGAGATGGGGGGTCTTGCTCTTGCTCAGGCTGGTCTCCAACTCCTGAGCTCAGGAAATCCACCCTCTTCAGCCTCCCAGAGAGCTAGGATTACAGGCATGGTGGGCCACTGAGCAGGGCCCCTAACCTCAGACTTATGGGTATATATAGATGAAGGCAGTGCAGGGTGATGAGTGCACTTATAAAAGAACACCTGAGTTCTTCCAGGAGTGCGTGCACACAAAAGGAGCAGGTTTCCTAGTCAGGGTCGGTTTCCAGGAGAGGTGCTTAAAAGAACAAGGAGAAGTTAGCCAGGCTAAGGTAGGGGATGGGGATAGGGGTGAGAAATCAGAGGTGCTCACATGTTCAAAGTCCTAAGGCAAAAGAGGACCTTGAAAGTTTAGGTAAGAAAAAAAAATTACCTCAAATTGCAGGGTTTTAAAAAAAGCCTTTTGAAACTCTGAACTTCAACTAAAGGAGATTTAAAAAAAAAAACAAAACTCAATGGTTAAAGATTTGCTTATTCATCTTTTGGTGGGGGAGGAATCAGATCTTTAGGTTTTTATGATGCTGCTTTCTCTGACTGCACTAACAATTTATGTTTGCTTTCCTTTATTCGTATATATATATACACATTGGGCATTCATATATATATCCATACATACATACATTGTGCATTGTGCTAGGTGAGAGGTTCTCACATAGAACTGGGATGAGGGTCTGCAAGACAGAAGAGGAGGCCTGTATAGGGACAAGGAAAGACTTACAGAGTGGAAAAGCAGAATGGAGACTGACCAGGTGTCAGCTCAGCTCCCACACTGTTGAAGAGACCTTATCAGTATAGTTGAAATGAGCCAGAGCACCACCTGGGGCTCTTCTCTAGATCAGGTCAGGATTATGGGCAGACAGTACCAGCCAGGATATGGGTGGGGTATTCCTAGGAACTCTGGCCTTGAGAGACTCTAGAAGTCTGGGGAGGGGATTGCTGGCTACTGACCAGATTTTCTAAAATGGCTGTACTCCTGTCAGGGTTATGAGGATTCCTTTCCCACATTAGTTGTATATCCCATGTCTGTGAGTAAAACTGAAATAGTTCCTGCCCCCAGGGAGTTTTTAGGCAAGAATGGAAAAGTCAATAAAACAGATCAATAAATATGTAAATATAAACTGAGCCTAGTATGATGACCCCTGCAGTCCCAGCTACTCTGGCTGCTGAGTCAGGGGTCCAGGAGTTCCAATCCAGCCTGCACAACATGGGGAGACTTTGTTTCTTAAAAAGCAAAACAAAAGCCGGTGTGGTGGCATTCAGGGAGGTTGAGGCAGGTGGATGCTTGAGCTCAGTAGTTGGAGACCAACCTGAGCTAGAGTGAAACCCTGTCTGTACTAAAAATAGAAAAACAAACAAACAAAAAAAAACTGAGCCGGGCCTTGTGACTGGTGCCTGTAGTCCCACCTACTTGGGAAGCTGAGTCAAGAGGATTGCTCACGCCCAGGAGTGAGGTTGCTGTGAGCTACACGGCCACGGTACTCTACCCAGGGTGACAGAGTGGTTGGCACCTGTAGTCCCAGCTACTCGGGAGGCTGAGACTGGAGAATCGCTTGAGCCCAAGAGTTTGAGGTTGCTGTGAGCTGTGACACTATAGCACTCTACGGAGGAGGGTAACAAATGAGACTCTGTCTCCAAAAAAAAAAAAAAGCAAAATTAAAATAAATCGACAAAATGGCTACGAAGTATGCTATGGTGGAGAATGAGATGGCTGATGGAAAGGAATGTCTACCCAACCAAACCAACGTACTCTTGCAAAGTGGCCAAAGTCACTGTAGGGAACAGTGTGCGTGGCCTAAGGAGCACCCCCTCCCCACCCCAATCTCTCTCTCTCTCTCTGTCCTCTTGCTGGGATTCCACAGTAAAGTTGAAGACCTCGCCTCAAAACCACCCCCTTTCAACCCTCTGTACCCAACAGCAAAGGGCAGTGAAAACGTGATTTTCACTACAGCTCCAAATCTGTAATAAGAGGCAACTTTCAGGTTCTACCTCCAGGTTCTAATAGTCCTACTTTTGAAAAGAACTTATCTCTGAGCATTTGTCTTAGACAAGAAAGCTGCTAAAAACCACCCGGGGTTCTAGTCTGTCCCAGCCCAAATTTTCCAGTTGCAAACAACCATTTTGGCGTTGGGAGGAGCAGTGAGGAGACCCCGCGCACACGCCATTGCCTGCACCGTGTGTGAGATGAGAACCGCGCTTCGGGAAGCAGAGAGCCAGGGAGCCGTGGAGGGCGCGGTCGGGCCCTGCACGCAGGAGGCTCAGTCCCTCCCGCCGGGAGACGCGTCGTCGCGCTCTGGAACCTTACGTGTCAGGCTCTGGCTGCCCGGGTTGCCGGGGGGAAGCATTTAAGGGTGAGACCAGGAGAAGCGGCTTGTAAACAGAGCCGGGCCGGGATGGTCAGCGGCCCGGCGGGCTGTCACCCGGCGGCGGGTGGTGGGCTGCGGAAGCCGGACCCCAGCCAGGAGCGGACTGCAGGCCCCGGCGGTGAAGGGAAAGTAGTAGCCGGAGACCGGGTGAGCATCTGTCTGCCTGCTTCAGTGCTTCCCGGCCGACCGGCAGCGGGGAGGGGAGGGGGATGGGGCAGGGATGACAGCATTGTAAATATCCAAGAAGCTCCCGGGGGTAGCGTGATTTTGCTGTTTCTTCTAGACTCTGGTGTTTATTTCATGCTGAAGACTGCACTACATTGTAATAGATAAAGGATGAGGGGAGATTATTTGACGTGTTGTCAGCTTGTTTTTGTGAATCAGGTATGTATGTAATAGGACGAGTGAGTAGTTGAAATGAGGGGTCTTGTTCAGTGCGTGATTTTTAGAACCCACTCCCGCCCCCGCCGCCAGAGGGGTCATAGAAACCAAACCTCAGCAGACCTTTTAACCTACAGCTGGGGCTCCCAGAGAAACAGAATGATTGTTCTTTCTGTCGACTCTGCCCGTTTTTAATGTATAGTAAATGATACCGCATGACTGATGACAAGCATGGACTGATGAAAGGATTATTAAACTAAAAAATAAGGAGCTCTCAGACCAGCCCCTTAAATGAAGTAAATTACTACTGATATATACAACTGGATGACAAATTAAGATCGGTCTAGGTGTATAAGTTGCAAAGCAAGATAAATTTGAATTACCAGGTTAAACTGAGATTGAACTATGCTGTTGTAAACTTATTTGTAAGGTTTTTTCATTCTTGGAAGGAGCTACAGAGAAACACTTGGGTTTTTTCTTTATATTTTAATTTCACTAATTATAGTGAATTGTAATTTGTATTTATAAAGTACTCTTTTATAGAATACAACATGTAAATTATGATTAGTGTATTTAAAATACAAGGCAGTTTTTATTTCATTAACTTAAAATGTCTTAACCAAAACTAGACTATACATACAGTCTCTGAAAGGCCAGTGGAGGTGTGTCACTTGGTTCGTATAGTCTACCTTAGTTAGGAGATGAATATTAGGTTAAATTGCACACAGGGAAATGTTTTAAAAACTTGTACATAAAAGAAGTAATACTGATGCCTAATGAATTTATTACAATGAATGTTTTTACACTGTAATGGTTCATAGTAAAGTCAGTAAAACCAGACTATCTCAGTTTGAATTCCTGCTTGGTCATTTTCTAGTTGTGTAATCTTGGGTAGTTTACTTAGCCTTGCTATGTTTCGCTAACCTGTAGAATGGGAATAACAACAGTACTGACCTCATTGGGTTTTTATGAGGATTAAATGATTTAATATTTTTAAAGTGCTTAGAACAGTGGCATATAAAAATTGATATATATTTGTTTATAAATACATAAAATAAAAAATGTATCAGTCTTGAAAGTAGAATGGTAATTATCAGGGACTGGAGACAGGGAAGGAACTAGGAGTTGTTAATGGGTAGAGTTTCAGTTTTGCAAGGTGAAAAGAATTTTGGAGATTGGCTGCCCAACACTGAATGTACTTAACAATACTGACCTGTACATTTAAAAATCATTAAGATGGTAAATTTTATGTTATTTTTTATTGTACCACAATAAAAACTGGCAGCAAACTTATGCATTCTAAATCTTTATTGGCACCAGCAGCCCCATCCACATTAGTAGTCTTTACCATTGTGAAAATACAGCCTCTGGTAGTTATCAGTAAGATTATTCAGCTGATTCAAGCAACTGAGATTTCATCATAAAGAACACAAATAAGAAACAACACTTAAGACTGTAGCAAGCAGGATTCTAAATATGTCCCTCCACCAAGATTTCTCCTGCTAATCCCTGGAACCTGTGTGTGCAATGAAATGTCACTCCCTTGGTTATGTTATGTTACATGGCACAGTTGAATTTAAAATGGAGAGACTATTTGCGCAGGCCAAAACTAATCACAGGAATCCCCAAAAGTACAGCACTTTCTCTACTCAGTTACTCTTCAGGAGAAGAATTCAATATACTATTGCTGCTTTAAATATGGAGGGGAACTGCAAAGAAGGAATTGGGGCAGACTTGGTAAGTGCTGGAAGCCTAGAGTTGCTGAGGGTGGCCCCTGGCTAACAGGTTTCCTTAGTGGAAACCTTAAGGAACTAGATCATGTTACCATCCCAGTGAGTTTGAAACTGAATCTTTTACCAGAGTTTCTAGATAAAAGTCCACGCTGACCGAAACCCTGATTTCAGCCCTTGTAAGAGAGGTCTGAGCAGAGAACCCACCCAAATCCACCCAGCCTTCTGACCTTCAGAACTGGGAGATAATAAATGGATATTTATTATCCATTTTGTGGAATTTTGCAGCAGAAAAATGAGCAAAAGACACAGAGTATTGTGTGGATTTATTTACGCGGTGGCTCATGCCTATAATTCTAGGACTCTGGGAGGCTGAGGTGGGTGGATAGCTTGAACTCACGAGTTCAAGACCAGCCTGAGCAAAAGTGAGACCCCATCTCTACTAAAAGTAGAAAATCTGAGGTAAGAGGTTCACTTGAGCCCAAGAGTTTGAGGTTGCTGTGAGCTCTGATGCCATGGGACTCTACCCAGGGCGACATCTTGAGACTCTGTCTCGAAAAAAAAGAGGGCGGCGCCCCCATATGCCGAGGGTGGCGGGTTCAAACCCAGCCCTGGCCAAACTGTAACAAAGAATAGCCGGGCATTGTGGCGGGCGCCTGTAGTCCCAGCTACTGGGGAGGCTGAGGCAAGAGAATCACCTAAGCCCAGGAGCTGGAGGTTGCTGTGAGCTGTGATGCTATGACACTCTACCAAGGGCGATAAAGTGAGACTCTGTCTCTATAAAAAAAAAAAAAAAAAAGAGGTTCTTCCCCCAGCAGCTTGTGCGCCCTTGGCGGCCTTCGCAGACCTTCGGGAACGCCGTTCGGGTACTTGGGGTTTAACATGATTTTATACCAATTTTGACTTTTGGGATTATTTAAGAGGCCTCACTGCCGCCTGATTTTCGTCCCTCCGCCATCCAGGATTTAGGCCGCGAGTGCCTTTGCATTGGTTTGGCTTTGGCTACGCAGCACTGGTTGCTTCTGGTGGGATCATTGGTTATGCAAAAGCAGGTAGTGTGCCGTCCCTGGCTGCAGGGCTCCTCTTCGGGGGTTTAGCAGGCCTGGGTGCTTATCAGCTGTCTCAGGATCCCAGGAACATTTGGGTTTTCCTAGCTACATCTGGGACCTTGGCTGGCATTATGGGAATGAGATTCTACCACTCTGGAAAATTTATGCCTGCAGGTTTAATTGCAGGTGCCAGCTTGCTGATGGTTGCCAAAGTTGGAATTAGTATGTTGAACAGACCTCATCAGTAGTGATCAATGTCCTAGCTTGGACTCATGAAGAATTTAAAAGTCTCTAAGCTTCTACTGTTTTCGTGTATCAAGAGAGAAAAATGCAGCATTTCTGTATCTCTGACATTCTACTTAAAACAAACAAACACTGAACTTAATGGGAAAATTATCAGTCTTTAGTGTTATAACCCTACACAGGTGACAAATGTATAACACAAAGCTTAACAAAACACTCAGTTTGATTCTTACATACTGATGTTATCTCTTCTTTCTGTACCTATAAGTAAAATTTCAAGGGGTAAAATTTTAGGTGTCAACATTGGGTGCCCTGAAACCCCTTCCCCAGTCCCTTAAAAACTTCTGTTCAGGGGAACAGAATGAAAAAAATCTTTTAGGAGATTTAGGATATCTGTTCTTTTGCTTATCTTAGAGCACAGACCTACTTTGAAATTATGTTAAATGAAATATGTAATATTGATGAAAATAAAGTTTAAATGATAAAAAAAAGAAAAGAAAAAGAAAGAAAACTAAATGGTAATAGATATACAGAAATGCATTCTCTTTCCATTAATCAAAGAATAAAAATCAGAGCAATAGCGGGTACCATTTTTCCAGCTCTCAAATAAACATAGGTTTTAAAAATTTCTAATTCTCCACGTCAATTAGTGTTCAGTTGAGCAACCACTCTCAAATGCCATGAGGGGCCTGCAATTGTTACGGCCTTTTTGAAAAACAGATTGGGTGAATGTATGAAAAGCCTCAATAATGCTCCTAACACTTAGTAATTCCACTTCTAGGAATCTATCCAAAGGAATTTATGGGAAATACTTTAAAAGTTAAAGTTCAAAGATGCTCAATATATCTTTGTTTAGAAAAGTCAAGTATTGTCAATAACCCAAATGCCCAAGAAAAGGAATCATCATTATAGTATTATCCAAAGATATGGTATTATAAAGACATTGGGTAGAATATTTATGAAGAATTTTAACAGTGTGGAATAGTGTTACCAGTTATTGACAAGTGAGGAAAAAATATGACAGAAAAGAGAATGTTCTTAATCATGTTTAGAAAAAGAAAAAGAATCTACATGGAGAAAGGGCTGAAAGGGCCAAAATGGAGCAGTCTTCTTCTTTTTTTGCCTTTGGAAAGTGAGTAAATGTTGTTTACTTTGCTTTTTATTCTTTACTGTATTTTTGAAATGTTAACAATGAATATGCAGCACTTTTGTTATAATCACAGGTCAGTAAGCATTACTTTAAAAGGTCTTAAGTCTATACATTATAGAAAGTACAATGAATCTAAAACACATTGTAGAGTAAAATGATGGAAATAATAAAAATCCATAAATAAATATGTTGCAGAAAGTGATTTTACCTAGCTAATAACATCTGTATTAAACAACATCCAAACTAATATTTCTTGAATATTTATTAGATACTCCATACTTCTATTCCTGTTTAAATAGCGTTTGCGAAAGACATGAAGTCAAGTGATTGATTTACATTTTTAAGAAGCAGGCAGGTAGATTGGTGCTACTTTAATTACTAATTCCAGAAGATCTGATTTTGATAGGAACTTAGAAAAAGTTAGATCATTTGGGCAGATTTTCAGGATTCTCCATCTCTAGACAGTGTCCAGGAGCACTAGGCTATTGCGACTCCTACTTCCATTTTCCCATTGTTCTCTTTCCAATTTTCATTTCACTTTATGCTCCCACACCCCTGGAAAAGTACAGAAAGTTTCTATTGTCCCGTTGGCTGCCAGACCAATGCAGATTTGTTTCAGGGGAATGCTAACCCGTTAAGAGAAAAGGTGTAGAGGTATTAATATATCTAGCAAGGAATTGCCTTTTTCTCTTTTTCTTTTAGGTTGGATTTGGTATTTAGTTTGTAAGAAACTGATCAACATTCTAGCTTGGACCTTCTTGTGCAAGCCAAATAATTCAAAGAACTCAGAGCTGAGCGAGATAAAAAATGACCACCAGCAATAAATTCCGTGTATTATGTTTACTCTATTTCCATTGGCTACTATGGATCATACCAGACATTGAAAAACCTACATAATTTACTTTCTTGGGAACAAGGTAAAAGTTTTATTTGGGCCATGTGTAGAATAAATCTTGATGACTGTGTGAATTATGAGCAAAAAACAAAGTCAAAATATAGAAGCCATTGCATTGAGATGTGTTCTTCAGATACATTAATTTGAGTTATATATTTCAAGTTGGATTCCCCAATTATATGCCACATTTATGAGCATAGTAGAGATTTTTTTAATACAGGTATTTTGACTAGTATAACCAATTTGTAATTCAGTACTTTTAATTAATTAATTTATTTATTTTTATTATTAAAATATACATTTACATTCTACATTTACTAAGTTTCACATATACCCTTGTAAGATGCACCGCAGGTGTAATCCCACCAATCGCCCTCCCTCCGTCCCCCTCCCCCATCCCTCCCTTTCTTCTCCCCCTTCCCCCTACTCTTGGGTTATAACTGGGTTATGGCTTTCATGTGAAAGCCATAAATTAGTTTCATAGTAGGGCTGAGTACATTGGATACTTTTTCTTCCAATTTGTAATTCAGTACTAACTAAAGCAGCCCCATTCTTCATTGTCCAGTTTACTTGTATACATTTACCTAACTGGGAGACTGTTAAATATTCATTTCACCTTGTGGCGTGTGGAGGTGATTATAAATGTTGATATTCAGTCAAAGAACTGGAGATATATATTATAGGTTAGAAAATGTCAGAAATGTAACTAGCCATTTTTATGTGCCAGGAAATTAGCTAAATGATCACTTCCCTCATGTTCTTGATCCACTTTTATCAGCACTTTAACTTTTTCAGAATAACTTCTCTTCAACCTTCAGGGTTCATTGATGCATCGACTCAGCAAGTAAGAACTGAGCACTTGTATTGTGCCATAGCACTGTTCTTGGAGCTAGGAACACAACCTTGAAGAAGATGGACACTGTCTTTGGCTTCCTGAAGCTTCTAGTCTAGTGGGGAAAACAGAGTCTGGCCATAGCCAGACTAAAATAGCAGAAGTGTTAATAATGGAGGAAATCAGGGTATAGTGACTATTTGAAGTGGACCTGGGAGATCAGGGAGAAGTGATAACTCAACAAAGACCTGAAAGCTGAATTAGAATTTGTATGAGGGGGAGTTGGGAAGGGAACAGTGGTAATGAAGGTGATGAAGATGATGGTGCTGGAAAACTGTGTTCCAGGCAGAAGAAACAGGATGGATAAGAAAACTTGTGGAAAATTCCAGTTTCTGTAAATTCTTTAAGAGGGGGCATAGAGCAGGGTGAGGGGTGAAGAGGGAGATTCAAGAGATAAGCCCAGTAGGGTAAGTAGCCATGAGCTCTTTTTGATAATGGTAAGTGCATGGTTTATCCATATACTGTTGGTGAAGTTTCACCTAGGGCAGTGCCAAATTGCTTCTTGGAAGAGAATGAATGGATGATGAGAAATGGAGTCAGAAAGTATAAAGGATACATTTCATCAAGAAACTTAGAAGAGGGGAGAGGGAAAGTGTCTTAGCTGTAGAGGAACTTGGGAGGCAAAGGAGAGTTTTATTTATTTTTTCCTCTTAGAGAAGAAATACTCTGTGAAATTTTATTCAACACTTGTACCACTTAATCCCTCCATTCTAAAACCACCCGAAAAGCTGATGCATAGCAGCTCCTGCTGTCTTGACAATTCAGGAGGAACCTGTAAGTAGATTAAAACATCATCTCAGAGCTTCCTAAACTGATTGCTTTCTCCACCAGTCTGTTGCTTGATAATGGAAATCAAAGAGAATGTGATGACTTTTTCCTTAGTGAATTTCAGACTCCAGTGGGCACCCTGTACCCTCTTTGGACTTCATAAAACACTACATTATGCTTTTTGATTTCTGCTCCCAAACTGCCTTTGAAGGTGAAACAAGTATCCTTATTTGCTTTTTGCAGACAAAGTATAGTTGACCCTCTGCATCTGTGAGTTTCACACCCATGAATTCAACCAACTGTGGATCAAAAATATTAGGTAAAAAAATTCTACAAAGTTCTAAAAAGAAAAACTTGAATTTGTCACATTGAATCCATGGAATGAAGTGATGTGTAGGCATCATAATAGGTATTCTGAGTAACTTTGAGATGATTTAAAGTATACAGGAGGATGTGTGTAGGCTACGCAAATATTATACCAATTTATATGGATCCTGGAGGGGATCCTGGAGGACTGCTGTATGCAGCTCACGTGGCTTGTCCAGAATAATACCTCCAGTACTGATGCATAGACAGCTAAGATTATGGTCTGCTAATTCCAGATACTGTGGTTCAAAAGTGGTTGCCCTTCACTGAGAGGTCAGATAAGGTATCTATATTTTCATTTTAGTATAGTAGTATTAAGCCTGGGCATCTCATCTTTTAGTAGACTTAAGAAACAAGAGTGAAGGTTGTGGGTCAATTTTGTTATTTTGTTTAAACTGCACATAATTGATATTTGCTCCCCCCACAAAAAAAAGTCAGGTTGGTTTTAGAAGGAGAGGCAGTTTTGTTTGTACGTGCCTTAATCATTAAAATATGTTTGAATTATATATAGTAACATCCAATTTGAAAATAGTTCTTTTAATTCTTTTGACAGAAACATTTGTTTGCAGGTTCTTTTAAGCAAACATTTTTACAAGTGTTTCTATTTATTGGCTAAATGAAAAATGATATCTTAAGGAAACATTAGTAAAAGGTTTGGGCAATTAGGACTATGTAAACATTTGCAAAAGCACTTGTTTGGCCTAAATGAAGTCACAGTTATTCTCCTGCAAACATTCCAAGTAATGTGTCCAAGGTCACTAAAAGAATTGAGGTTAGCTAGTTAGAGAACAACTTTTTACTGTTTGTTCAGGGACCTCTCATCTACCATTCCCTTAGAGATCTTATAATAACACAGAAGAATTATAAAAGGTGATGTTTTTGTAAATTAAGTGTGAATGTTTTCCCTGTGTGTGAAGATGATAGTTAGCAATGAATTCTCTGGTTTGTGGGATTAAGAAACAGAAAGATTTAAAAATAAGTGTCAGTTAAAGTTGCTGGCATTTGCACTAAAATTCAAAGCACCATGTGTATAAAATTTTGGCCATCTTATCGCAGGTAATTAACTTGCTCTGAGTTGTCATGTGGAACTGTGTGCATTTTAGAGTCTTGTTTCCACTCAGTGGCCATATTACCTTAGACAAGTTACTTCATCTCTTTAAATCTCAATTGCCTTATCTGTAAATTAGTAACAATAATAGCAGCTCTCTGATAGGGTTTTTGTCAGCATTTGACAACATAATGCTGTAAAGGGCTTAGCAAAAGTGCCACCTTTCACAGCTGTCCATCCACGGTGAAGGGGTCCCCACAGGACGTGTTTAAGGAGATTAGTACAGCAGGAGTAATCTCTGATGATGGACAACTGTTTGAGTCCCAACTGTCATATATCTGTCATCCTAATGTCAGATCAAGATAATCCAAGAAATAGGGATCAATCAGAGCTCCAGAATTAATCCAGAACACTCAAACATTGCAGAATTGTTTTATAAAAGTCCATTCTGTACTAATGGTAACAGTTCATAATAAAAGAAACTTAAACTCAGATATGAAAGTATAGTTTCGACTATACTTATCCTTTATACTTTGTACAATTTTCCTGAGTCATATATGATGGGCAGAGATTTTTTTGTCCTTCATGGTGTACATAGTTAAATAACAAAGACTCAATTCTATTATTTAGCCTTATCTTTTGCTTATCTTTGAAGGTCAGAGACAGTGTTTTGTCTGCGTTTGCTGGCCTTGCTTGTTTCCTGTCTGTGTTGGTAAGAGGCTGATTGGTAGCAAAGGAGGTTACTGTCACAGATTAAGTCCAACAGGGAGGGGCTGGGGGGCAGCCCTGTCACCACTAGGTATGTCTGTCCTTTCAAACGATGTGAATTACCTTTTGCTTAGATCTTATCATTCCTCTGGGATGCCATTTAACGAAGACCCAGTCCCACTTTTTAGTAGGCTCAAGCTCAACAGAAAAAGAAAAAAAAAATCAGTTAATTACTTTTCTTGTATATTAACTCTGAATACCCATAGAAAATGGCTTTGTGAATATATTCTAACCCATTAGCTGGTTGTTGTTTTGAAGGTTAAAGTTGTATCATGCCTTCTCCTAATCAGCTGCAGTGACCTAAGGAGTTAAAGTCAACAGGATGGGAGGCAATTATTCATTTCCTGTGACATCTCAGCCACCCAGTGAAGGCCTTCTGTTGGACAGGAATGTTTCTGTGGGTCAGAAAGATTGGAGCATCTTGTTAAGAAGGCCTTTGCATTCTTGCCTTCCATGTGTGGAGCTGGTGGTTCACATAAGGCTCCCTGTTTGGTGGGACCTGTGATGCTGTTATTCAGGCTGACAGCTTCATGCCAGAAATAGCATCATTTCTAAAGCAGGTATGGTTGGTTTTGTTGCATATTTGTTTGATTGCTTTGTCTGTGGTTTCTTTTAAGTGAAGGAATCTATGTAAACCTGTCATTGTCATTTAATTGTGTTCTGTTACTAAGATTCTATGTTGTCCCTTGATTAGTAATGATTCCTTATTTGTGTTCCTGAAACACCTTTTGTACACTTCCATTAAGGTACTTTTAATTCTTGGTTTTTGTGTCTCTTTCCCTTCTAGCTTTCTAGCTCTTCAAGGGCAGGGGCTGTGTTTTGTGTCCTAGCATCTATCATAGTGTTTGAATACTTGGTGCATCCTCTGTAAATGCCTATTGAGGATAAATGGTTGTGTGGTTAGGAATCTGATACCTTCTAATAGGAATAGTCATTGCTTTAGAGAATTTGCACATACTTTATTCACACTTGTGCTTCTCACCTCTCCGGGGGCAGGCATCGGCAGGATTTCCATTTTGCAGATTAGAAGTGCCCAGAAGCCCTGAATCAGCCTGACTTGCTGGATGTCAGCTTAGAAGCCAGTGCTGGGGTACGACCTTCCTGGTGTCAAAAATTTTTTGTTCTTCCCATTGCTACATCTCTGACCCACTGAACAAACTCAGTACTTCATCTGAATGGCTTATAGGTTGATTTCAACCTACTTGTTCCTTGTTTATGGTCTTGCTACTATCAGGACCCCCGTGTGATTTAAGATGATTTAAAGGGTAATTGAACGTGAGGTAGCCCACTGGACTTGGTAATTAGACAGGAACTTCTTTTTCTTGCCCGTGGGACCTTTCACTGAGAATGCATGAATTATCTTGGGCTCACTTCCATCATCTTTAAAATTGTCACACTACTTTACTCACCTCTCTCTTTTGAGATTACTACAAATATTTATTAAAAAGCTCGTCACTTTATAAACCATACATATAAACCAAACATGTCCAATCATTTGTCTTCTCTGCACCTCATTGGAGTCAGAAGAGTTGTCTTGGGCCACACATTAAATACACTAAGGAAAGCTGATGAAGGAAAAAAAAATTGTGCATAATTTTTATGATATCATCTACTACAGGCAAGCAAAAATGTCCCCACATAATCCACCTCCAGGCTTGTGGGTTGGACACCCCTCAACCATGCAGGTGAAAAATGATTATTCTCAGTAAAATCAAATGACTTTCCTTCAGTAAAATCAAATGACTTTCCTCCTAACTCAATTTTAGGAGTAATGTGACAAAGTCCTGTATTGGATTTGGAAACCCAGCCCTCATTACTCAGGTTCAAGTAGAAGATTCTATTATAAAAAATTATATGAACCGATGACATCTTTAAATCTGAAGCCCTTTTTGGGTATCTTGCAAATTTGGTCTCATTGTACTTCCTTGTTATTTTGTTTGTTGTTGCAGTTTGTCCTGCATGGTTTAGCTCTGATGGTACCTGCAAGCAGCTCGCCAATTACTTCTATTTGCAGTTGGAGCCTAACTGAAGTAGCATCATGTGGTTTTTATGATGAATTTTCACCTTCTTCACCTCAATCCCAGGTTGAAGATAATCTGAGTAGTTCTTTTGTTTGTTTTTTAATCACCGTTTCCTACCATGGAGGCAAATGGAGATGGAAAACATTGAGTCTGCATTTTAGACCCTTACATAACTATAGTTTGTGTCCATTTGTTTTGTTTCTAAGAGCAGGACATATTTGCTCTCTGGTGGTTTTATGAAAATGGGCTTCCCAGCCAGAAGTATTGGCTTGCCAATTTAGTGGTTGATTGGCATAATAACATCGCTGCCCTTACTAGCAAAGCAATCTGAGATTTGAGGTATCATGCTTATATTTAGTTTGGTTTCTGGGAACACATCTTGGGGAGTCAGATGTCTCGATGATTTTTCAGGTGGCAACAAATTAGTGGAGACATATACTGAAAAATGCTTTAAATGTCTGAGGTATTTCAAAGAGAACATTTCACTACTAGTGTTAGAATGAACTTGAGTTCTAAGTCACTAGAAAATGAGCCCAGCCAAGTTGCTGATTTAGTAGTGGTTCACAAAATAATTTCTAAGTACTGCAAAGGTGTTTTTGTTTCTATAAAAGGTCTGAGTGAGGTCTTTGCTGCTTAATCTTTGCCGTATTATTTTTAAGCCCTAGTTCAAAGCTAGGAAGCTTTTCCTACCAAGAAAAAAATTTAAAATCTTGAGTCAACCTAACATTTTGGAAAGTATGTTAAATTTTACTTAAATGAACTTAATAAAGAATTCAAATATATTTTTTTCAGAAAAATAGAGAAAAATATACATACATACATATATTTACAGATGTTAGTGATTTGAAAATATAACTCTTTACCCATTTACTCGTTTAACAATGTTTACTAAGCACTGTATACTGGCCACAGTTCTAGGCTCAGTGAGGGTTATAAAAATGGAAGAGTATAATCAAATACACATTCATACTAATGGTAAAACATAACTACAGTCCAGAAAGTAGAAGGGAAGAAAAGAGAGAGGGGAGGGGAGAGGAGAGGGGAGAGAGAGAGAGAGCATTTGGGGGGACCTCACCTAATGTGCATGAAGCAATGTTACATTTCAAAACTATTAAGAAAAGAGGGCGGCACCTGTGGCTCAAGGAGTAGGGCGCTGGTCCCATATGCCGGAGGTGGCGGGTTCAAACCTAGCCCCCGCCAAAAAAAAAAAAAAAAGAAAAGAGTATAATTATGATGCATGTGTTAATCAGTGCAATGTAAGCATTTCACAAACATTTCATATCAAATCAGTACACTGAACCCCATCAATGCATCAATGTACAGTTATGATTTAATAAAAAAATTTAAAAAATGGAAGAGTATAGAATCCTGCTCTTAAGTTGCTTTTAAATTCGATATGTGTGAGCCTCAGTTTCCTCATTGGTAAAATGGGGATAATATTACTTACATTGACACATTTTGAGGGTTAGAGATGTAAATTAGCAAGCAACATACCTGGCACAAAATTATTATTATAATCTTCATCATCATTGTTTCTTTTTTTTTGGTTTTGAGACAGAGTCTCAAGCTCTCGCCCTGGGTTGATATGGCATCATAGCTCACAGCAACCTCCAACTCTTGGGCTCAAGTGATCCTCTTGGCTCAGTTTTTCTATATGTAGTAGAGACGGGGTCTCACTTTTTTGCTCAGGCTGGTCTCAAACTTGTGAGCTCAAGCAATGCACCTGCCTAGGCCTCCCAGAATGCTGGGATTACATGCGTGAGCCACGGCGCCCGGCCAGTAAGTCCAATCATCGTCGCTTCTGAGGGAATGTGCGACATGCAATTTATGTCATAGGGGGGCTAGCAAAGACATTCTGTGGCAGTTTAAAGAAAGAATAGACCATTTTAAGATCAAGATCCCCCCAAAAAACTTGTGGAAGAGGCGGCATTTAAGCTGGGCCTTGAAGAGTAAATAGAAAGTCAGTAGGTAGAGGTGGGAAAGGGGTATCTCAGAGAGAACTGGAGTTGGAAAGGCATAACATTTGAGCAATAGCATTTCGGTTTAGAGGACAAGAGTGTATATGTAGAGAAGTGCAAAGTTGGATTGGCAAGTTAGGCCAAGATTGTGAAAGGTCTAGAATTTCAGGTTAAAGAGTTGAATCTTGTTGTCAGCGGAAGCTTCAGTGAAGGGTTTTATTTGCTGGTACCTGGAACAGTGTCCAGCATGTATTTTTTGTATAAATAATGTAATATAATTTTACACAAATTGAGCTTAATTTTGCCATGAGGTAAACCAGCTAGAAATGTCTTACAAATAGATGGGAAGATAGGACCAGAGGTTAGATCTGAGATTGAGGCTGAAGGTAGAAATTTAAGTGGCATGAGCATAGAATTATTGAAGTTGCAAGTGTGCATAAACTGACCTAAGGAGAACACATAGCTGTAGCCAGAGACGAGAGCTCAGACAATGCCCACATCTGACGAGGAGGCAAGTAAAGAAAGAAGAATGGTGGAGACTCAGGGAGTAGAAATGAGAGGCAGAGAATGTAGTACCCATTAAACTCTGGGAGGGAATTTTAAGGAGGGTCTGGTTAACAGCACAAGGAGGGTAAGGACTTACCCTAGTGGTTGTGGAATGAGAAGGTCCCTGGATAGCTGTGGAAAGGAAGTTTAATTGAGTGGGGCCTGGGCCATTTCGTGAGGTGTAAGTGGAAGCAACACTCCCTGGGACTCTTCTTCTTTTTTTTTTTTTTTCTTTTTTTGGTTAGCATTTATTGGTATTTGCTTTTGAAGCATATATTTAAACAGACAGTGTACTCAAATTGTACATAGAATCTTGATTCCAATTAATATTAGATAAAAATCTAACTATTGATTTACTCTGAGTTACCAGATCATAACTGATTTTTGTTTTATTTTCCATATCTGTCATTAGTTTCCAGCATTTCTATGAGTATTTATTATTTTTAGAACTGGAAAAAACACTATATAAATTATTATTCTTACATTATTTTAAGAGATGAGGTCTTACTCTGTCACACAAGCTGGAGTGCAGTGGTGTGACAGTCATAGCTCACTGCAGCCTCAAACTCCTGGGCTCAAGCAATCTTTTTGCCTCAGCCTCTAAAGTAGTTAGGACTACAGATGCATGCTCCCATGACTTGCTAATGTATTTATTTATTTATATATTTTTAGAGATGAAGGGTCTCACTGTGTTGCCCAGGCTACTCTTCATCTCCTGGCTTCATATGATCCTCCCACCTCACCCCTCTGAGTTGCTGGAATTACACCTGGCGCAAATAATTTGTTAAAGGACATGCTCCTGGATGGGCATGGTGGCTCACACCTGTAATCCCAGAACTCTGGGAAGCCAAGGCAGGTGGATTGCCTGAGCTCACAAGTTCGAGACCAGCCTGAGCAAGAGCAAGACCCCCATCTCTAAAAATAGCCAAGCATTGTGGCGGGACCTGTAGTTCCAGCTCCCCTGGAAGGGGAGGTAAGAGAATCGCCTGAGCCCAAGAGCTTGAGGTTTTTGTGAGCTATGATGCCATGGTACTCTACTGAGGGCAACAAAGTGAGACTTTATCTAAAAAACAAAAAAGACTGTTCCTTATTTTTGCAATGCAATAATTTTCTCTTTTATTGAAATATGGATACAATGTATCCATTTGATGTTCCTTCCAAGCCTGTGAAGTGAGATTCCATCTGTGTTTCTTGTCTATTCCATTTGAGCTTTTTATGAGGTCCTCACTGGCACCCTTTTCTATGGCATGCCTCCCCTCCATTGACATACTTACATTGTCTTTATGACAAAGCACTGTAAAAAATCATAATAACCTCTTGTAGCCGTTATGGTCTAGAAAGGTCATTTTACTAGGGCCAGATCCACTTGTTGTGGGTCTTTCACATTATGTAACTCTTAGAAAATTCTTGGTTAAAACCTTAACCAAAGTGAAGTTAAGTCCACGTGAGAGTCATGAGTGCTGACCATCCTTGTAATCATTTTTGGTTCTCTCTTTTTTTTTTTTTTTTTTGGAAACAGAGTTTCACTTTGTTGCCCTCGGTAGAGTGCTGTGGCATCATAGCTCACAGCAACCTCAAACACTTGGGCTCACACAATCCTCTTGCCTCAGCCTCCCAAGTAGCGGGGACTACAGGGACTACAGGCACCCGCCATAACTCCTGGCTACTTTTTTTAGAGATGAAGTCTCCCTCTTGCTCAGTCTGGTTTTGAACTCCCGAGCTCAAGCAATCCACCCACCTTGGCCTCCCAGCGTGGTAAGATTACAGGCATGAGCCACTGCATTGGGCCTTGGTTCTCATTTTTGAAAATGAATTGAATGAAGCGAGTTATCCTAGGTGTTTTTGGCATTGCATTTTTCTTCTCAGTCCAGTTGGTTCTAAAACTACATGACCCCACACACCTTCAGCACTCATTAAATTCTGATTACAAGTCATTTAGTCAAGAGGGAGGAAGTCAGCACTTTTACCATCCAGCTCAGGAGAACACGGCATCTCTGTATGGGCCAGGCTAGAGTTATTATTCACATCTGCTTCTAGCTCTGAGTGAGAGGACTGCCATAGTCATCCTGCTAATTAGCCTTGTCTAATAAGCATGTGATCAGCCGATTTCCTTGTTAGGAAATAACAATACACTGATTCTCCATCCTGTTACAACAATACACTGATTCTCCATCCTTATGTATTTGTTGCATGCATGAGATTCTTTGCTTTGAGCTCTTTAATAATATTACCACACTGGCAAATGGACCTCAGTTTTCTCCATCTTTTAAGTAGGAAAAATACCTCTTTTTATAGTACATTCTGTATAAGATAAGATGTCTATAGGTCACTGAGTTTGGATGAAAAGTAGTGTATTATCAATAGCTGGTTTCTGACTGTTGGACTGATGGATCTCTCCAGGGCGAGATGAGGAGCACGTGGTTGTTGAATTGGACGAATTGGTGAGGTCCAGTAGCGTGCTCCATAATTATATAGCAGTTTACGTTTTTAAAGACATGTTGGAATAGCTACCCAGTGAATGATCCACATGCAAAGCAATTTGATATTAGCAACTTTTATTGGTACAGGTAGCTGAGTAAGGCACCCAAAGGTTAAATGGTTTGCCAAAGGCCACCCACCAAGTGTGTGGTTAAACCAGCTTTAGAACACAGTTCTAATTAGCTCCTGATTTCCAGTTTTGTGCCAAGGTAAACCACGTTGCACCCACATGCTGATTTTACTCAGTTCACTTTGTCAGAGGAAGGTACCCTTCATATTTTGTCCTGTCTGAATATATTACTATTAATATTTAATTAGTTAATTTCAAAACCAATAGAGGCAAGCTAGTAAGAGGTGCTCAGTTATAAAAACCAAACTTGACATTAGATCCTTATACTGTAGTGAATTGAGGGCTATAGAGCCCAGGGAAAAGACGAAATTCCTGAAAGAATAAGGTTGGAAAATAGAACCTAAAATGATGAAGACATAGAGATTCTATAGGAGGGTAAGAAGGGAAGGCATTGTGCCTGCTGTCGAGTAGAGTTTAGAGCAGGCTCTGGAGAGACTGGTCACCTCTCAGTGCAAGGTGGGAAACCCAGGGTTCTGTGAGAGGCTGAGCACTTAGGGAATGCTCTGTACCTTGGACAGAAGCAGGGAGAGGTAAACCACAAAGTGAATGCTGGTAAAGGTCTAGATTGTAGAGGTGGATAGGTCACAAGGGGCCGTGAATGTCATGCAGAGGGGTAACAGTATGTTTGTTCCACTTGTGTCTGTGTAGTGCCTTTGTGTGTGTGTGTATGTGTGTGTGCGTGTGTGCGTGTGTGTACGTGTACTTGTGTGTATGTGCATGTGTGCCGGGTACTGTGCCATGTACTTGGGATACATTAGTGAACACACGAGCACAAATTCCTGGACTCATAGAACTTATTCATATTTAGGTAGAGGGAGAGAAACACAATAGGTTAAATGAGTCAATTTAGGCCGGGCATGGTGGTCCACACCTGTAATCCAAGCACTCTTGCAGGCTGAGGCCGGTGGATTGCTTGAGCTCAGGAGTTCAAGACCTCCCTGAGCAGAGTGAGACGCCATCTCTACTAAAAATAGAAAAATTAGCGGGGCATTGTGGCAGGAGCTTGTAGTCATTTTATAGGAGATTCTACAGAGTTTTTGTTAACTGCAAATCACCTTGATATATCTAAAATACAGGAATGTATATACTAGTTTAGTTTACATACATTGAGCAATGTAGATTGGGGCTGTTTTTTGTTTTTGAGATGGGTCTTCTTCGGTTGCCCAGGCTGGAGTGCAGTGGTATGATCATAGCTCACTACAACCTCCAACTTTCTGGGCTCAAGCAATCCTCTTGCCTCAGCCTCTCAAGTAGCCAGTACTACAGACGTGTGGCTCACATGTGGCTAATTTTTTTTTTATTTTTTATAGAGATGGGTGTCCCTGTGTTGTCCAGGCTAATCTTGAACACCTGCCCTCAAACAGTCTTCCCTCCTTGCCTCCTCACATGCTGAGATTACAGGCCTGAGCCACCACACCTGGCTATGTTCTGTTAATTTAAATGTGATTGTTTAATGTCCTAAGTGCTAAAAATGAATTTAATTAACCATAAATATTGTGAAGTTTTTTTTTTTTTTTAAAGCACATCTGTCTACCTTTGCAGTAACATATAATGGTATTGCTAATTATCTAGTTTTACTTGTAAGCAGTTAAGAAAGAAAATAAAGTCCTTGCCTAATTGTTTATTTGTTTTTTGGTAAAGATACAAATGTATATGTGACTTTCAGGTACTTGAAATGTGACTGAGGAAATTTGACTTGAGTAAGTTTAAATAGCTGTATCTGGCTCGTGTCCATTGTATTAGATAGTATTGCTGTCAAGGCCCATTGGAATTTGGCCTGACCTTAGAGAATGTGGGTTATACTCATGCAGGATTTTTTCTGCCCAGGCAGAGCTATAAGGTTTGGGTCTTGAAGTGTGGAGTGAGAGGAGGAGAAACTTAAGCCTGTGACTTTACCTTAAGCTCTTAGACACTCCAAAGGCTGGACCTGTACTGGGAGGTCAATCCTGGAAGTCTCAAGGAGTTTGAAGCCCAAAACCTTCCTCCAAGAACTCTGGAAGAATTCTGAAGTCCAAAGTCACCATTAGTCATTATATAATATAAACTTAGGAACACAAGCACAGTAGCATTTGGGTTCAATAAAAGGCAGAACCCCCTTGTACCTTATGCCCAACAAATCATCAGTGCTTTCCAGTCTATAAAAGAACCCCGCATCATGGCTTTCAGACTGGTTACAGTACAGTGGCAGAATCCCTTGTCTCTTTTGCTTACTATTTTAGGTCAACATATCAGAGATTTTCCAGGGCAATTTTTTCCCCAACTGTTCTCAAAGGATTCTCTCTGTGAGTAAAAGCTATTGACCTTAATTCCTTTTACCAAGTGCTCCACCCTGCTCTGGATAAGTTCTCATACAAAGTGGGTGGTCACGTGTATTCTTGACAGCGGATCTTCTGTGTAGGTGTTGTTACCTTGCGCACGACTGCTGCAGAAGAGATGTAAAGATGAGAAGGTAATGTGGGAAAATCTGTGTACTCTAGGATACAAAGAATGTGCCAATGTTATTCTGTTTATTTTCTTCCAGGAAATCTAGGATTGGTGTGGCATGGCTTCACAGAGATCTCACTGAAGAATAATCTCAAAGGAACACTGTCTCCTCATACCTCCATTACTGTCCATTAGCAGCTAGCAAATGTTTTAATGACCCAGAAAACATCAACCACCCTTGCGTGCTCGGCCTGCTCCAGGCAGCTGAATGAAGGTTTATTCCAGTGGTCTGCATAGCTCTGTTGCGGAAACACCTCTCTTTGTTGGGCAAATGTTCATGAAGTCCTTTCCTAAACTAGTTTAAGAGACATAGACCTCTTGGAGCCTGTGACATGGAAGCTTTGGAAGTGGATGATATCAGCCCAGCCTTAGAAGTTACTGAGGATTTCTTCAGTACTTTGGACAGTAAGCTAGAAAAGGCTGCGCAGCATGCAGAGGTTTATGGGATCCAGGAGGTCCCTGAACTGGTGGGCCATGAGGTATTCAGCAACCTAACAGACAGTGGTGCTATGAGAAACGTTCCCTCCCTGGGCAAGGGGGGCATGATTTGGGATCACTGTCAGAGCAGGCTCTTAGAAACCAAAGCTCAAAATGTCTTCCCTGCCAAAGAACAGTTTATGGTCCAGAGAGGGACAACCCCAGATAATCTTTCCTGGATGGAACAAAAAGAAGCATCGACCTTTAATTTTTTCAATATCTGTCAGCGTCGGAGGGACAGACCTAGATCTGTAAATGACTTATTGGACGAGACCTCTACTTTCAAGCCAGGGCATGCTCGATCAAGATCGGATGTTACCCAAGCGGACTGGAGGGTAGTCCTCAACACCATGCCTTTGCGGCCGCAGCAGCAGCAACCGTCTCTTCAAGGCCCTCACTTCCCCAGACCGTCTTTTCTGTTGCCCTCACCAAATAAGGTGGAAGATGCTCAAGGAAATACTGGTATGTTTGGAAAATTTTGAAGTTTATTTCTTTTCTTTTTTTTAATTTTTGGTGCCCTGATTTGGATACAATGGCATGTTTTTATATCTAACTTCTGTCAAACACTTGTTGATTTTTCCTTTATGCCTCTTACATCTGCCTCATGAGAATCTTACTCTGCAATCCCTGTGTCTGGCTCTGGGTACTTAAGCTCCCTCTTCCATTCACTTTCACATTTACCTTACCTCAAGTTAACAATCTTGCTATCTTCTTAAGAGGTATTTAGTGAAAAGATAACTATGGTTCATTCTTGTTAGAATCAGAATTTTCTCATACTTTTTTTTCTCTTTAAGAGGCAGGTCCTTAAAAGGCTAGGCTGGAGTGCACTGGTATAGTCATAATTCACTGTAACCTCAAACTCCAGGCTCATGGGATCTTCCTGCCTCAGACCTAAGCCTTCCAAGTAGCTTGGAACACAGGCACATGCCACCACAACAGGCTAATGTTTTAATTTTGTTGTAGAGATGGGATCTTGCTATGTTGCCCAGGCTGGTCCTGAACTCCTCCCACCTCAGCCTCCTAAAGTGCTGGGATCACAGGCATGAGCCACTGTGCCTGACCAGAATATTCTCTTACTTAATGTAGAATTTTCCTTTGAATGTTGTATGATACTTCTTATTCACATCAGCAGATGTTTACAGGGTCACATGTCAGGCTTAGCCTTGTGGTGTTTAAAAGTGTATGAAGACACAGTGCCTGCCCTAAACACATTCTCATCCAGGGGATGACGCTAAGAAAGACTCAAGAAGATACCCAAGAATGAGAGATACTACAGGGTCTGTGAGAGGACAGAGGGAGAAGACACTGTGGGCTGGGCTTGTCAGGGGACGTGGAACTTGTCCCTGGAAGGACACTAAGATCCAGGAGGAGAGTCACGGGAGAGGACTCTTGATTACCATTACGGTTACACCATTATTATGGCGTGAAGAAGGGTGATGAGGTGGGAGTACAGAGGAGAGCAGGCAAGGTCTTGTGAGTAGAGCAAAGAGTCCCATGGCAAGTGATGGGAGGACAAGATCGGAGAGGGCGGTTAGGCCCTCATGGTGGAGGGCCTTGAATTTTTATCCTCATATGTTATACACATATGTGTGCACATAAGTACAAAACTTGCTCTTCTATAAGACATAACAGATTAGCTCTCTATTTTCCTCAGCATTTTCCTTCAAGATAACCTCATGTATACAGGCTATATATTTTTTTCTTTTTTTCTTTGAAACAGAGTCTCACTGTGTCGCCCATGGTAGAATGCCATAATGTCATAGTTCACAGCAACCTCCAACTCTTGGGCTTAAGCAATTCTCTTGCCTCAGCGTCCCAAGTAGCTGGGACTACAGGCACTGGCCACAGTGCCCGGCTATTTTTTTGTTGCAGTTGTCATTGTTGTTTAGCTGGCCTGGGCCAGGTTTGACCCCACCACCCTCAGTGTATGTAACCACTGGCTGGCGCCATAACCACTGTTCTACAGGTGCTGAGCCAGGCTATAAATTTATGTTACTGATGATTCTTCAGTCACCCTGCTCAACTCTTAATTTAGATGGCTTCTACTCGTTTAACTGGGGAACCATTTTTTGTCCTTTTATTTTAGTATTACTTCAGTGTGTATCATTACTTGGCATTCCATTGACACATTTAACATTTTAAATACAGGATTTAGTTTGTAACTGTAACCTGAGAGAAGGATATAGCTAAAGTATGTCTATTGAGAAAATGGAGAGTTCCTGCCTATGAGGGGTCTCAGTATTTTCACACTCGGTTCAAATTCATCCTTTTAAAATCCACTTTTTTCCACTACTCAGATTCCAAATTTATAATTGCTTATTTTCTCTCCTAGACTGTCACTAGTCTTCTGTAACATTTAGCCAAAAATGACCATGAGAATAAAAAGAATAAAACATTATGAAGCAAAATTCGATAACTGATTAGATGTTAAGGACAAATTGCTGTGACTCCAGTGCCTGGCAGAATGATAGCTTTGCCTTAGCTCATGAATAAACAAGTACACTGTCTGATTAGCAAAAACCTCAGTAGTTTTTTGGTATCTCAGAACTCAATAGATTTATTTTTATTTTTTAATTTTTTTTGCAGTTTCTGGCCAGGGCTGGCTTTGAACCTGCCACCTCCAGCATATGGGGCCGGGCGCCTTACTCCTTTGGGCCACAGGCACTGCCCAGAGCTCATTAGATTTTTATCACTAAACCACCTAGCCATTCTAAATTCCTGGTAGACCCCAAGGAAAGAGGATGTCATGTTTCCAAATTTCTTTTTCCTGTCTTGTTTTGATTATAAATGCCAAGGACTAGAACTTCCTCAGGTTTTCTAAAGCCCTGGACTTCTCCTTTGAGTGTCTGACAGATGAATATTATTTTTTAATTCTCAATGCTTAAGAAAGTTTTATAGTAAATTATGTTGAAATATAAGAACTGAGTGGTATTTTGAAAAGTAAACTATAACAAATGGCATTTTCAGGTATTGGTATCATTTATCCCGGCTACCTTTTGATACACATCCTAGCAGGGTTTAGAGTAAGTGGCATGCCAAGGGTAAATGGCATACTAAGTTCTGATACTTTTCTTTCTGGCAAGATAAATTGTGTTTTTTTTTTTATTACTCACAAGGTAAAGGGCCAGGGCAAACCGCAGGCACCCATTCTCAGGCTGGAGAATGAGTTCTGGATGCATGGCTGATCACCACTCTGATGACTGTAATTCTCACAAGCATTTGAGGAGGGGTGTGCCAACAGCAGGTGCATACTGGTCAATATCAACCAAGATCTTTAACTGTAGTTTACTGTAAAACCTTTGCAGTTGGTAATCCAAACTGAAGAAAGCCTTGTGGTTTTTTCTGAAGAATGTGCCCCAAACAGAGGGAGGCAATGCAGCATCTTGGCTGGAGCTGGAGAAGAGGAGCCAGGAGATTTGGGGAGAGGCCAGACCTCTTCCTTACGTTGCAGACTCACATGTCTGACTGACTGGTGAACATCTCTGTTGGAAGGTTCCACAGGGACTTCAAATTTAAAGTGTCCCAGAATGACCTATGATCTTCCTATCTCCCACGCCTGCTGTTCTAATAGTTAACAAGGGGCTCAGCGCCTGTAGCTCAATGGCTAGGGTGATGGGTTCAAACCCAGCCTGGGCCTGCCAAACAATTACAACTACAACCAAAAAATAGCCAGGTGTGGTGCGCGCCTGTAGTCCCAGCTTCTTTGGAGGCTGAGACAAGAGAATTGCTTAAGCCCAAGAGTTTGAGGTTGCTGTGAGCTGTGATGCCAAGGTACTTTACTGAGGGCTACATGGTGAGACTGTCTCAAAAAAAAAAATTTAACAAGGGTTAATGAGAGGCTATGAGTTTCTTTGATGAGATCAGCTTGGTGTTGTGTCTAGCTCTGCTGTTCTCTTACTTATGGGCTTTATTACTTATTGGTCTTATATTTTCTTCAGTTGCTGTTAATTTTCCTGGCTCCTCTTCTGAGCTCATCTTGAGTAGCTTTAAAGACTTGTCAGGAATGGTTCTTCTTCTACATGTCTGCTCCTTCCTCCTACCCCCAACATCCTCTCTTCTTCCTCTCATCACAAGTCCAAGGGTGTGTTTCATCAGGTAGGCTCTCTGCATCTTCTGCCTCAGTCGGCAATGAATAACTGCACTCTTGAGCCTTACTGAGAATAAATGCTGCTTTGGGTACAAAGCAAATTGGGTCCTGTTATAATGAGGGCAATGGATAGTGAGGGCATAGCAGCTATTTTGCTAAGACGCAGAACTGTCTGAAGAAGGCCTCTGATGAAACAGGTAGCACATTGGTTAGAAACACTGACTCTAGACCTTCACTGCTAACATTTCAATCCTTGCTCTAGTGTTCACCGTATATGCAGAATAGGGCGGACTTCTTAGTTACTCGGTTTCCATTTATTTTTTTGGCCACAAAGTGTGAGGTAATAGTAGTATTGACCTCAATTTATTGTGAGTATTAAATGAGTTAAAACATCTAAAGTGCTTCTCAGAATCTTGGTTGATACATAGTAACCACTTACCAAATTTTAAACATTTAATGATGCTGTTGTATTACTAGTTGAATTTGGAACTCATCAATGAGAATCAAGGTATCAGATCTTGGCTGATATTGACCAAAATACTAATCCTAGTTTTTTTTTTGGCATAGTCTTTTTCATAAAATAGAAGTTTTATTAAATTTTTTAATTATAGGTTAATAGGAGGGTACGTGTGATGAGGTTATATTATTTGCATTTGTAAGGTAAAGTCCAAAGTTTGAGTTGTGGTTGAGTCCTTCACACAAGAAGGGTGCCTTATACCCTGCATTGCACCTGCTAGATGGGAACTAAAAAGCCTTCTCCCCTCTTCTTGAATTTGTGTTTTTGTCGGGTGTGGGTCTGTAGTGGTTGGTCTGCTATTTTCAGATTACTACTGAGTACATTGGATGCTTGTATTTCTTAAACTTAATTGGCCTTCCTGCAGTTAATAACTTTCTCATAGTTGTTAACTTGTTTGTTAAGGAGAAATAGACCATTTGTTTCCTCTCTCATATGAATTTGTGATCAGCTGTTTACCATCTTCCACACCAGGAGTTTGTGGTTACTGAGGGAAAGGATTGTTGCTTACTTATTGTTTTTTTTTATTTTTAATTTTTAATTATTATGAGCATATAATAATTGTAAGTGATTATAGGGTAGATGTGATGTTTTGATACAGGCACACAATGCGTATTAATCTAATCAGGGTAATTGGGGTATCCATCACCTCAAGCATTTATTATTTGTTTGTGTTAGGAATATTCTAATTCTACTCTTTTAGATATTTTAAAGTGTACCCTACCTTAGTATTGACTATAGTCACTTTGTTGTGCTATTATTGTGCTATTGTTCATTGTAACTGTATTTTTGCACCCATTATCCATTCCTACTTAATCCCCACGTCCCGCTACTCTTCCTAGCCACTGGTAACTACTATTCAACTTTCCGTCTCCATGAGATGTTTTTTTTATTTTTTTTATTGTTAAATCATAGCTGTGTACATTAGTGCAATCGAGGGGTACAATGTGCTGGTTTCAGATACAATCTGAAATATTCTCATCAAACTGTTCAACATAGCCTTCATGGCATTTTCTTAGTTATTGTATGTAGACATTTATATTCTGCCTTTAGTAAGTTTCACCTGTACATTTAAGATGCACCATAGGTGTGGCCCCAGCCATTACCCTCCCTCCACCCTAACCTCCCCCCTCCCTTCCCTTTCCTTGGCCCTTTCCCCATATTCTTATGCTATAGTTGGGTTATAACCTTCATGAGAAAGCTATAATTTAGCTTCATAGTAGGGCTGAGTACATTGGATACTTTTCTTCCATTCCTGAGATACTTTTCTAAGAAGAATATGTTCCAACTGCATCCATGTAAACATGAAAGAGGTAAAGTCTCCATCTTTCTTCAAGGCTGCATAATATTCCATGGTATACATGTACCCCACAATTTGCTAGTCTATTCATGGGTCGATGGGCCCTTGGGCTTCTTCCATGACTTAACAATTATGAATTGGGCTGCAATAAACATTGTGGTACAGATGTCTTTGTTATATTGTGACTTTTGGTCTTCTGGGTATAAACCTAGTAAAGGAATTATAGGATCGAATGGCAGGTCTATTTTTCGGTCTCTAAGTATTCTCCAAACATCCTTCCAGAAGGAACGTATTAGTGTGCATTCCCACCAGCAGTGTAGAAGTGTGCCCTTTCTTCCGCATCCACGCCAACATCTCTGGTTTTGGGATTTTGTTATGTGGGCTACTCTTACTGGGGTTAGGTGGTATCTCAAAGTAGTTTTGATTTGCATTTCTCTCATAATTAAGGATGATGAGCTTTTTTTCATGTGTTTGTAGATCATGCGTCAGTCTTCTTTAAAGAAGTTTCTCTTCAAGTCCCTTGCCCACCCTGAGATGGGATCACGTGTTCTTTTCTTGCTAATATGTTTGAGTTCTCTGTAGATTCTGGTTATTAGACCTTTATCGGAGGTATAACCTGCAAATATTTTTTTCCCATTCTAAGGGCTGTCTGCTTGCTTTACTTACTATGTTTTTGGTTGTGCAGAAGCTTTTTAGTTTGATCAGGTCCTAGTAGTGTATTTTTGATACAGCTTTAATTGCCTGGGGAGTCCTCCTCATAAAATATTCACCCAGGTCGATTCCTTCAAGAGTTTTCCCTGCACTTTCTTTAAGTATTTTTATAGTTTCATGTTTTAAGTTTAAATCTTTTATCCAGTGGGAGTCTATCTTAGTTAATGGTGAAAGGTGCGGGTCTAGTTTTAATCTTCTACAGGTTGCCAGCCACTTCACCCAGCACCATTTGTTAAATAGGGAATCTTTTCCCCACTGAATGTTTTTAATTGGCTTGTCAAAGATCAAATAACGGTAAGTAGCTGGATTCATCTCTTGGTTTTCTACTCTGTTCCAGACATCTACTTCTCCGTTTTTGTGCCGGTACCATGCTGTTTTGATCACTACTGATTTATAGTACAGTCTCAGGTCAGGTAGCGTGATTCCTCCTGCTGTGTTTTTATTGCTGAGTAATGTTTTGGCTATTTGAGGTTTTTTTCTGATTCCATATAAAACGAAGTATTATTTTTTCAAGATCTTTAAAGTATGACAATGGAGCTTTAATAGGAATTGCATTAAAATTATATATTGCTTTGGGTGGTATAGACATTTTAACAATGTTGATTCTTCCCAGCCATGAGCATGGTATGTTTTTCCATCTGTTAACATCTTCAGCTATTTCTTTTCTTAGAGTTTCATAGTTCTCTTTGTAGAGATCTTTCACATCCTTTGTTAGGTATACTCCCAAATATTTCATCTTCATTGGCACTACTGTGAAAGGAATAGAGTCCTTGACTATCTTTTCGGCTTGGTTATTGTTGGTATATATAAAGGCTACAGATTTATGGGTGTTGATTTTGTAGCCTGAGACATTGCTATATTCCTTGATCACTTCTAAAAGTTTTGTAGTAGAATCCCTAGTGTTTTCCAGATATACGATCATATCATCTGCAAAGAGTGAAAGTTTGATCTCTTCTGACCCTATGTGGATACCATTGATCGCCTTTTCTTCCCTAATTGCAATGGCTAAAACTTCCATTACAATGTTAAAGAGCAATGGAGACAATGGGCAACCTTGCCTGGTTCCTGATCTAAGTGGAAAATTTCAATTTAACTCAATTCAATACAATATTGGTTGTGGGTTTACTGTAGACAGCCTCATTAGTTTAAGAAATGTCCCTTCTATACCAATTATCTTTAGTGTTGTGATCATGAATGATGCTGGATATTATCAAAAGCTTTTTCTTAATCGATTGAAAGAATCATATGGTCCTTATTTTTTAGTTTGTTTATGTGCTGAATTACATTTATAGATTTACATATATTGAACCAGCCTTGAGACCCTGGGATAAATCCCACTTGGTTGTGGTGTATAATTTTTTCTGATGTGTTGTTGGATTCTATTTGTTAGGATCTTATTGAGTATTTTAGCATCAGTATTCATTAGTGATATTGGTCTATAATTTTCTTTTCTTGTTGGGTTTTTCCCTGGTTTGAGGATCAAGGCGATGTTTGCTTTGTAGAATGTGTTGGGTAATATTCCTTCTTTTTCTATATTTTGGAAGAGTTTAGTAATATAGGTACTAGTTCTTCTTTAAAGGTTTCGTAGAATTCTGACATAAAGCCATCTAGTCCTAGGCTTTTCTTTTTCGAGAGATTTTGTATAATTGATGGAATTTCAGAACTTGATATAGGCCTGTTCAATATTTCCACTTCAAAAAAAAAAGAAAAAGAAAAAACATTTCCACTTCATTCTGGCTATGTCTTGGTAGGTGGCGTACTTTCAGGTATTGGTCTATTTCTTTCAGATTTTCATATTTCTGAGAGTAGAGTTTCTTGTAGTATTCGTTAAGGATTTTTTGAATTTCTGAGGGGTCTGTTTCATCGTTACCATTTCTGATTGATGAAATTAGAGATTTTACTCTTTTTTTCCTGGTTAGGTTGGCCAAAGTTTTATCTATTTTATTGATCTTTTCAAAAAACCAACTTTTGGATTTATTGATCTGTTGTATAGTTCTTTTGTTTTCAATTACATTTAATTCTGCTCTTATTTTGGTTATTTCTTTTCTTCTGCTGGGTTTGGGGTTGGAATGCTCTTCCTTCTCAAGTTGCTTGAGATGTCCCATTAAATTATTAACTTCCTCTCTTTCCGTTTTCTTGAGGAAGGATTGCAGTGCTATAAATTTCCCTCTTAGAACTGCCTTTGCAGTATCCGAGAGGTTCTGGTAATTCATGTCTTGATTGTTGTTTTGTTCCAAAAATTTGGTGATTTCCTCCTTAATCTCGTCTATAACCCATCTATCCTTCAGCCTAAGGTTGTTTAGCTTCCATGTTTTTGTATGGGTATGCAGGTTCCTATTGTTATTGAGTTCAACTCTTATTCCATAATGGTCTGAGAAGATGCAAGGAATAATTTCTATTTTTTTAAATTTGCTGAGGTTAGATTTGTGGCCTAGGATGTGGTCGATTTCGGAGTATGTTCTGTGGGCTGATGAGAAGAATGTGTGTTCAGTTTTGTTGGGATGAAATGTTCTGTAGATGTCTGTTAAGTCCAGGTGTTGAATCGTTAAGTTGAAGTCTAAAATTTCTTTGCTTAGCTTCTTTTTGGAGGATCCATTTAACACTGCTAAAGGGGTGTTAAAATCTCCAACTACTATGGACCTGGAGGAAATCAAGTAGCTCATGTCTGTTAGAGTTTCTCTTATAAATTGAGGTGCGTTCTGGTTAGGTGCATAAATATTAGTAATTGAAGTCTCATCATATTGAGTATTACCTTTAACAAATATGAAGTGTCCATCCTAATCCTTCCTTATTTCGGTTGGTTTAAAGCCTATTGCATCTGCGAATAGGATTGCAATGCCTGCTTTTTTCTGCTTTCCATTTGCCTGGAGCATAGATGACCATCCCTTCACCTTGAGTCTATATTTGTCTTTTAATGTAAGATGCAATTCTTGTATGCAACCGATGTCTGGCTTGAGTTTTTATATCCAGTCAGCCAACCTGTGCCTATTTAGAGGACAATTTAAACCATTCACATTAATTGAGAATATTGATAAGTGTTTCGAGAGTCCAGTGGACATTTTGAATCCTTTTGCGACAGTGGAAGTTGGAGTTTGATCAAAATTTTCTTTTGAACTTATTTTACTTTACAAAAGTGAACCCACCCAGAGGATTATGCTGGTCTTTATGGAGGATAGGTCTGAGAATATCGTGGAGAACTGGTTTAGTTATGGAAAATTTCTTCAACATGTGAATGTCAATGAAGTATTTAATTTCTCTGTCATAAATGAAGTCAGTTTAGCTGGGTACAGGTTTTGGGTTGAAAGTTATTTTGTTTTAGGAGATTAAAAGTTGATGACCATCCTTTTCTAGCTTGAAAGTTTTCAGCAGAGAGATCCTCAGTTATTCTAATATTCTTGCCCTTGTAGGTGATGGTTTAATTTCGTCTGGCTGCTTTCCGAATTTTCTTCTTCGTATAACTTTAGTGAAATTGATTATGATGTGTCTGGGAGATGTCTTATTTTGGTTGAGTCCTGCTGGGGTTCTGAAACTGTCTGCTATCTGAATTTCAGAATCTCTTGGCATGTCTGGAAAGTTCTCCTTCATAATCTCATGGAGAAGAGACTCTGTGACTTGTGAAGCCACTTCGTCATTTTCGGGTATCCCTATCAGACGAATATTAGTTTTCTTCTAATTATCCCAGAGCTCTCTGAGAGAATGATCTGTTTTTGCCCTCCATTTCTCTTTCTCTTTGAGAGTTTGGGAGCGTTCAAAAGCTTTGTCTTCAATGTCAGAAATCCTTTCTTCCGCTTGCTCCATTCTATTACTGAGGGATTCTACTGTGTTTCTCAGGTCTTTGAGGGCTGCAACTTCTTGTCTCAATGTGTCAAAATCTTTGGTCATTTGGTCTTTGAATTTGTTGAATTCTTGAGATATCTTTTGGGTTACTGCTTGGAATTCTAATTCAATCTTATTTGCTATCCAGATTCTGAATTCGATTTCTGACATCTCAGGTATTTGTTTGTGCATGGGATCTTGTGCTGTGTCTGCCCCATTGATCCTTGGGGAAGTTGATCTACTCTGACCATTCATATTGCCATGTTTTTTCTGTTGATTTCACCTCATGATTGTTTTTCACTGTTGCCTCTGGCCGTCCTCAGAGTTGGAGAGCTGTTTCTCCAAGATTAGACCCCAGCAGGATCACTCTATTATTGCTGGATCTTTGTAGGGAGTGGCCCTGTGTAGTTCCTCTGGGGCTGCCCCAGCCAGGGAGTTCTGCAATAGGGCGGGAGGTGGTGCGCACGGTTCTGGGAGTGCCTGGTGCCCAGTAACTTTGGCACAGAGAGCCCAAGGCTCCAGCAGTCTCTGGCCAGGAGAAGGTCTCTACACAGAGGCAGGGAGGGCTCTGGAGGGCACACGGCTACCAGAGTCCCTGGCCAGATGAGCAGGCCAGTGTGGAGGATGGGAGGATGCAGGATTGTCCGGCTCCTGCAGTTCCTGGTCAGGGCATGCGGAGGCCCAGTGCCGTGTGTGTGTGTCTGGGGTCATGGCGCAGCTCTTATGGAGGTCCGGGTGGTGCCAAGCCCAGGAGTTTGAGGTTGCTAGGAGCTGTGATGCCACGGCACTCTACCCCGGGCAACAGCCCGAGGCTCCAGTGTACCAAAACTGGTCTCACTCTGCCCCTGAGGGTTAAGGCTGTAAGGCAGCTCAGTCCCCACCTTTAGGCTGCTCAGTCACTAGGTTACTAACTCCACCTGATCCTTGCTCTGCGACCCTGAGGACGGAGCTTGCTGGGGGCAGTTCTCTCACAATGGCTCCCTGTGGCCCTCAGCTGAACACTATTAGCTCCATCCAGCTCAGCGGCTCAGTCTGGGGCCCTAGACAATGCCCAAAGTTCTCCACACTCCTGCTCAAGCTCTCCCCAAGGCAGTTCAACTGAGTGCCAAGTCCAAAAACACCAAAACAGTTCACAGGTAAGGCCTTTCTGGTTTGTAGTCTCACTGCTGCTTGTACTTACGCGTAGCTGCCAGCGGGATTAGGTTGATTGAACACACGCAACCACTTGCCAGTTTTCCACTGTTTTTGTTCTCCTCTTGGGGTCCATAAATCCCTTGCTGACTCCCTGTATCCTCAAAGGTATGATTATAGGCAGATCCCACCAGCCAGAAATGCCTGGAGTCTTATCTCCCTGACTCACCGTGCCCAGTTGTAGGGAAGGTGTTACTTGACTGCCATCTTGCTCCAATTCCAGGAGTATTTTTATTGACACTATTTTAAGGATGATGTAACAGAGACACAGAAACTTAAGTGTTCTGCTCAAATCTCCACTGCTAGGAAGGAGTAGAGTCTCAATTTGAACCTGGGTGGTCTTCCTTAGAGTCCGTGTTCTTAACCACTAAGCTAGGGCTGGTTACTGTGGAAGCCAGTGGTTCTGCATCTGGACAGCCTTCTGCTTAGAGAGCCTTATTGGCAGTCAGTCCCAGAGTGGGTAGTTGGTGGGGATCAGCATGAAAGAAACAGACCTGGGTAATGTTTATTGAACTAAAATTAATTCCTCAGGGCACCACTGGTTAGGAAAAACTGAGGCACATCAAAGCAATCCTGCTAAGCAAGGATTGTTCCCTGCATCTAATGTATTCACTGAGATACATAGACACAGAGCCAGTGAGAGGCCTTTAAGGGATCAACAAATCTGCAAAAGGAAGGCTGTAACTTTGCTTTTCTCACTCATGAACGCTAGCCATGCAAAGAGCTGAAGGGAACTGACCCTCATGAGTCTGTAGGTGTGGAAGGAGGGCTTTGCCCTCTCCTGTTGGCTGTCTCACTTAGAAGCCTGTGAATGCATTCTAGAGGTTGTGCCACCTCAGGCAGAGGCAGACCTAGGCTGACTTCTTAAGAAGGAATACTGGCCATGCTAGTGTGTGCTAGTGGATGAAGGGAGCTGCCAGGGGGTCTTTCTAGGTCTATGGGGTATTAATCCAACCGGATTAATACTATCTGCATTATTTGAAGAATGGATAGTACTAGTAGAGTGTTTGATCATAAAGTGATGGGAAGGCATAGATCTAAGACTAGGTGGCAGCAGAGGCTGGTGGCAGCAGAGGCAGTTATTTCTAAAGAACCTTGAAGTAAGTGATAAACACCAAAGCTTCCTCAAAGTCAGCGCCTCTCCTTCCTGCCATCCCAGCATCTGCCGTGACCTGGGAAGCTGAGAGAGTCCTTATCCCACCACCAGAATGGCCAATGTCTAGTCCTAGAACTAATCTCAGTTCTTTACTGACAGACTCTTGACTAGTGCCCATGCTATACCCTTTTCCCCTCTGTATCTCTGTCATCCTGTCCTTGTTCATTGGCTAATAATATAATTAGCACCGGAAATTCCCCATGAGATAAAGAGGACAGTGTCCTAATATAGAGAATTGCAACCTAAATATAAATATTGTAAGGCAAGAACATAAAAACGTCACATGAACATGTGGACATTAGATATGTTATAGATTAGAAAAAGAGATCTTACCCCCACACACACACCTGCAAGTGTAGGCACATATGGGAAGAATACTCAACTAGGACTCAAAAAGTTATGCCAATTCTACTCCTGACACACTGCCATCTAAGTTTGATTAAACCGCTTTGTTTGTTGCCTATCATTTGCAAACCTACTGAGGCAGGTTAAATTATCTCTGTTTTCCTTCCCAACTCTCAAATTATATCATTCTAGACACATTTGAACTGACCCTGATGCAGGGTTGTGTGGGAGCTAATTACTATAGTCAGATTCATAATAAATGTTTGTGATGGAAACAGAGGTTATGATTGAAATTATTTAACACAGAAAGATTTCTGTATGCCTTGTAACTCTACTTCTGGATGAACTGCTGTTGCAATTTTTAAAATGAAAAATTTTAAAGAAATCCTTTGCATTAGCTACAGAGCTGTGAAACTCAAGAAACTGCCAGAATCTAACTTGCTTTTGCCTCCCTGACTGCGTTCACATTTTCATCTGCTTGGCAAGGGCAGTGGTCAACTGGGCTTTTGTTTCCATCGGTTTCACTCTCTGGTGACCTGGTACCATCCCTATGCCTGCATTTTCTTGTTCTAAGTTCTTCAGGAGAAGGTCTCAAGCAGAGATTTTCTTTAGGGCTAGAAAAACCATGGCAGTATAGTTTCTTTATCCCAGGTTTTATGTTACTCTGTTTCGATTCCCTTTTTCCCCATCTTTCACTTCAAAAAAAAAAAAAAAAGCTAAATTTGAGACTTGTACTAAAATGACTGCTTTTTCAATTATGATGTTTCTCAAAAGCCTTGGAACCAGAAGAGGTGGGAATATTCCTGCAGGCTAAGAACAAGTGAGGTCACCAGGACATGGTCTCGTGCTGAATTTATGATTCACCCTTCAGCAAGATTAGTCAGTACAAAGAGGTTACTAAAATAGGTCACAGAAAATTGATTTTATATGGTTGTATAGTTTCCATCGGCTACATTATTGAATGTTGGCCTGCGGCAGCCATTTGGAAATCCCACATGCCTCGCTGATAGCCCAAATTCTGATTCCTCACACTTCTTTTCAATGGGAACCTTTAAAATGAAGTGTCTGGAGTTTTTCTGCTTGTTCTTTTAATGTATATATTTTTTGTTTTGTTTGTTTGTTTTTTTTGCTAAGGAAAAATTATTAGTACCTATAGTTACTAATTTTTCAACTTGCTAGAGTTATCTTCTTAAAATATAAATCTTTTCAAAAAGAAACTATGGTTCCCCATTCCTTAGGAAATCAAGTGTAAACCTTTTAAAGTATCCAGATACCTTCCCAACCTTACCATCTGTGGCTTCCTCCAACCCAGCCTTTTTGCCACTATTGAATGTGTCATGTGCTTTCAAGCTCCTGGGCCTTTGCTCATGCTGTCTGTTCATCCCAGAATACTTCTCTGCCCTTTTCACTTTTCCCAAATCCTCCATTACCTTTCAAGGGCCAATTCAAGTGTACATCTTCCCTGAGACCTTTCCAGGTTTTTCTCAATTAAAATACCCCCCCCCCTTTTTTTTTTTTTTGGCTGGGCGCTGTGCCTCATGCCTGTAATCCTAGCCCTCTGGAAGGTCAAGGAGGGGGATTGCTTGAGCTCAGAAGTGCAAGGCCAGCCTGAGAAAGAGTAAGATCCCATCTCTATTAAAAATAGAAAAACTAGCAGGGCATGGTGGAGCATGCCTGTAGTCCCAGCTACTCAGGAGGCTGAGGCAAAAGAATCACTTGAGCCCAAGAGTTTGAGGTTCTGTGAGCTGTGATGCCACCTACTCTACCAAGGGCAACAGAGCAAGACCCTGTCTCAAAACTCCCCCTAAATCCTTTCTTTCTTTCACTTTATGTTCTTGTAGAATAATTTATTCTGTTGTACATGATAGATAATTCCTTGTCATCTGTGTTGCACACCAAATTGAAAATCCCTTGAAGTTATATGCGGTAAACCTTATTGTAGAAAACTCCATACTATACCAAGTATAAACATACGAAATTCCATGTATTGGTGCTTAAAAATCAGGACAGAGGAACATTATATTATGTTTTGCTCCACATTGCAAATACTTTTGGACCATCTTTTCGCCTATACTGTGCTATCAACTTCTGTTGGCAGGATCTGTGTCTGATCCATTTGGTATCTCCACAGACTCTAACATCGTCTATTGTTAATATACTCAATAAATATTTATGGAGGCAGCCACTGGTATTTGAGGGTAAGAGAGATGAAAAGAGGTGAAAAACAGAGAGAGAGAAAAGTAGGGCAATGGAGCTGGGGAAAGAAGTTCCAGGCAGAGAGGAGAACAAATTCAGAGGAATTTGAAGCTGGAATGTGCTTGGCTTGCTCCAGGAGGGTAAGAGAGGACCAGGACTGGAGTGAGAGAAGGGGTGTGCGGGGATGTGAGATGAGGTCAGAGCAGTAGGCAGAAGCCAGGTGGTGTGGAAGAGAAGGCAGAGGCATTGTAAGAATTTGGAATCTGAAGCAAGGAGATAGAGTGAGCCATAGGAGAGGTAGGCTCAAGTGAATAATTTTTTAATAGATACAACAAATTTTAGGATATTAGCAAATAGAGGAAAAGGAGTAGTAGAGAGAGAATTTTAAGATGTTTTAGAGGAAGGGATTCTGGAGCAGTAGGGAGGAATTTGTTACAGAGTAGAGGTATATGGGTCAGCTTTACCAAGGAGGCAAAATTTCCTCTTTTGACATGTAAAGACTGAAATAGGAAACATCTATTAAACACTTCCACAGTGTCAGGTGTTGTTCCAAGAGCTACTTATTTCTTCTTCACAATAGTACAATGAGGTAGGTGCTATTTCCCCACTTTAAAGATGGGGAAACTGAGACTCGGGTTAAGCAATTTACCCATGGTCATACAGCCAGAAAGGGCAGCATTGGAATTTGAAGTTAGGCTGGCGTCTCCAGCAACTGCGGCCTTAACCACTGTACTCTGTGGCACTTCCGCAAGATGCTAGTATGAAGCCAAGCATAGTATATTCAAAGCAGCTCCACACAGCACACACACAAAGTGACAGTGGACTTAGATGTTTGTGGAATGTTAGGATGGTGTGCAAAAATTATTCTGGGGATTGTGTTTGGGATCCATTGAAATGAATGAAAAAATAAATGCTCAGAAGTGAAGCTGTAGAAGATGAGCAGTATGAATGTGTGTTTCCTGAGTTCGCGTTTCTGCATCTTGCCCAAGAAGGCAAGGCCTAAGTAGAGAATAGAGGTGATAGTGTGATCCAGATTTGGTGATTAAATCATAAAAGTAAGGGAATACGGTTTTAACTTTTTTTTTTTTTTTTTTTGAGACAAAGTTTCAAGCTGTCTCCTGGGTAGAGAGCCGTGGCATCATAGCTCACTGCAACATCTAATTCTTGGGCTTAAGCAATACTCTTGCCTCAGTTTTTCTATTTTTAATAGAGACGGGTCTTGCTTTTGCTCAGGCTGGTCTCAAACTTGTGAACTCAAGCAATCCACTCGCCTCGGCCTCCCAGAGAGCTAGGATTACAGGTGTGAGCCACCATGTCCAGCTTACAGTTTTAATTTTGACCACAGAATCTAGAAAAGGAAGGAGTCCAGTGAGGGGTGAGGTAGAAGGGTGATTAAGGCCCTCATGAAGATGGAGTGCAGGTCAGTAAGGTGGACTGAGCAAAAAGCCTGTGTAAGGAATGAAGGAGCACCCAGTTGGAATGCATGGGTATCTTATAATGAAGAGTTACTGTTGTGGAAGGGAGAATTGGTCTCTGGAGTCAGAGGGGAAGGGGCTATGTTGATAAAGATCCTAAAATCAGACAGCAAATACACAACATATGTCCTTACCCACCTCAGCAACATCACAGTGCTCTTTTTCACTGAGTCCAGAAGTGGTCTCAGCACCTTTCTCAGTACAGAATTCCTGGCAGTCAGTAGCGGTCAATGAAAGTTGCCTTTGTCTCTGCTTCAGACAGTGCCAGAGGAGCTAGTGTTGGGGTGAGGGTGGGTGGAGCCTAGACTGGGGCAGTCTGTAAAAAATGAAGTCCAATAGGCTCCCTGTAATTAAAGTCAGTAGCTAGAGCAGAGTCTTGAAGTGTAGAGGTTTCAACGACCTCCAGAATGGTTTACCGTCTTGGAGAGGAAGTGGGGCAGCCATGTAGTTGGTAGTTGAATGATTCTCAGGAAGCTTTTTGTCTCTCGGGAAGCCTAACTGCATTATTCCAGGCTCTCAGCTGTCAGTGCTACACTGGCAGCCCATGACCAGGGCTGGGAGGTGAGCTTGAACCAAGTGGCATTTTAGTCTGGGAAGCTGGGCATGCAGTCTAGAAGTCAAGAAACAGTAGCAGGTGAGTACAGGTAATTGGTAGTGTCTAAGTAAAGAAAAGCCAAACTGAAGGATTGATTGTCTTTGTTCTGAAGTGACTTTGTGGTTTTTCCTTTCATCTTAAACTAATCAATCTACATTTGATGTAGAAGTCTATATTAGGGTCATTTACCCCAAGCAAATTTCAGCATCTCTAGAATTTCTGTTACCTTTGCTTCTCCAACAAAGCTTAGTGCTCTGCTTTGCACACAGTTGGTGCTCAATAATGTCTCTATTTGCTTTATTCTCTTGTCTTAGAGCCCATATACCAGTTGCAAATCCTGTTTCCTAGACTTAGATGATTTTTTTTTTCTTTTGAGACAGAGGCTTACTCTGTCACCCAGGCTGGAATGAAGTGATATAACCATAGTTCTCTAGCTCACTGTAATCTCCAACTCCTGACCTCAGTGATCCTCTTGTCTCAGCCTCCCAAGTAGCTGGGAATACAGGAATGTGCCACCACACATTGCTAATTTTTTTATTTTTTTGTAGAGATAGAGTCTTGCTACTGCTCATAGGCTGGTCTAAAACTCCTGGCCTCAAGCAATCTTCTCACCTTGGCCTCCCAAAGTGCTAGGGTTACACGTGCAATCTACTATAGTTGGCCAGACTTCTAGACCCTAAGATCATCTAACTATAGTCTGGATAACCTATAGAGAAACTAAAAAGAAAGATGATCAAGGGTGAAAGAAATGTAATACAGTAGAACCTTCATTGTTGACCACCTCCCTGCATTGATGACCTCTTTAAGTTGACCTAATTTTCATAGACTGAACATGTACCACATGTACATATCAGTATACGTAGGCCTTGTTCCTTCTTTTGACATCTCTGTATGCTGACCAGCTTATTATGGTCCTTTGGGTGGTCAACTTATAGAGGTTCTACTGTGTATTTTCTGAACTTTGACAATCTAGGGCAGACTGTCACACTGTAGTGCTCCATCCATTTTCCATTTTGGCTTTGTTTCACTTTTATTAATCATGTTATAAGAACTTAAGCATTTCCTTTATATGTTCTGAGACAATTTTGATTTGGAATATTGGCAGCAAATGGGATTTTAAATTCTTGGAAACACAAAAATGTTGCCTTTTGTTTCTCATTCCAACTACTGTCTGTTTTTTGGAATCATATTGTTGTGAATTCATTTGTTGTGCTGACTTAGGCGGTCTAGCTTTTCTTGGTAAGCTAGATTACCTAAATGTTTCATTTATTGTGATCTAGAAAATTTTTAAATTTCATTCACTTGTTGTTTCTTTTATTTGAAAATATTAAGGGGGTACAAATGTTTTTGGTTACATAGATCACTTCTATAATGCTTGAGTCAGGCCTATAGGTGTGCCTGTCACCCAAATAGTGTTCGTTGTACCTATTAAGTAGTTTTCTGCCCACCTTCCCACTTGATTTCCACTGAGTTTTACTTCCCTCTGTGTATATGTGTGCTCATAGGTTAGTTCCAATTTAATAGCAAGTACATATGGTTGTTTTTCCATTCTTGAGATATTTCACTTAGAGAATGGTCTCTAATTTCATTCAAATTGTTGGAAAAGGCATTAATTCATCCTTTTTTAATATGCTGAGAAATACTCTCTTATATACATATACCACATTTTATTAACCTACCCATGGGTTGATGGGCACTTAGGTTGATTCCACATCTTTGCAATTGTGAATTGTGCTGCAATAAACATTTGAGTGCAGTAAGAAGACTTCTTTTGGGTAGATACCCAGTAGTGGGATTGCTGGATTGGGATTCCTCAGTCTCCATTCTGTTTTCCATAGATGTTGTACTAATTTGCAGTCCTACCAGCAGTGTATAAGTGCTCCTTTCTCTCTGCAGCCATGCCAGCATCTATTGTTTTTGGACTTTTTAATAAAAACCATTCTAGCTTGGTGATATCTCATTGTGGTTTTAATTTGCATTTCCTTGATGATTAGTGACATTGAATATTTTTTCACATGTTGGCCATTTGTCTATCTCCTTTTGAAAAGCTTCTTTTGTTGTTGTTGTTGTTGTTGTTTGTTTTTTGAGACAGAGTCTCAAGCTGTCACCTTGGGTAGAGTGCCATGGAGTCATAGCTCTCAACAACCTCCAACTCTTGGGCTCAAGCAATCCGTTTGCTTCAGTTTTTCTACTTTTAGTAGAGATGGGGTCTCACTTTTGCTAAGGCTGCTCTTGAATTTATGAGCTCAAGCAATCTACCCGCATCAGCCTCCTAGAGTGCTAGAATTACAGACTTGAGCCACTGTGCCTGGCCTAAAAGCTTCTGTTTGTCTCTTTTGCTCATTTTTTAAAGGGATTGTTTATGTTTTTCTTGCTGATTTGCTTGAGTTCTTGTGGATCCTGAATATTAGCCTATTATTGGATATATAACTTGCAAATATTTTCTCCCTTTCTGAAGGTTGTCTGTTTGATCTGTTGATTATTTTCTTAGCTATGCAGAAGCATTTCAATTTAATCAAATCCCATTCATTTCTTTTTGTTGTTGCTGTGATTACAGCTGGAGTCTTGGCCATTCGATGTCCTTTTATATGTTCTATTTCTCCAACGCCTGAGTGGCACACTCCATACAGTCCTATTGCATCTCTTCTGACATGTCCACATTTTTTATCACATTTGGTAGCACATCGTTATGGAGGAGAAGGGGCTGGCCTGTATCAATTTCCTGAGGGAGTTGCTACCACAGCTCAGGCCCAGTAAGAGGATTGGAAATGGTGTTTTTTTTGTTTTGTTTTGTTTTGTTTTTTGTTTTTGTCCGGGGCTGGGTTTGAACCCGCCACCTCTGGCATATGGGGCCAGCGCCCTACTCCTTTGAGCACAGGCGCTGCCCAGAAATGGTGTTTTTTAAAAAGACAAACTTTCATAAACTAACCAAAATGAAAGCATAAATATTACTCAATAATTACATATGCCAATATATGTCTATTGGCATTCCTAATTATTTTATTTATATACATATATACTGATAGAAAACGCCTAAAGGTTCATACCAAATAGTACACAGTCTAGGAAGCGGGATTGTGGATGCTAGTGTATAGAGGCAGAAACTTTTTGCTTTTTACATTTCTTACTGAATTTGGATATGATTTTATTATGAAATTTAATAAATATTTGTGAATATGGCATAGTTTTTGGAATATATGCCAAAGAAGAGACGAGTCATGAGACTAGGGTAGACATAGAGCCATGGTTCAGAGGAGGAGGGCTGCTTTCAAGTAGAGGGGATGAAGAAAGACTTCAGGATAGGTGAGATTTTATCCTAGTCCTAAAGTAAGAGAATGTGGAGAAGCTACGAGAAACGGAAATCGAGCTGGGGGACTGGTAGGAGAAAATGCATGAAGGTCTGGAGAGGACGAGTGGTGGAAAACAGCAGTCCAGTCAGCCAACTGCTGGGTGGGCCATCAGCAAGAAAGACAGCGTGACATGGAGGCTGCCCGGGGAATTTAGAAAGGAGGATCAGGCTAATACACTCTGAACCCCTAATTAATCTTAGCATCCTTGAAAGTAGGCAAAGACTGACTGATCCTCAAGATACAAGTAGTACTTGACAGAAAACTTGGGCAACAGGAACATGTAAGCAACACCATGAATATCCACTCAGCCAAATTCAAAACACAGAAAATTCTACAGGGCAAATGAACCAATTTCTTCAATGAACACACAGCATTTAAAAAGAAGATGAAGAAGGAACTGTTATAGATTTAAAAAGACTTAAAAGACATATCAGCAAAACCAACATGTGAACTGCATTCAAACAAACCATCTATATTATAGAAATGTTTTGAGAGAACCTAGGAAACTTAGACACAGACTGGGTAGTAGATAAGGAATTATTAATTTTGTTGGGTGTGAAAATGGTATCGCATATATTAAAGATGTTTTCTGTTAGATTAGAGGTACACCTGACGTATTTATAGGTGAAATGGTAAAATGCTTGTGATTTGCTTTCAAACATTTCAGCAAAAAGGAAAACAAATAAAAAGCAAAAGTTGGAGCAGTTGGAAGAGACAAAACAAGAATGATTTTAGAAGCTGAGCAAAGAGCACTTGGAGTCCATTTTACTCTTCTATATGCTTTTCAGTGTGTCTGAAACTCTCTATAATGAAATGGTCAAGGCCAACCTAAGGAGTAAGGATTGGACTGTGTGGCACCCTGAAACCTGTAAAGTTTTAAGCCCAAGGAAGGAACAGGAAGGTGCGTGAGAGACCCAGCAAGGTTAGCTTAGTAACAGTCGCTGGGAGAGGGGAGGACTTGACCTTGATAAGAGTGGTGGCCATGAGGATGGAAACTTTTTTGAGAATGGATAGAGGAAATAATGGCAAAAGAGGAACTCTTTGGTGCATTGACCGTTCAGAAGTGAATTGGGTCCATGATAGGGACATGCGCTTCTTCCTCTTCAGTCAGTGCAGTTGTCCAGACACCACTGCACTAGGCACCGGGGGACAAGAGTTTGAGGGAAAAGGGATCTTCACCGAGGAGGAACCAGGTCTTCATTCTAGCCAAAGTGGAAAGCAATGAGGAAATGAAGGCTTCTGGGGTTTTTCATTTTCATAAGGAATTTGTCTCATGGTTTCAGTATGAAATTCACAGGTAGAGCGATTCATTTTGCTTATCTGTCTCTATTTTCATTGGGGAAATGATGGTAATCTTTGTCAGTGATCCTATCTGAATCACTTATGATATTAGGTAAAATGAATTATATCACATTTGGCCCTTAAATAACTCAGGGATTAGGGGTGCCAATCCCCTGGGCAGATGAAAATCCACATATGCATGTACCTAAGAGCCTCCCGTTGACCAGAAGTCTTATCAATAACTAACAGTTGATTAACACGTTTTGTATGGGGCATGTGTTATATACTGTATTATTACAATAAAGTAAGCTAGAAAAAAGAAAAGGTAAAAAAACTTATGAGAAAATGTATTTGCTATTCGTTAAGTAGGAATGGATCATAATAAAGGTCTTCACCCTTGCCTTCAGGTTGAATAGACTGAGGAGGAGGAAGAAGAGGAGCTGGGCTTGCTGCCTTATGGGGGCAGAGGCAGAAGAAAAGGCACATATATGTGGACACATGTGGTTTAAACCCATGTTGCGGAATGGTCAACTGTTTTCATTTGTGATACTCATTTATGAAATTGAACAATTTTAATGCATAGGATGCTATTCGTGTGTAGGATTATATTATTCACTTGTGAAATTGAACACTTTAAAAGAATTTGTGTAGGGCTAATTAAATGAGTTGAAATGATATGATCTGGGGAAACAAAAGTTATACTATGGTAAACTAATGAAAGCTTAAATTTAAATATAGAGTTTCTGATTTGTCGGTAGCAAAAAATACTAAAAATAAACTTCAGAGCCAATGAAGAGTAGCAGTTGTTAGAGACTAAAGGGTAATAGCGGTTCTGCCCTATTCTGTAGTCAAAGATAATTAGTATAGCTTAGATGAAGTATTAGTAAGAGTGAGGTGTGGTGGCTCATGCCTGTAATCCCAGTAACTCCAGAGGCTGAGGCTGGAGGATTGCTTGAGGTCAGGAGTTCCAGACCAGGTTGGCGAGAATCCGCACACACATATAACCTCCATCTCTAAAAATATGTAAGCAAGTAAGCCAGATGCAAGAGGATTGCTTGAGAGCATGAGTTTGAGGCTTCAGTGAGCTGTGATTATGCCACTGGCCACTTTACTCTAGCCTGGGTGGCAGAGCAAGATCTTGTTTCTAAAAAATGGAAGGAAGGAAATGAGGGAGGGAGGAGGGGGAGGAAGTTAGGAAGGAGGAACATATGATAGATATAAAAAGGCCCTCCATCTGGAAGGAAGGGAAGGGAAAGGGGAAGGGGCGAGGGAGGGAGGAAGGAAGGAAGGAAGGAAAGAAGGAGGGAAATATGATAGATATAAACAGGCCCTCCATCCCTCCACAGTGGAATAGGCACACCAGAGAATACTTTCCTGATCACATTATCGATCTTTTTCTTGATTCCTGTTCTTTAAGAAATTACACTACAAAACTGCAGTCTGTAAGATTAGGACACTTCCTGTGATTGATACCCTTTCTTTTCTGTCCAGTGTAACATACTGTTTAGAGAGGGCTGAAGCTGAGGTACGGGAACAGACAAGAGAGATATTGCTTACTGAGTGGGAAATAAAATGTTGGAACACAATGCATTCTTTACCCTTAATTCTGCATCTAGAAGGTGAGGGAACTTTAGAGACCCCCTATCCCATCTTCTCAGCCCACCCTGGCTGGCATCTACCACCCTCACTTAAACAGTCAGCAAGAAGTGATGTTTTAGTCAGGTTTACTGCTAGTTTGGGCTCAATTAAGCTGCTGTTAAAGCTCTCAGGGATGTAAGAAGCGAGGAACAATCCTAGTTAAAAGCAAGAGAGGTGGTTTTTATTTTACTCAGGGACTCAGGTGAGCTGTTGGGTCTCAAGGAGGGATGGGGATAGAGGGACATGTTTTCAGTCTTATTATGGGAAAGGTTGAACCCGCAATGAAAGTGAGAGGAGAGAGGCAGCAGCAGCAGCTCTGACAGCACTGCCTCCCTTACTCATGATCAGACGAGAAAGATAACCTACAAATAGGCATCCATTAGCTCTTTCTACAAAGGGATTAGTGTGGGTTGCAAGAAATTAATGGCTTTTGAGTTACCACAGACGTACTAATGAATGTCAGGATCAGAGATGCAAAGCAAGTAAGGCTGCCTGCCTCATTGCTCTCCTTTTCTCTTTTGGTTTGCTATTTTAAGATCTAGATCTGCAGCCAAAAGCAGAAATCATACCCTTTGGCAGTGTAATCTGTCTTCTTTGGGGGATGACTCAATTAGTTGATGACTGTCTCCAATGTGTGCCAGCAGAGAGATTGAGAAACATCTCAGAAATTAAAATCTCTACCACGGAGAAGTGCTCTCACTTGCATGGATGTTATTTTCATGTCTGATAAAAGTATCAGAAAGTCTCTCAAGTGACAGTCCCTTTTATTAAAGTACTAAACTGGTATGTATTGCAGCTAATGTTGATTAAAGATGGCATAGCTAGATGAACTTGTGAAATGGGTAGGGGAAGGAGGAAGGGAGGGGAATTATACTTACTGTGTGCTGATTATTGTGTTAGGAGTTTTATTTCTAACTCAACAAGTCCTTATTAAGCACCTACTACGTGCCAGGCATGACCCTATGACGTGTTGTTATATATGGATGAAAAAAAGACCTTACTACTGCTTTCAGTGCAGTTTATAGTCCAGAGAAGTACAGGAGATATATTTTTTAAAAAAGAACTTGGAATTTTATTTTATTTATTCAGCAATTTAAATAAACTATCATATTACAACCTGATAAGAGTTCACGGTAGAGGAATAATATAGTAGGGAGCTCTGTTCTGACCTTCTGAGTCAGGGTCAGTCAGGACAGACTCCCTTTGTGGAAGAGGGTGTGTGGTCGCTCCTTGGAGCTGAGGGAAGGAACAGGAACATTGCAAGCCAGGGAAGAGCATAATCACAGTGAACCGCAGAGAGAAAACTGCTATTTAAGCAGAGACCTAAAAATTGAGCTAGTGAGGTCAAGCCCAGAGAACTGGTCACTAGACAGAGGCTCCTGAATGGCCTTGAGGGCCGACAGGGGCCTGGAGGCAGCACACTTTCTGTTGTCTCCTTTCTGCTGACCCCCCCTGACTTTACCAGCCTCAGGAAAGGTAAGAGTGTTAGCAAGGAGTTAGGGCAAGTGGTGGAAGGAACATTCTCTGGAGTATTTGTTACTTTGAAGAATGTTACCTAGAAAACAACGAACCCTGTCGGGGTGTGGTTGGTTCCTAGACCCAAGGGTATAGCTAGTCAAAGTTATTCCAACATTTCTCTTTTCCCTACAGACCTCTGCATGTCACGTTGACATTGTACACACCCCATGCTTAGTCTTGCACTTGTACACCCTTGTTCAGTTTTTTAGACTCAAAATTTCCCCTAACTACGTCTTGCCACTTAGATGCCCCATCTGAGAATTTTACTGCTTCTGCTTTGTATAGTTTAAACTAGAAGGCTACCAGCCTCTGATCTGCTTCGTTTCTTGCACCTATCTTCTCATAATTAATTAATACTTTGCCTCTTCTTTTTCTTTCTAGAACACAAACAGACATTCCCAAATATTCTCAAGAAGGGTTACCTAGAGATTAGGAAGGACCATGACAGTTATTGGCAAAGCTGTTATGCAGAACTTTCACCCTACAACTTACGCTTCTACAGCCTCGACGGCAGCGGGAATCAAAACCTCTATGCCACGTACCAGCTTTCGCACTTCCAGAGCATATCTGTTTTGGGCAATCTTGAGGCCAGGATGGTGGATACTGTTCTGTATGACAACACCCAGCTGCAGCTTAAGGCAGAGTCACCGTGGGAGGCTTTGGACTGGGGGCAGAAGCTTTGGGAGGTCGTACATGCCACTGTGCCTGGTTACATGGGACGGCACGACGACATGGCAAACTCCCCTGGGCTTGGTCATCACGTTGACTGTGCACAGAATCATTGTTTACAGAAGAAATCCAGTGGGCTGTTGCTACCATCCCCAGTCCTGGATAGCCCCAAACAGTACCAAAATATTCTCAAATCAGGGACTCTCTACAGGCTGACTGTCCAAAACAACTGGAAGGCGTTCTCGTTTGTGCTGAGCAGGGCCTACCTGATGGCTTTCCAGCCTGGCAAGCTGGATGACGATCCGCTATTGAGCTACAATGTGGATGTGTGTCTGGCTGTCCAGATGGACAACCTGGATGGCTGTGACTCTTGCTTTCAAGTCATTTTCCCCCAAGATGTCCTTCGTCTCCGAGCTGAGACCCGGCAGAGGGCTCAGGAGTGGATGGAGGCTCTGAAAACAGCTGCCAATGCGGCGAGGAGTTCAGAGCAAAACCTGCAAGTCACGCTGAGGAACAAACCCAAGGAGCAGATGGGTGGGCATGAACTCAGGAAGAACAAACGCCAGTCCGTGACCACCAGCTTCCTGAGCATTCTGACAACTTTGTCTTTGGAACGAGGACTCACTGCTCAGAGTTTCAAATGTGCAGGTAAGAGACACATTTTCAGCTTAAAGCTCATGAAAGAACAGTCCTGACTTCACAATTGGAATTCATTTTTAACATCCCCTTAATAGGCTAGTTGCAGCTTCCTCCTATTATAAAAAGCATCTCTTCTCCAAAGAGTTTGCTGTATATATTAAAACATCCGTCTCTCCTCAGGCCATGCTGGTGCAGTAAACAGAAGCAGCTGCGATATACCCCATTAAGTCAAAATGGCTTGGCCGAAGCCTAACCAAACTAGGATTCAGGCTTCCTGAGTCAGCTGTGGGTCCATGTGCTCTGCCTTCTTGAATTAAAGTTCACTGACTATGAATGTCACTTACTGTCTCACAGGAGGCATTTGGACCCAAAGCTGACTACTAACACTCTATAGGCAAGGAAAACGTCTGTAGTCAGTAACTGTCATTGATCTTGACCTTGTCAAATCCTGTTAAGTTGGAATATAGAAAATCAGCCTTGACAGAAAATCTAGAGGTGGCAAAAGTAGGGTAGATGATGATTCGGCAGGTGACTGTTGAGTCACGATGGGCCCCTGCCTCCCACGGGGAGGCCCGGGGCTTCTGGAACACGTAAGGGTGAGACACAAAGTAGAGATTAGTAACTTTATTTCTTAAAACATTACTGCTTCTCTCCTCTGCTCCCCCTTTTTCCCACCTTCCCCAAGATAGTAAAATTCAAAAAAAAAATTATAAAAACTTCACTAAACCATACCTATATATGTACCAATACTTAGATTGTTTCTTTTTTATTAAACCCCACAATTTGTAAAAATGAACTTATCATAAGGATAGCTTCAATTGGAAGGCTGATTGGGGAATTTTTAATTCAGTTCTATTAGATTTAAGTAGGTTGTTTAAAAATAAACAAGAAGTTCACCACCAGCTAAAACCAAATTTTAAATTTTGTCCTTGTTCCTATATTGTAAAAAGCTAAGTAGTGGTGGCACAATGAAAACTCCTGTTTTCAATTTAGGTTAGTTATGATGATGGCCTTTTCTGTTGAAAAATAATTTACCTAGAGTGGGATTAAGTAAGTAATTTTGGTCTTGATCAGAAGGCCTGTGTGACTATGGAGCAGAAACTTGCAGGGTAGGATCTAAGACCAGAAACACGAAGCTAGTTAAGCCATCTTGCAGGGTGGCGCCTGTGGCTCAGTGGCTAGGGCGCTGGCCCCATATACCGAGGGTGGCGGGTTCAAACCCAGCCCCAGCCAAACTGCAACAAAAACAACAAAAAAATAGCCGGGCGTTGTGGTGGGCGCCTGTAGTCCCAGCCACTCGGGAGGCTGAGGCAAGAGAATCGCCTAAGTCCAGGGGTTGGAGGTTGCTGTCAGCTGTGTGATGCCACGGCACTCTACTGAGGGCGATAAAGTGAGACTCTGTCTCTACAAAAAAAAGAAAAAAAGAAACCATATTGCATTTAACTACAGGCATGAAAATCCTTGTGTTAAGTCAACCAGCTACTTTTGGAAAATGACTGTGAATTAAAGAGACTAGTTTTAGCTTAGTTGGGTGTATTTTTTATTTTGTTTAGAAATTATTGACATTTCAATTTCTTTTTTGTGTGTGTGTGTGTGTGTGTGTTTTTTTTTGGCCGGGGCTGGGTTTGAACCCGTCACCTCCAGCATATGGGACCGGCGCCCTACTCCTTGAGCCACAGGCGCCACCCGACATTTCAATTTCTTATACTAGCATTCAGAGTTTAAGCATTCAACAATGATTGATGGAGTGCTTATTCTGTAGATATTCTGAAATTATGATAAACTTTTCTTTAGATTGCTGTTGTACTACTGAAATAAGGGAGGACAGGTCTAGTTGGTTCTCCAGGTAGAGCCTAAAGTAGCTGAATCAAGAAACTTTCAGCTTTCTTGAAAGAGGAAAGAAAAGACTGAGGTGTTACACAAAGTCGTCACTTAATTCAGCTTCCTCTCAGAAGTTTGCTTCCTCCTGGAATGTGTGTGGCCCATGTTATCTATTGCATTAGCAGCGTTCATAGCACTCAGAGGAGGGAGACATGTAGGTAGAGGGTACCAGGCAGCAAGCTTACAGCAGCTAGCAGTTACAGAAGTAAAAACCGGAAAGAAAGAAAAGTGAGTAAAAGAGGGAGAAGGAAGCCAAGTAGAAAAGAAGAGGAAAAATATTGTATAAGGCAAGGAACACAACTTTCTGGCAGCTGCTTTAGGTTCCATGTGAGAGGAGGCCTTCCTTTGCTGTCTAAATTTCGTGTCACCAAATTTGTCTGGTTGGAGGCTAGGTTGGGGAAGGGTAGTGATAGGGAATGCAAGGGATAGAGATAACATAGTCTTAAACTTATTTGCTCTGCTCAGATTTTCCTTCATGCTTTGAGCTCTAGTGAATGGGGAGAGGAGGCTTCTAATTTAGGATGGGGAGAGGTCAGTCCTAATAGGTACTGTGTGGCACATTGCAAAGCAAAAAATATATACATATATTTCATTTAAATGCCCCTTCTTCCGTCAGAAAGTGCTACGTTCAGTTGCTTTGTAAGTTTACCAGGTTATTTTTCTTTCATAAGACCTGCGCTTGAGTATTAGTTTCCTACCTCAGGTAAGAATACTTCGTCTCCTGTAGGGGGCAGAGTCTCAAAAGAAAAAGGCAAGAACTTGTTAAGCAAACCTCTGAATGTTTTTTAAATTACTTGCGAGGCTGTTCATTATATCAGAGATTATTATAGCAGATGGGAACTTTAAAAATTGATCTGTTTCTCACAAACATAGTTAATCTAAACCAGCTGCTGCTTCCTTTTGTACCTATGTCCTCTAACTTGTCATCCTCATAAAACACACATTCGGTGAAAAAGCTGGTTAGAGCTTGTTTACCTTCCAAAGTGCCAATAAGTCTACTACATTGTTTTTAGTGAGTTTTGGCTTTATGTATTATTTTAAGGACAAGCTAATTCAAGTATTACATGGTTTTAGTGTGTGTGTCTTTAGACTCTCAGTTTGTATATCTTAGCCCTCCCCCCTTTAAAATTTGGATGAATAAACTTTAGAAAGGCTACATTGTACTGAGTAGCTCTTCATTATGATGTCATTTACTTGCTATTCAGGAGAGCCACAAACATTGGCTTTTAAATCTATAAAAGTTGGCCTTATTTCATTAAATTCTTTCTGTAAGTGAAGAATTTTCTGTATCCTTCTTTAATACTTAAACAGCCCCTACAGAAAAAATGGGTCATGACCATCCAAAAGTGGCTGAGGTTATGGTTTTGGAAATATATGCTGGTACAGAACTGTAGATCTCTTAAACATGTGCTTGGACTTCTGATCATTGTACCTAATCATACGTGATCAATCCATAGGATTGACATATCATCTGAGATTGATCCATGGTTCCCTGAGCTTAGGAAGCCCCAACAACTGTGATCTTCTTGCTGTTCCTGGAACCTGTCATGGTCATGCTAACTTTACACTTACTGGTCTTTCTTCCTGAAACTCAAAAATTAAGTTCTTCCATTTGTTCTGTCATTTATTGTGTGCACCTGGATGAGTCAATGCTGCAGGAAAATAAACATGGTCCTGGAGCTCATGAAATTTGCAGTCTGCTGGGGAAGACAAGACTTTAATCAAAAAATCAAATCAATGAGTGCCGAAGGGAGCTGTGACAAGAGCTATCCAGTGAAGTGAGGCCCACACATTGGATTAGAGAGCTGTTAGGGATGGCGCCAGGTGAAACAGTATGCAGTTGCAGGCTTTCAATCATTTTTGACCCGCAAAATAAAAAGGCAGTTGATTAGGTTGAACTTAATTTTTGACCCTGAAGTTACAGAAGGTTTCTGGACAGAGAAGCAAGTGATGGGAATGGTATTTAAGAAGTTAAGTTTGGCCGGTGCAATGGCTCACACCCGTAATGCTAGCACTCTGGGAGACCGAGAAGGCAAATTGCCTGAGCTTAGGAGTTCGAGACCAGCCTGAGACCCTGTCTCTATTTAAAAAAAAAATAGAAAAACTAGGCAGCATTGTGGTGGGCGCCTGCAGACCCAGCTACTCAGGAGGCTGAGGCAAGGAGATCGCTTGGGCCCGGGAGTTTGAGGTTGCTGTGAGCTAGGATGCCACTGCACTCTACCCAGGGTACAGAATGAGATTTCGTCTCAAAACAACAACAACAACAAAAACATGCTAATTTGGGGTACTTTAGTACAGCTTTTCAGGAACACCTCTGTAACAGAAAATGAGGTGTACTTCTTTAGTGAAATTGCTGGTTAGAGTTTAAAATGATGTCTGGCAGTAGGAATCCATGGTATTAACAAATGACTACACAGATTAAAATAGTTATGAAATATGTACCTGTAAGTGGTTCTAAGTTAGGTTACTCAGAAAAATGCCGTATAAATTAGATTAGAAAGCAGCAGCTCTGTCTTTGTTAGGAATTTCACTTGTGCACCTACCTATTTATACCTGAGAGATCCATGGTTTCCTTGACACTAGCACACGGAGGTATTTTTCCTGTAATTTCCTAGCAATCAAGAAACCTAGCAATTGAGTACTATACTCAGAGCATTGGGGGACTTGCTTATAGGTGTGACAAGACAAGCAAAGCTCACCTTTGAAAAGTGTTCTTTATGTGACTGTTTTGTAATCTGGAGATGAAATTGGATGGCCCACTGGGGGCAGTGTTCCTGATTCTGAACTGAAGTTGACCATGTTAACGGAAGAGACAGCAGGAAAGACGGTGAGCCTGCGGGATCCATACACCATTTTCACAGTCAGTTTTTATGGTTTTACTCCTTTGGCTGCTGTTTAACCTCTTGGGACTGCTGTTGGTAATTACATCTCTCTGGCATTAAGAGCTTTTTGCTTTCCTTTTTCCCCTCCAGCCCTTGGGAGGGGTAAACCCAAGGAGGGGGGAGAAGTTTTGCTGTGAATTCTTCAGCCATTTAGTGCAAATTCCTGTAATTACCGGCATTGTGTCTTCTCTGAATGGCACATAATACAGCAGAAGCCATTCCTAATTGAGACCTTACAGGAGGTACAAATCCCCTCTTTGTTCAGCCTGACAAATTAGTGCCAGAAAGTGGCAGGGTCCGAGTGGGAATCAAAGGCAAGAAACACAAAGATGGAACTTAAAGCTACAGTAATAACCCTCTCTTGTCCTGAAGGGAAAAAAGTAATGACCAATGAAAAATGAAGTTTTTCTTTGTTATAAATTCCCTTGACATGACAGCACCTCTGGGCTGCTCTATTTATTTAGCAAAAGTGATTAAATAGTAATACAACAGGCCTGCCCATTGTTTGCCCGGTGCCCCCACCTCACAGACCCCTGCTGCCTGGGCTAATTGATTGACAATGAACCTCCGATAAAGAAGTATGTTGTTAGGACCTGGGGTAGGGGGTAGGGGGACATTTCCCCCTCTTTGTGTATCAGAGAGAGAGAATGAATTTCATTTTTGTTTGAATTGCACTCGAGTTTTTCTTTGCCCCACTCCCTTTCCTCTCTTCTCTCCCTCTTTGCTCCAGGGTTCCCCCACCCCAAGCTTTTCAGTAGTTGGTTCCAGCTAACATTCTTGAACAGGTAGAGGGGAGTCGGATCTGTAGTGTAGACTTTTGACAAGTTTATCTTCAGCGCTAACTTCCTCTCTCCCCCGCTCCCTGAAAGGTCGAACAGGTGTGTGAGAAGAGACAAAAGTGGAAGAGAGCTGATTGTTGGTGCTTTAAGGCCAGAAAAGTCTTTTTATCCCCACTTTTTTAGTTTTTCATATGTGAGAACGGATGTCTGTCTGCAACTCCTCTTTGTACTAATTTTCTCTTGAATTCCTTGCTCAACTTTGTACACTAATAACATGAGATGTTTGAGAGGGGTTGTGGAGTAAGAAATAAAACCCTGAGTTTTTATTCTCTCTCCTCAGTTCCCACGAAGTCAACATTGATTATTCGAGGATAAAATCTGGCTGCTTGTAGAGTAACTCAGTAGTACTCCAAGGATGCTGTAAGTTGTGGGAAGATGACCAAAGGACTCCAGGCAGATAATTAATAGCTCCGAGTTATATATGCTCAACTAGCTAAGCTGAAGCTAAAGCCCTAATTTAACTCTGTTACAGCTGCAAAAACAAATCATTTCAAGCTCGTATGAAAGCAAAATATATTAAACAAACATTATTGACCTTGTTAATACCACATGGCATTTCATGTGATAAATGAGGGCGTATTTCTGGCAAAGGCCTCTTTTATGACATCGTTTAGACGTAAAGGACACCTTTACCCTGGCAATGCAAGCATCCTGGATAGAAAGTATGGGGTGGTTAATTATTCATTAAATAGCTGACAGTCTGGAAGAAAGCAATATTTCTGTGTTGGATCTAGTTAGTTACTTATTGTCTTGAAGTAAATTAAGCAGATTAGCAATTCTTAAGAAAAAGAGAAATTGAACAGAAACAGAAGCTGATGCTGATTATGCATGTGAATCTACATAAAGAAAGATCTGCTGGTTTCTAAATGCCAAAAAGGGTAGTAGAGTATTGTGCTCTGGGAAAAAAAAAAAAGTTCTAGAGTAGCCCAAATCTGTTTTTATTCCCATGTGAAAAATTAGGGAGCCCTTTAGAAGCCAAAGTGCCAGATCTTCTAAGGAGATGAGAGATGGAAACAAACAAAAAAAAAAAATTGACTTTCCTTAATATCTCTAGATATTATCTTTACTACTATCTTTAAATTTGCCTCCCTCTTGGTGGAAATAAGGTCAATATTTATTTGAGTTAAGGAGTACGGAGGCCCAGTTAGAGGTGGAAAAGAGCGAAGAAAAACTCAGATGTGCCTCCCATGAGGTATAAATAGCCAGCTGGATAAAAGAGAATTGTTCTGGCTGTTGTTTTCTAGTCACGTTGCATTGTCTAAGTCATTTTGTTATTGAGTATTTTGGATGGTTGTCTCAATTCCTAGGGGTTTTTTGGTGCTAAAGGTCTGAATTTTATTTTCCTAGCCCTGAATAAACCACCAGAAGGCTTGCTGAAAGTAAAGATCATTGAGTGGAGTTGTAGTGGAGGGTCCCTTTCAACAAGCATTTATGAAACCCCTTGTTTCATAAATATGCCACATATGCTCTGCCAGGTAACTTGGAACATGCAGGTAGGAACAAGGTGAAAGCTGTGTTCTCCAAAGACTTATAGGATCCCCACCGCCCCCCACTGCCCCTCCAGCCAAGAGTATAGGTAAGGCTTGAAGGGAGTGGGCAAGAGAATGGTACTGGGTGACCTGGGGCCTGGCTACTGACTTGAAGACCGTTACATCCCTGTCTTATGTCAGGGATCCTTGTTCTAGAAAATTTGAAACTAAAGTGATCCCCTGCTTCCTATCCCATTTTAAACTTTGTCTTTGTCTTTTCTACAGAATTAAACTCAGGGAAAAAATCTCTTTGGCTTTTACTACCATCTATCAAAGATAAAGCCTGAATTTTTGTTGTGTGTTCATCACGTAGTAGGCTCTATGGGAGCTATAAGAGAAGTGCATTTGTGGAATGGAACCCCTGGGACTTTATAGTCTGACTGAGGCTGCACACGGAAAGTGAAGGATCCTAGATAATTAGGTCAGATCCATACTATGTAGCACTTAGTATTCAGAAAAGTGTTTGGCAAAACCCTCAAGACAGAGAAACTTGGATTAACAGAGATTATAGTATGTACGTTGTTCTGTGAATTATTATATTGGCAGTTTCACCCAAGAATTATTGACTATTGGACCCCTTTCAGTCTGGGTTGTCAATAAAGGTACATGATGGTAATGAGAAGAAACATAAGTTAGTAATTAAGAGCAACGATGCTGGAGCAAGACTGCCTAGGTTTCCAGATCTGCTGCTCACTAGCTGTGTGAGTCTCAGCAAATTGCTTAACCTCTCTTTACCTCCTTAGCTCAGATGTGAGAAGATAATCATATCTACTTTATTAGTTTTTAATGAGAATAAATTGAGATAAAAGGCCTTGCCATAGTAGCTGGCACATAGTAAGTGCTACATAAGGGTTAACTATTAGTATTTGCCCCCACATGACAATAATAATTACCTGGATAAAGATACCATAGGCATACTTATCAAATTTGCAGCTATCACAAGACTAGGTTGGACAACTACTGGTAAGATGTTGAATGACAGAATTGAGATTCTGAAACACAAGCCAGAGGAATAGAACAAAACAAACGTGATGAGGTTTATTTAGTAGAGATAAATAAGTCATCTTGTACTTATACTCAGCAAATTAACCCCAGCAGTAGAAAGAGGAGGGAGGTAACTTGAGCCAGTGGTAGCCCATGGGGGCATACAAATGAGGCAACCCAGAAGCCAGGGTTTGTGGTGCCATAGCTACGTGAAAAGCATTCACCAAATAGGTCCAGAACGAAGAGATAATATTTTCACTGTGCTCTGCCCTGGCCAGACTACACCTGGAAATTTCAGGTATGGTTGGTGCTTTTGAAGATTAAACATCAACATCTATTAAGATAATGAAGGACTAAAATCTATAGCATGTAGATAAATGTGACCTAGAATAGGGAGGACACAGGCATTAGCTCCATACATTTGCAGGGAAGAGAAAATAGGCTTACTCTGTGTAATTCCATTGGACCAACGTAACAAATACCCAGAGTGGATAGGATTTTTCCTTACTTAAGAAAAGTCAATGGCTGTGGGTGAAAATGAGTAGAATGGTAAGAGGCTTGGTCAATGAGAGTGGAAAGAATGGAATTTTGACATCAAGACCACTCAGTTGTCTGATGTAGATCTTTCTTGTCTGTAGATAAAGAGATTTATTCGTTCAGCCTTTCTGCAGATGTTTATTGGCACCCTCCTGTGCGCTAACTGCTATGCTTTCTGCATGGTGAATAAGACAACCCTATTATGTGTCCTCAGAGAACTTGATGATTAGAAACCAGGCAAATAAGTAATCATAACACACAGTTGAACTCAGAGGTCTGAGACTTTCCTTCCAACTCTTCCATCTCTGCCATATTTTAGAGAGAATGGCTTTGCTGTATGTGGTCCTTTTATCTCTTATTTTATGATTCTTTCAATGTCTATAGAAGATTAGAGAAAATGAGATTTAATGTGGTCCTCCATTTAAAGCTCATTTAATAAGTAATACCTTTTTCCTTTGAGGAAGAGAATTTAAACTGGTAAAAATATCAGTTGTCTAAGAAGACAGGAGATAGGAATCCTTTTCCTGACTCTGATGTCTGTCATTAAATAAATTATTTTACTTTTTATCCTTTTTTGCAGTCTTAGGTTTCTAGGTCCAGGAAATAATTTTTTAAAAAAATAAATGTAGAAGAAGAATATGAACACATACTGAAATAGTAATGTGAGTCTATGGAAGAAGAAGAATGTTATATAATTTGTGTTTTAAACTATTTCACATCCTAAGATTCAAAGATATTTGATCACTTTATATAAGTAGGCCGTTTGATTTTATAGGATATAAATTTGCTTTTTTGATTTATTCCAGGTATTCTCATCATAGAAGTCACATGTTGGTCTTTGATATGTTTCAGAAGAATAAAATCATTTTGAATTTCAGAAGATAGAGATCTTTTGATAGACCTTCCTGAACTTCATAGACCATAGCTGTGCTGTCTTTTTTTTTTTTTAAGCCGTTCATTTCTCCCAGTCTTTGTTGCTATACTTTGGTCTGGAAAGTTCTTGTCCCTTTTTGTAGCTTCCTTTTTGGTTAACATTGTTCTCATCTTGTGTTCATTTCCGGCTTAACTTCTGAAGAAAGTGTTAATATAGTATAAGGCTCCATATTGACTTCAAAAGTTTTTATTTATTGACCTTTTACTGGGAGAGAAACTGGTCTAGGTATGATTTTAGGATAAATTCTGGTGGGTCAAGCGTCTCCTTATTTTCTACTACTTTCCTTGAAAAATTAAGCTTTTCATGGACTCCTAAGACTAAGAGCTTCTTGAGAGGTTTTCTAAAATCCATTACACTGCCTAAAGGCAGAAACATACTTAAGTGAAAAACTTGCTATTTTAAAATACATCTCTGGATAAGGAAATCTTGTGAGATAGCAGCACTAATTTATTTCATGCATTCGTATTTTCATCTAATTATGCATTCATTCAATAAACATGGGCCACATACAGTCCCAGAAATTGAGGTGGGGTGGGGGGGTAAACAAAAAGTTAATTTTGCAATATGAAGTATGCCTGTATGTATGCCTATTTACCCTGAACTTTGAAACATATTTACACAGAAAATGTTTCAATTAAATCACATTAATACAAAACATAGAACATAGAAATCCCTCCCTTGTTTCATATGAAAACTAGAGCAGGCCTGCAAAGCAGCAAGCCCTGACATGAGCCCTGGGATCAGAGATGACAGCTGATGCTTGAACATGTTGGTTATGCTTCTGGATACAGTTCTGTGTTGTACTTTTGTTGAAGACTTCTGGGTGTGAAAAATCTTTTACACCCTTGTTTCCCAAACCTTTCTTGACCACCTTGCTCTCCTCCCTCCGCTTCAGTACCCCAAATATAATTGAACATTCCTCCTTTGTGACCCAGATCCACCCTGCTCCCATGGACTCCTATCGTGGGCCTGACTTCTCCTCTCACTTTACTGAAGGCAGGCCCCTGCACCAAGGTGTCTATCCCAGGATCTCTCAAAGTGTGGCTGAGTGCACACTTTGCATTGAAATCATGACTGTGATATGGGGAGGGGTGCTTGGCCCCTTCCCAAGACCAGTCCAAGTCAGAATCTCTGGGATTTTTAACAAATTTCCCACTGACTTGAATGCAGACAAAGTTTGAGAAATCACTGGTTTAGCCTATAGAGTGTTTTTAGTGTTTCCTTTAACTATTTCTTCTACATATGTTCAACATTTTAGCCATTGAGGGATTCATCTGCTGAAACATCTGGAGGTTTCTATGTCTTCCTTACATTCTGGAGACTTCAGTGGTGTTATAATAGGGTTCTACCTGGTAATGAGTATGAAAAAAGGGAGCACTTAGTTCAAATTCCTTACCTACATTCTGGCTTCCTTTTTAATACATCTAAATGTTATGCCTAGTTTTTATTTTGTACTTGATAAGCATATTAGTTTGAATTTTGAGATAGCCTTTACCTCCCTCACTTAATTTTCTATCAGCCAGGTTATCTTCACCTAAGTGACCACAACAGCCTCCTAACTAGTTTTCCTGCTTTTATTCTAGCCTTTCCCAAATCTTATCTCCACTGCAGCGAGTGTGATCTTATTAAACTTTAGATTGACTTTGGTAGTTTTCTCTTTGCAGTCCTCCAGTGACTTCCCACTTCTTTTGGAGCCCAACATCGTCACAGTGACCCTGCCTACCACACCCCCCCGCACCGGTTTCTGCTCTTACCCCCCCTTGCCACTTTCTCCCCTGCCCCCACAGCTCCCACCACACTGGCTTCACTCTGTCCCTTAGATGCACCACCTCCTTCCCAGCCTTTGCTTGTGCAGGTGCCGCTCCTTGGAACGTTGCTGCCCCAACTCAGTCTTCAGGTCACTACTGAAGTGTGACTTTCTCAAGAACACCTTCTCCAACCCCTCAAACTGACTGAGGACCTATTAGATTCTCTCCACTATAATGCTTGAAACTTCCTTCCCACTTTCACCGTTGGGTTTCTTGTTTTCCCTATCTTTTCTAGTAATCCTATCATCTGTAGGTACAATTAATATGTTCCCTATTCTATTATCTAGATTTTTGAAAATGGTAATACTCTGGGAGGCCAAAGTGGGTGGATTGCCCAAGCTCATGAATTCAAGACCAGCCAGAGCAAGAGTGACACCCTGCCTCTAAAAATAGCCAGGTGTTGTGGTGGGTGCCTGTAGTCCCAGCTCCTTGGAAGGCTGAGGCAAGGGGATCATTTGAGCCCAAAAGTTTGAGGTTGCTGTGAGCTATGACATTGCAGTACTCTACCAAGGGTGGCAAAGTGACACTCTGTCTCAAAAAACAAAACAAAAAAAAAGCAAGGTCCAATGGCTCACACCTGTAATCCCAGCATTTGGGAGGCTGAAGTGGGTGAATTGCCTGAGCTCACAGGTTCGAAACCAGCCTGAGCCTGAGTGAAACCTTGTCTCTAAAAATAGCCGTGCATTGTTGTAGCTGCCTGTAGTCCGAGCTATTTGGGAGGCTGAGGCAAGAGAATCACTTAAGCCCAAGAATTTGAGGTTGCTATGAGCTGTGACACCATGGCACTCTACCAAGAGCAACAGAGATTCCATCTCAAAAACAAAACAAAACAAAACACAAACAGGTAATAGATGAAGGGCACAAAACTTACTCTTCTGTAAAACCAGTTGTGACCTTGCAGGCTTACAAGGACTTCAAAATTTTTATTTTTTAAAATAATTTATTTATTCACTTATTTCAATAGGACCTGTTAGGGTTTTTATTATATTGCACAAATGTGAGGGATGAATATACAACATTTTAAAACTTACATAACCATGCTCATATATGCAGTGGTATCCTGATCTGGGCACTGCTTTTTCAGAGTTTATTTGACATACTCTGTTTCAACTCCAAGTGCTATGCTGCAATTCAATTCTGGTACTAACCATCTAGCGTTAGCACAAACTGCACAGATTAAGGGCTCAATCCTCCACAAGACTGCTCCCAGTTCAGATGCCAGCCACCAGCTCAGGGGGTTCCCAGGCCACCTGTACTTTGACTGATTAGCTACAAATTTGGAGGTTCCCACAACCTCCTCAGATTTGGTAATTTGCACAGAACTCAGGAAAGTGCTATACTTAATAATTACAGTCTTATCATGAAGGATATAAATAAAAAACAACCAAATGAAGAGACTGCAGGGCAAAGTCTGGGAGGTCCCTAAATGCAGAACTTGCATACCCTATCCCCTTAGAACCAGGTGTGTCTCCTTCCATGATGTCAATAGTGTCATCAATGAGGAAGCTCCACTGAGCTTTCGTGTCCAGAATTTTTATTGGGGTTTCGTTATGAGGGCAGGATGGATTACATTGTTGGCCATGTTGTTGAACTTAATCTCCAGCCCTTTTCCCTTCCCTGGAGGTCAGACTAGCTCAAAGTCCCAACCCTTTGATCATGTGGTTGGTCTTTCTGGTTACCACCACCCATCCAGAAGCTATTTGGTGGTCCACTATGACTAGCTCATTAGCATAAACTCAGGAAAGCTAAGCAGCTCATGAATAAAAGAGACTTATTATCAGGAGACGTTCCAAAGGATTTATTTATTTATTTATTTAAGACGGAGTCTAATTCTGTCACCCTGGGTAAAGTGTCATGGTGTCACAGCTCACAGCAACCTCAAACTCTGGGGCTTAAGCAATCCTCTTGCCTCAGCCTCCTCAGGAGCTGAGACTATGGACATCCACTATCATGCCTGTCTAGTTTTTCTATTTTTTTTTTTTTCCAGTAGATTTAGGATTTTGCTCTTGCTCAGGCTGGTTTGAACTCCTGAGCTGAAGGGATCCACTTGCCCTGGCCTCCCAGAGTGCTAGGATTACAGGCGTGAGCCACTGAGCCTGGCCCGGAAATTCCAAAGGTTTTAAAAGCTTTCTGGCTTCCAGTGGCTTTGTGATCCCCCCTCTTTACCCAGATACCACTCTTAAATCTTGATTTAAAATAGAGGGTGTTTCCTTGTTTAATAGATATACCTTTATTACCTTTAACTAAAAGAAGAAATTGAGGTGTGCTATATACCACTTCTAGAAGGAAACTGGGATTCCAAAACTTAAGACATGTGGGCTTGTATCCATTTCTAAAAGATTGAAAATCACATTCTAACAAGGTACATGCCAAAGTACCAAGGTTTGTGTCTTGCTCGTATTTTTTCAGTAAAGTAAATCATGTAGGGCTGAACCAAAAGCCTTGCTAAAAATAACTTCTCTTTAAAATCACTTGATGTGAACCTCTGACACAGAGGATAGAGTTAATTTAAATGTCTTAGTCTCTTTCCTTATCTTCATCAATAAAGATGTTTTTCTTGAGTTACAGACTATTAGAAACCAGACGAAATCGTAGACACACATGATATGGGGCTGGGAGGCATCCAGCCTTGGTGAGATGGGTAGTAAATTAGGGACTCAAGAGCTCAGCCTCCTGTTTGTAGCCCTGTCCCTGGTTTAGTGTGCTGTAGTCTTGTGGGGCAGCATCTTTGACACTTTATTTTGAAGGAAGATTAAACCGTCTTCACTATACAACTGAAGTGTTACCAAATAGCCAAACCAAAAGTTACAAATGTTACTGCAGTCATATTATGCATCCTGGCATTTTTTTCCCCAGAAAATATGAGGGTGTTCTCCAAATGTTCCCTTAGAGAAAGAAAAGTCTTATTGTGTCTTAACAATGGGTGAGAAACCTTTAGAAAAATGATGTTTCTCATCCATTGTTAGGAAGGGGAATTTTGACTTGAGTAAGAGGTGCCTAATAGTGCTGCAGGTTTCCAGGCAAACCCTTGAGCCTGATTTTCCCATATGATCCTCATCTCACAGTAATCTGGGTTCACTGACATGCATGTTCTGCTTTCCTCTTCACTCCCGTTGTTAGGTGCTGTCTGTCCACGCTGTGGGGTTTTATAGGGTTAAGAGAAGCTACTTCTTCTTTCTCCTCCCAGGACTCAGGAAGGTGGAAATTAGGGTCATACTTATTATTATATAGTGGACCCTTAAACTGGATGGACTTTACAGCTGTAATCCCTACAGCCGTGTCTCCTCTTACCACAGCAGACAGAAAATCTTCTCCACTCACCAGTCAGATCCCTCATTTCTCCATCTGGGGAGAAGAGCTGGGTAAAGAAAGGATGGAGAGAGAAATTGGGAATATTTCTCTAGGGAAATGTTTTTCAATGCCCCCCCCCTTTTTTTTTTTGAGTCAGAGTCTCAGTTTGTAGCCCTTGGTAGAGTGCTATGGCTTCACAGCTCACAGCAACTTCAAACTCCTGGGCTTACGTGATTCTGTTGCCTCAGCCTCCCAAGTAGCTGGGACTACGGGAGCCCGCCACAATGCCTGGCTATTTTAGGAGACTAGGTCTCACTCAGGCTCAGGCTGGTCTCGTACCTGTGAGCTCAGGCAGTCTACCTTTCTCGGCCTCCCAAGTGCTGGGATTACAGGTGTGAGCCACCATGCCTGGCAATGTGTTTGAACCTTTTTTATCTCACAGTGCACTTGAACCTATAGTTAAACTTCTGCGGCACACTTAAGTTATATTCATCAAAAAGAAAAAGTGAAAAACAACAACAGCAACAACAAAAACCAACACTGTGCTTTGAATTTCTTTCAAAAATAATTTAATTAATGATCTTTACAGTTTTCACGGCACACCTAAGATCCTTTCATCGCACACCAGTGTACTGCAGCACACCAGTTGAAAATCACTGCTCTGGGAAATTCCTTTCAAATGGCAAATGAGGACCAGAAAATAGGAGTTTCCTACCTCAGTCTTGAGTACTGAGTCTAAATAGATATAAGCAGCCTGTCTGCAAATTCTGAACATATGGTTAGAGGATTACCTTTGGAGGTGGTCACAAACTTGTGTTTCTAGAGAGACATAGAGCTTGAAAAGAAGGCATGCGGGAAAAGAATCAAGGAAGAAAGTAGACCAAGGAAGACGCTAAATCTTACAGAACATAAAGAATTTGGTTTGGGGTGAAAAATGAAGAAATTCAAGCCTGGATTTAAAGGAAGCTGATGAAAGTGATCTTTTTCACTTTGAGACTGTTCCTAGTACTACTTGGATCCACTTTCATGACTTTAATTTGCTCAAATTGTTGTCATTACTAAAATAGCTCAAGTAGAATTACTCTAAGAAATGCTGTCAGGATGTTTTTGGAGGTTTTAGCAAAGAAGAGGACAGGTTTGGTTTTAAAGATTTTGTAAAGTTCAAAGAGACGAGACTCTTATAAAAATGTAAGGAAAGAGAAGCAGGCATTATGAATGGGCAGTGATGTGAAAGATAAGTCAGAGGGGACCCTGGTGGGACCCTGCGTGTGAGAGAAGCTGCAGCCTGGATGAGGACGATGTAGGAAGAGGCTTCTAAAGCCAAACAGGAAGAAAGCATAGGTTTCAGAGCCAGAGGAAGGAAAGACAGGTGGTTTTCCAGGTAAACCAAATGATAACCTGAATTTCTAAGCCAGAGGTTATTGACTTTGAAGCAATCATGGTAGAACTGTAACTGTGGCTCACAAACAGAGAGTTAGCAATGCTGTAATATTATGTTAAATACCAGAGGAATCTCTGTAAAAAGAACACAACTGGGGGACACATTGGATTCTCTGTGAGGCAAAAGTGTTCAGAGTAGGACTTGGACTAGAATAAGCTAAGTGAGGTACTTACTTTGAGCACAGATTTTAAGGGGGCCAAAACCCCTCAGTAAGCAAGATAAATCATATTCTAATGTAATATTTAAAAAATCAAAATTAATGCAAAAAATACATGATGAACAAACTATAAAAATTTAAATAGAGATGGGATTAGCATTACTGATTTTTTTCTTTTGTTTTAGCTTCTAATGTGGCTTGGCACTGGTTCTTAATTATTCCAGTAAAATAATCTCTTTTAATAAAATACCTTTCCCAAAGCCCTCTCCATATGTAAGTTCCAAGTAGCCTAGTACAGCATTCACTTTGTTTCAAGGATGATGAGCTTGACCTCCTTTCCTTGTCTGGGATTGCAAGAGAATATAGAAGACGCCCTGGTACCCTGTGTTGAAGATAGAACTAATACTGCAGAGAGAGGGAGGTTACCTGTGACAAGGAGCATTAAAGCATTAAAGCACTAGCAGCTTTCTTATTTGAAATAATCAGCTTAGCTGAGCCCTTCCTGTTTCTGCTCTTGTTTTTCAAATAGGAGTTCTTGGTGGGCAAATGTTTAACCACAATGAGTAATTTGTGAAGAAAAGAGCCTGAGCTTGGAGCAGAAGTTATGAGCAGGCAGTCTAGTAGATCATGGTACAGTATAGACAAGGCCTCTCTTTCATGACATTACTTTACTCTAAACTATCCAAGCAGCATGAACTGTTTTCTTTAAGTAAGAAAGTAGGCCTGATAAAAGGGCTTTTCCTTCTCCCCATAATAGATGTTATGTCCATTGCTGGCAGAGAAAAGTGATTAAGTAGAATCAGTATACTCATCTTTTATTTTGCCCTCTTTCTGTTGTCTTAGGGTTTTTCCAATAGTGGCAGTATTGACACTTTGGCCAAATAATTCTTTGTTGTGGAGGGCTAGCCTGTGCATTGTAGGATGTTCAGCAGCGTCCCTGTCCTCTATCCACTAGATGCAGGTAGCGGCCCCTGGCCACCCTTTTGTCTACAGACATTACACATGCCCCCTGTTGGGACCAAAATCTCCCCAGATTGAGAACCACTGCACTATCAAGAAATAAGGACTACTAACTATGTCATCTTTTCTTTACTCAGTTTTTCCTCACATCTTTATACAGTAATACATGTCCTGCTGAAATACATATTATTTTATAATCTAAAACTTCTGCCTCTGAATAGATAGATTTAGGTAAAAATAGCAGGTTATGGAAATAGAACCCTCACCAACCATCATTTAATATCAAATATATCAGATGCTTTTAGTAACAAGTAACAGAATATCCAATTCATACTGGTTAGTACAATAAAAAGGAATTTATTCTCAATCAGCTGAGTTTTAGGCATGGGTTGATCTGGTGGCTCAAAGTTTTTAACTATTTTTTGGAGTCAATGCCCTGAGCAAACAGTATTTTCTTTCCGAAACCACCACCTCCCGGTTGATGGATTTCTTACATAATGGTCACAGGCTCAAAGCATCACGAGCATCTTTGAGGGTTCCCTTCCCATGCCCTCTACGTCAGCCGGTTGCCAAATCATTAGCATTTTGTCCCTGTACTATCTCCTCCTCTTTCTTCCTTCCTGTTTCCAAGCCTACCGCCTAATTAAGCTTGGACCGGTACACTAACTTAGCAACTGGTTCTCTCCCCTTCCAGTTTATTTTTTCTTGCTAATTAATCTTTTCAAAGTTCACATTTCTATTCTGCCTCAAACACCTCTAGCTGTTCCTGTATCTTACTGATTAATAAGGACTCCACACTCTGAGCATTCAGGATTCTTACATTCTAGTTCTAGTCTTTTGCCCATCCCCCTCTATTTACAATGCTCCTCAGACAACTAGAATATATGATGTTTTCCAAACATGCTCCCATTTTTCTGACTTCAGCCTTTACAAATGTTCCCCTTCCAAAATCTTTTTTCTTCTTCAAGGCCCAGTTCAAATGCCCCTATGTCTACACTGCCTTCCTCCATCTCCACATTTGGTAGGGATTGCTTCCTCCTCTGCTCCTCTCTGATCTTCTGCTTTCCCCCTCGGAGATTTGAATTCTTGCCTCCCTCACTCTCCATGTTTGAGGTGATGGTAATGCTTGTGAGGCTCCAGACTAAATGCACTGATGAGCTAAATTATGTTCTTTTGTATAAATTGATTCATATTTTCTGTCCTTGTCATTTTATCATCTGCAGGGGACAGTTTTATAGTATCTTTTACAAGGAGATAGCTACGTGAAAATTCACCTTTATAGCTGAAAAGGTGTTGTTCATAAAGTGCTACATCAACCACTTTCATTAATGTTAGGCCCCACCTTTCTAGCAGCTGTACAACCTTGGATAGAATTACATTATCATCTTCTGCCTCAGTTTCTTCATCTGTAAAATGGGGATAATACCTACCTCACAGAATTGATGCAAGGACTGAATGAATATACACATACATACATATGTATGTACGTATATAAAGTACTTATTACGGTGCCTAGGTTGTGATATACACTGTATAAGTGTGTGTTCATCCATTTGGTTATTTCTTATTTAGTATTTTAGAATTATAAAAAAGCAACATTTTCTTGAAAGTCTTTGAGAAAAGAAAGAACAGATACAGAAGTAAATGAAAATGTCTAGTCATAGACTACAAAGAAGAAAACAGGATTAAAAAATACTAAATTTAGACTGATTCAAATATACTAGAAGCTGAAATTATATTATCTCACTATTAAACTTTCCTCATCTTACACTAATATGCTATTAAAACACCTTATCATAAGAAAAATTAAAAGTAACCCCACAATCAAATCATGTCTTTGGAAGTGAAAATCTGTGTTGTCATTGTATTTACAACTCAAAGTAGATATTCGGTAGACAGAAAAGCAGTCAGAATCTTTCAAATGGTGCACATATTTACTTACATGCCTTAGCAAAAATCAAGATTTATTGCCTTTCAAGATAAATTTAACTAAATATTGACTTTAGGTTCTCAATCATTGTTACCTGAAGAACCAATAAATCTTGACACTTCTCAATTTAAGTTGGAAACTACTTGGTATTTATTAATTTCTTTCACATAATTTATAATCTTAATAACAGCATTCCATGAGATTAAATAAACATTGTAGAGTTTAACATGTTTATATTGTCAATCAGCAGTCATTACTTGACATGTGATTTTACTTCATTTTTTACCTAAACCTAGAGCCTTCAGCACTGTTAATACAGCATAGGCCCTACCAGTCAAAGCTGACTTAGCCTTAGCTATTTAAATATTCAGTGCAAAAATACCAAAAAACAAGAAACTTGCCTAACAGCTCTTAGGATACTTTTAAATTTTAAACCAATTAAATTAGTTTGGAGCTTCTAACCTGAGTTGGTAATATTTCTTTGGTTGTCTTAGTTCTGTAAGTATAATAAAATAATAGGTGATTATCCTTCATAGATGGACTCTGTCTTGGACAGTCGCTATCTGTTGCTCTCAATCTCTTTCTCATCTGTCTCTGCCTCCTTAGATATAATATGTATCAAACATTGACTGTGTCCAGGCACAGTGCTCATACTTTACAAGCATTGTATTTGCTAAACATTGCTGTGTTGAAAGGAAAATTCTTTAGTTAGGTACATCCATTTTGTCCTAGGGGAGTTATATATTTGTGTTAGATTCTTGAGGACGTAGCTGTCCTCACCACAGCTGCAGTCCATTCTACAAGCCAGCTTAAGTTAGCCTAACTGTGCATCAGCCCCGGTGGGAATGGTTTTCTTCCAGGTATTATTTATGCTGTTTAACATGTGCCAGCCTTCTGACTGTGCAGCAGAACTTCACAAGTCACAGTTTCAGCCAACAGGTATGATAGTTTTTCATATATAGTCTCTCACTCCTGTCAGATTTTTAGATGAACATAAAATGAAGCCCATCAGGAAAAAATTCTCTTCTGATGAACAGGAATGAATTTCAGTATAGCTTTGGAAACAACCAGTCCGTGCACTTCAGGATCATATTGAGCATGCGTATTCTTTCCCAGCCATTGAAGTTTGCATCCCCTGGGAAGAGAATTCATTATCAAGGGACTTAAAACCTTATGGAGAAAATGATTTTGAAGTGCTACAGCTTAGAGTGGGTCCATAAACTCCACAAAGGGCCTCTGAGCAGCATGCTATACTATCCGCATTAGCAGCTACAGGTGGTACGTGATTGATGTTTCTGGATTTCCCCTTTTGTTCCTTTAGTTCTATTTGAGATGCTTCTGGATACTATTTGTCTTGTAACAGACAAAATTGCACACTCAGTGACATGTGCCTGATTCTCCATCCAAATGCTTAATGTCTTAATTGATCCCGTGACTCCTACTTTATAACTCAGCACCTTGGACCACTGATTTCCAAGGTCTTTCTCAGCGTCCCTCAGCCATTGCCCCTTTTCCATTCCAGTTCGGTAGAATTCCCTAGCCTCAGTTCCGCCATGTTAACCTCAAACCACAAAAGTGATCAGTCCCACATCTCAGCTCTGTCCCCACCAGCAGTGGAGGATGCAAGTCTGGTGCCCAGATTTGCCTTGCCTCTACTTCCTTTAATGGATACCAAAGCGACATTGCAAAAATTGCTTGTGCCGGTGTTAAACCATCCTCCGTTTAAACACTGCACCTAGCTTTGTGCTAGGCAAGTGTACCAGGCAAGACTTTTAATTATATACCAAATGTGACAGTTTATTTTAAAAATTACAGGTTCAACAGTTAACTACTAAAGGAGCCAATGGTTATAGACTATAAGCTATGAAAGCTAAATTCTTTATGACTTTTCCCCTTAATTCTTATAAAGTAAGAATTTCTCGAACCCCATCACCCTCGCCATTTCTCTTTTCCTTTAGTTTGGAAAATCTGGTCTTAAGAGCATATAATCAAAGACCAGGCCTTCAAGCAACACTTGTACATATTGCTTACTGTAGTTCATCATTCCAGGCCCAAGACTCTGGAGGGAAACAAGGAGGGTGGGACAGGGAAGTTCTTCCTCATTCCTGTGGGCCTCTCCCCCTACTGTGTGCATACAGTAAAAGAGGGGGTGAAACTCACTAGGGGTCTTTTTCTATTTTTATAGAGCAAATGAAAATTTATTCTCTTGCTCTATTGCTTTTCCTTTTTATGCTAAGGCACCTTCTCTTTCTTTTTGTTTGCATTTGTACTTTTCTTAGAGCACTTCTTCCTTCCAAATACTTAACACTGGACTTACCTTACCTTACCAAATTAGATAAGAAGCTCACTTAGCATTGTATGAGTTCCTCCTCTAAAGAGAGAGAGTCACCTGGATCCACCCACAGCTCTTGTTTTTTCCTTCTTATTCCCACACGTTTTCCAACTGCCGTTCAGGGAAAGGAAGGCTGAAGTTGGTGGCCATGAACTAGAAAGAAGGTGTTTGGCCGCTCCTCAAGATCTCAGCTTCAATAACACCCTACTGCAGCCAATTGAGCTCACTAGATACACTTGTTAGAAGCAAGATTGTGCTTTTGTGGTGAATTATGCCAAAATTCTGCTTCAGCCCTCAGCAACAGATTCTTTTGGGTGTATTTAGTGAAAGGCCATTTGGGAAATGGACTGTACATGCAGCAAATAGGATTTTGGTTAAATGGTGACATTTGTTTCCAAAAGTGTATCAGAGGGGAAGCTAGGCTCTTCAGAGCATGTGTTCATTAAAGATTTGAAGTGGGGTGGGAAGCAATAAAAAAAAAAAAAAGGCCAGTGGGTTCTCTTGTGAGATAGTTTTTTGTTCTTGTGAATTGAATACACTCTGAAAAGTTTCAAAAAGAGACTGGGAAGAATGTATTTTCTTTGATCCAACATGTGGAGCGTTCCCTACTACAAATGCCCTTTAATTTAGAAACGTTGTTGAAAGTCTGTTTGAAAGTACATAAAAAATATAATATGTAAATAAGCTCTAATTAGTTATTTCAATTAATTGTTTTTGGTCTGTATTTTGCAGCCCTATTTTTCTCCCCATAATGTCGCTTTTCAGGGTCCAGCTTTGGCACCCTCCAAAAAAATGTGTTTTTGTAACAGTCATTATTAAGGAAACACATTTTTTCCCCCACTGAAAACCTCATAATGATAAAGTAAAACCCCAGACTGTGTATTTTTGTGGGAAATTGTTTCAGGCATTTTTAGTCCACGATTTGCTATTATGATAGTAAAGGAAATCTTGCAGTTAATTGAAAAAGCTGGTCTTTTCTTCTTCAAATAAATGGCATGTGTTGTTTTTAGAAAATGAATCTACATCAGGCCACCAGCCTCTAATCTTTCCCGATCGTTCTATGTTCTTTCAAAGACAAATATATTGGATTTGAGGTTAAAGTTTTAATTCTGTCTAAGGTGAACACGATACTCCCAGTGGAGATAAGAATACTGTGGAAAAACACTGGTAAAACGAACTCAGGTTGTTTCTACGTAGCCATAGCCAATTTTTAGAAATTGACTAAGAACATGAAACGTTTGATTTTGGAAGCCTAGAAAGGAAACCCTGTGACAAATTATAAGCTTTTCTCTGAGAAGTCTGCACACCCACTGCACTTTTGTTGAATAAAATCAGAATTTTACAGCTTAGGCAGTGGTTCTCAACCTGTGGGGCGCGACCCCTTTGTAATAATGAAAATACATCCCGGGCGTTAGGAAGGTTGAGAACCACTGAATTAGAGGGACCTGGCGGGCTACCTAGAAATTAGGGGCAATCCTCAGCTTTTACCCATCAGTGTTCCTAGTGGGGGGGTGGGAGAGTGAGCGGAGGAGGTTGCTCATTGGAAAGGCAAATTCCTGGTCCCTACCCCAGGTGTACAAATCAAAATCATCTCAGGGGAAGGGGAATCCACATTTATCACAAAAATCTCCAGAAAATGCTAATGCTCACTAAGTTTAGCAATCCACCCATTTAGGCTAGCTAGCCCCTTTATTTTGTGATAACGAAGCAGGCCTGCTCACAGCATGCCCTTAGGCAAGAACAGACCCATCCAGGCTTCCTGCCTCTGGGCTGAGCAACGTAGTCCAAAGCAGTCTCAAGCATCCAGACAGTCGAGCCTGCTTCTGGGTCTCTGGGGTGATTTCAGCACCAAGGGTAGGATAGTATGGTTCCAAATAAGTTAAAGACACCAAGGTAGGAGTTTATGTGCTGCAGGTTTTGTCTGAACTAAAACCTGAATGAGCTCTAGCCCCAGTTCTCTCATCCTGACTTTCACGAGCCAGGAGACCTGGGCAAATTTGCAAAGATGTTGAACTCATTTAGTTGGCTCCTATGGCTGAAGCTACAGCATGTTGAGCTTTGGGCCTGTGTGCTTAGTTGATATAAACATGTTTAGGCTTTATGCTTTCTTAACATACGTATTTGTATATTTTAACACTGTCTCGTGTATGTTGTATCCAGAAAGTTAGAATAAAATTATTAAAATTATAGATTAAAATGAAAATGAAAATTATAAGCCCAATATTATCTATTAGAGAATATCTAATATCTACTATCAGAGAATATCTAAATATTCAGCAAACACTGATGTTTCTTACATCTAAAATTCAAACAACCAGCCAGGTGTGGTGGCTCATACCTGTAATCCTAGTGGTCTGGGAGGCCAAGGCTGGTAGATTGCTTGAGTTCAGGAGTTCAAGACCAGACTGAACAAGAGTGAGACCCCATTTCTACAAAAAAATAAATAAATAAATAAAAAACTAGCTGGGCCCGGTGGCACACACCTGAGGCTGATGTAGGAGGATGACTTGAGCCCAGGAATTTGAGGTTGCTGGGACCTATGATACTAGCACTCTAGCCAGGGCAAGGGTGAAACTCTGTCTCAAAATAAATAAATAAGTAAAATAAAATTCAAATAACCAAAAGGCTAAAATAACTAACTCATTTTTTTAGTGTTCTGTGATGAGAATTTAAACTATAATACTGATCCTGAATTTTTGCAAGATTGTGATTGCCTTCTAAATCATTAGGAAAGATTGAATTTTATTTGATGTCATTTTAATGTTAAGTCAATTTGACTATCTACTAATTTTTGGAAACAGCAATATTCCAGTATCTAGGATATTTCAAGTTCTGTTCCAGAGTTCATATATGAACTCATATGTAATATATAGATAGTTCTTAGAATGGCAACATATTCTAACAGGGGTAGGCTGTTTTGAGAGGTAGGTGATCAGGTTAAAAGGATGAATTTCAGAATAGTAAGGGAAAATTAAAATCTCGGTATATACAAATGAAGTACTTAGTTTATCATCCCTTCAACATAAACATTTACGGTCCACTGTGTGTAAAACTGTGCTGAGTGCTGAGGATCGAAGAATAGATCTGAGGAGTTTGTAGCATGTCCCTGGCTGGATAAGTCCATAAACAGGCATGGTATAAAAAAAGGGCCGGGTGATTTAAGGAAGCACATGCTAAATGCCAAGCGAGCAGAGCAGTCTGGGCAGTGAACAGCAGCCACCTTCCAACATTCGCAGCCCTGTGGTTGTGCCAGGGTCTCTCCACTTTCCACACATTTCTCATTCCTCAGCCAGTCTGAAAGGCAGGAGCTTGTGGTTTTGTGCTGCTTAACAGTAAAGAAGTAGCCATTCTAGGAAGGAACAGAACCATGCTGTGGAAACATAATACTAATATATTTACTTACTGTCTTTCAGTACCTCTCTTATTTAAAAACAATGGGATCTAATTCTCTTTCTGGAAGATGTACCATGAAACTGCTTGATTTCTGATGCCATTTTATTTGTAATGAAAATGAAAGTTCTGTTGAGTTTTGAGATACTTACATTTATGGAGTTCATGTGAATCAGAATCTTCTTGGGTTGACAGTTTAATAAATAAATGTTACTTCCTATTAATGGAAATGGGAGTAACACTGATCATTGTATTATTATTATTGAAAGAACAATTCATTTTACCCACGTTATGCAATAAGCTTAGTGTCAGATCACTTTGGTCAATATAGTTCCTGGTACCTAACCATGAAGGGGGCCGTGATGAAAGATTTCTAAAATGAAAGCTGTAGAGCAGAAATGTCAGAATAATAACACCATTTGTGTGTTCTTCGATATCTGTTCTGGGCTGCCAGGATTTTGTTGTTTGGGATGATTGTGATAGGATTTTTATACTCCTTAGTGGAAAGTAGTTCCTCCTATCTAAAGAAATGTAATGGCTTCTTTGTGGCAGGGCCATGATTATTACCAGGTTCCTGACGGTGCCAGACAGTGCTCACAGAATCGTGGACATCCTTGGATCTGAAAAAGGCATTAATCACTTGTAGACAAACAATAATTTTGAGTAATGGGCAAGATGTGTTGAAGTCTAGATAAGAGGGTGCATTAATAATGATAAATGATAAATGATATGCATTAAAATGTACAGAGGGTGGAGTGGGCACACTGTGTCATTTGGGAAACATTGCCTGGAATAAAGAGGTTATATTCCAATTGGAGAGCAGTGTGGGAAAATTGGAGAGGTGAGAAAAGGCCAATCACAGGCCAAATTCCTTACGTTAATTTTGTAAGCAAAGGAAGGCTATATATTGGTGGCACCTGTGGCTCAACAGAGTAGGGCACCAGCCCCATATGCCAGAGGTGGTGGGTTCAAACCCAGCCCCGTCCAAAACTGAAAAAAAAAAAAAAAAAAAAGGAAGGCTATATATCTGCTTTAGGGATCATTTTAGCATCAGACAGTCTTAGAGCCAAATCTAAACTCTGTCTTTTATTGGCTAGAAAGGTACTCAGAGGAGCTACTTATTAGCCTCACCGAAATCTTAGATTCTTCAACTATCAGAGAGAGTTGATGGTATCTTCCTCATAGAAATGCTGTGAGTTTAACCAAGATCCCGTATGAGAAGCCCTCAGCAAAGCACCTAGTGGAAATGCAATCCCTGATGGGCCAGTGAGGAGATCAAAGGTGGGGTTACAGGAGAGAGACTGGTCACTTATGGTAATCTGCCAGGATGGTGGTCATTATACTAGGAAGTAGGGAACACACCTGTACAACTCCATTCTCTGTAACTTCTTTGTTGCAGACTTTTCATTTAACTTCGGTGTTGTGTAACCTTGTTCTGTGGTATTAAATGTACAATAATCATAGATTCTTTGTTTTGCCTTGTCCAGGATGCCAGCGATCCATAGGTCTTTCCAGCGGGAAAGCCAAGGTGTGCCATTACAGTGGGTGGTATTACTGCAGCAGCTGCCACGTGGATGACAGTTTCCTCATCCCGGCCCGCATCGTCCACAACTGGGACACTTCAAAATATAAGGTAGGTACAAAAACTGGGTTTGCTTAATAATAGGAATTTGGGTGTTCATATGTTGTCGGGTAGATTAAAAAAGTAATGATAAAACAATTCGAAGGAATCTTGATTAGGTATTCTCATAAAAACTCAAGGTCTTATCTAATACTTCTGTATCTTATAGATTAAAGTCTTCTTAATTATGGGTCCTATTAATTTCTTCATTTAAAAATATATATATTGCAGCTTTTATTTCTGTACCTTAGTAATTAACTATAGATGCTAAAGGAGAATTCTCCTAGAGAAAATCTCTTAATTACTTTTTATTAGATCTTATCTCCAACATTGCAACACTATGGGAGGATAAAAATAGGGAAATAATACTTGCACAAAATCTTAGTGATCTTTCAAGGAGAACATGGGTATAATCTACCGTATTCATTATAGTAGAGTAGTACTCCTATTCCTGTTAAGGTCAGTCTCCTAGCAAATCTAGGTCCCTGAGACTGGATGAAACTTAAGAGAAGCCATGAAGACTTTTGGGTGGGGTCTTACAGTAAGAGGCAGTGCACTGAGCCATCTTCAGAACTTCTTTGGGAGTGTTGTTTTTTAAAAAGAGGACCGAGTGAGAAGCACAGGTATATGCAAACAGCTTTACAAAGCAACTGCTAACAGCCGAGGAGGATATTCAAGAAGTGCTGAGTAGCTGCAAAAATGCAAGTCAATAGAGAAGAGGAAGACTGGGCACTGGGCTGCTCCAACTCAAAAGGGGGGAAAGACAGGAGGAACCAGCAAAGAGACCAAGAAAGAGTGGGCAGTGAGGTAGAAGGATCCCAGGGTATGTGACAAGCCACGAGAAGAAAGTGTTTCCAGATGAATTGTGACAGATGCTGATAGGTCAAATAAGATGGGCACTGAGAACTGACCACTGGCTTTAGTAATGTGGAGGTAATTAGTGACCCTAATGAAGCAGTTTGAATGGAGTGGGGGGAGCAAAGGTCTGACTGGAGTGGGTTTAACATAGAATAGGAAGGGAGAAATAAGAGACAAGAACAGACAACTCTTTTGAGAAGTTTTGCTACAAAGGGAAGGTGAGAGGTCAGGAGTAACTCAAAGGGAAGTGGGCTCAAGTTAGGCTTGATTTTTTGTTTTAATGTTTTCTGTGTTGATGTGAACTATCCAGGAGAAAGAGAATTGCCAGAATGTTAACAGTTGAATCAGTGAGAAGGACAGAACATGTAGATGGTAGGAGGGTTTGGCCATTGCTGGGGACAGGGAATAAGAGAAGCGGCAGTCAGGAGATGGGGGCCGGAGGGGAGGTGGATGTGATGTTAGGAGCTTATGGAAGTTTTCTTCCATTTACATCAGTAGCTTTCATCAGATTCTTTGATTTCAGCATCTATGATCTTAAAGAGTCCAGGTCACTGTGGGGAGTACTTTTATCTTCCACTTAGTAGAGAAAACAGGGAATGATTGCAAAGTCGCTCTGTCAGCCCACCTGCCTACAAACTTCTGCATCCCCAGTCCTCACCGTCCTTCCAGCCACGGCAGAACATTACTTCTTTTATGGAAGTTTATTCCTTTAGCCTCTGTTCATGGTCTTAACTCCTCCCTTCTCCATTATGATTTTGCCAAATCTTACTGGTCTTTGGCAATTTCTGATTGTCCTGGACTTTGCTGGGCTAGAGCGTTTGATCAGGTGGACCACAGCCTCCTTGGATTCTGCTGCCTTGGCTTTGTAGACAGACCTCCAGATCCCCTCCTCCTCTGACTCTTCTTTTTTAGTCACCACCTCTGATTTCTTGTCCTCTGCCAAAACCTTTAATACTGGGGCTCCGTAAAGTGCATTTTCTCTCTTTTTTCTCCCCATTTTATACACTTTTTATTGGGTTATTGCTCTTCCTTCTTTGATTTTAACTATTGGCGCTCTTATGCTGATGATACCTACGTTTATCTCCAGCTCTAGTTTTGCTACTGAAATTGAGATCTGTTGCTTCAATTGCCTAATGGACCTCTCACCTTTAGTCTTCAACCTAGTACCCTTCAAGATACATGAATTAGTTTGCTATATTGTACAGTATTTCAACCATTGTGTAAACAAGGTAGTAGAATTTGGCAAGTTTAGGAATCTAACTCCCAGAGTGGAACTCTAGGCTTAGGATTCTGTTACAGTCCTATGTCTTACACACATAACAGTAACATAATTCTGTTGCTTGTTATTACTAGAAGCATTTCTGATACCTCTGCCAGGATATTGTGACAAACATCTGCCTTGAAAGAATTTTCTGTGCAAGGTGCTTCATATATAAACTACTCTTTTAATTGATAGTTGTATTTATGGGGTTCAGTTTAAATCAGGGTATCCATCATTTCTTTGTGTTGGGAATATTCAAAATATTTTAGCTATTTTGAAATATTCAATAAATTATTGTTAACTATAATTGCCCCTACCATGCGGTCAAACACTAGAACTTCCTCCTTCTAACTGTATGGTTTTACCCATTCATCTCTCCTTACCCCTCCCCATTATACTTCCTAGCCTCTGATAACCACCATTCTACTCACTACCTCCATGAGATTATTTATCTGAGTGAGAGCATGCAATATTCGTCTTGTTGTGCTTAGCTTATTTAACATAATGACCTCCAGCTCCATCCGTGTTGCTACAGATGATAAGATTTTATTCCTTTCTATGGCTGACTAATATTTCATTGTGTATATGTATCGTGTTTTCTTCATGCATTTATCCATTGATGGGCATATAGGTTGACTCCATATATTCTTTCTTTTGGATATATACCAAGCAGAGGAATTGCTCGATCATACGTAGCTCTCTTTTTATTTTTTTTTGAGAAATATTCTATTGTTTTTCACAGTGATTATACTACTTTATGTTCTTACCAACAGAGTATAAATATTCCCCTTTTTCTATGTACACACCAGCATCTGTTATTTTCTGTCTTTTTCACAATAGCCATTTTTGCTGGGTTCTGATAAGATCTCATTGTGGTTTTAACTTGCATTTCTCTGATGGTTAGTGATGGTGAACAATTTTTTATATGAATGTTCTTTGGCCATTTGTATTTTTTTTTGAGAATTGTCTATTCAGATCTTTTGCCCATTTTTAAATCAGATTACTATTATTATTAGTAGTACTATTATTTTGCTGTTGAATCGATTTGCTTATAGGTTCTGGTTATTCATCTCTTGTTGGATGGATAGTTTACAATTATTATCTCCCATTCTGTAGGTTATCCCTTCCCTTTGTTGATTGCTTCCTTTGCTATGAAGAAGCATTTTAGCTTGATATAATCCCGTTTGTCTATTTTTGTTTTTGTTGCCTGTGCTTTTGAGGTATTACCCCCCAAAATCTTAGCCCAGACCAAAATCCTAAAGTGTTTCCTCAATGTTTTCTTCTAGTAGTTTCATAGTTTCAGGTCTTACATTAACGCCTTTAATCCATTTTGATTTAATATTTCTATATGGTGGAAGAGAGGGATCCGGTTTCATTTTTCTGTATATTGATATCCTGTTTCCCCAGCTCCATTTTTTTTTCTTTTTTTTAGACAGAGTTTCACTATGCTGCCCTTGGTAGAGTGCTATGGCATCACAGCTCACAGCAACCTCAAACTCTTCGGCTTAAGCCATTCTCTTGCCTCAGCCTCCCAGTAGCTGGGACTATAGGCGCCCTCCACAACACCTAGCTGTTTTTTTGTTATTGTTGTCATTGTTGTTTAGCAGGCCCTGGCCAGGTTTGAACCTATCAGCCCCAGTGTATGTGGCCAACACCCTAACCACTGAGCTACAGGCACCAAGTCTCCAGCACCATTTTGAAAAGATACTATGCTTTCCTCAATGTTTGTTCCTGGCACTTTTATCATAAAAGAGTTGGTAGTAGGGCAGCACCCGTGGCTCAGGGAGTAGGGCGCCAGCCCCATATACCAGAGGTGGCAGGTTCAAACCTGGCCCTGGCCAAAAAAAAAAAGAGTTGGTAGTAAAAGTATGGATTTATTTCTGGGTCCTGTATTATGTTTCATTGATCTATGTATTTATGACTTTTTATGTCACCTTGCTAATAGATGTCTGAGACTTACTTTCCTTGTAACTGTGTCACCTGAGAGAAACTTGGTAGGGAAAGACCTGTCACCTACCTTGAATCTTTGAACTCTAAAACAAACGTGAAAATTGTGAGTAGCCAATTGGCTTATGTCCTTTTCTCTATTCCTGGGTCACTCTGTCATGTTCTACCCAATAATAATCCAAATCATCACTGTTTACAAAATGCCTCATCCTAATCTTCCTCAGCATATAACTTTGACTCCTACATCAAGGAAAACAGTGAAGTTATGAGCTATGAATGTGAATATCTGCAAATCTGTATTTCTGCTTCTGCTTACGGCTTTCCCTCCTATCTTAAGAGAAAGAAGAGCCCCTCCTCTTGTTCAGTGATCATCCTTCCACGTGTACTCCAGATAGTTTTATTCATCTAGGGAGTCCCTGCTTATTCTGCCAGAGTGACGAAAGCACATCCTCCCTGGTGAAAGCTTCTTTTGTTGCTCCCCACTCTATCCAGCTGCTGCCCTGCTGCCTCTGTCCTTCATGCCACCGTTGTGTCATGCATGGGTCTCAAGAATTGCATTTCTTTAGAAGTTAGTAGCAGGAACTTGGAGTTAAATAAACATTTGACCAAATTATGCCTCTCCCTCTTATTAGGTGCTCGATTTTTGGGGACAAATTACTTGAATCTTCCTGAGCCTCAGTTTTCTAAACTGTAAAATGACCCCAGACTACCTGGGTTCAAGTCTTGGCTTTGTCACATGTTAGTTGTCTAACCTGGGGAAGTTATTTGTGTCTCTGTGTTTCAGCTTCCTGATATGTAAGATGAGAATAATACCTTGCTGGGTTCTTGCTGGTTAAATGGATTAATGCATGTGAAGTATTTAGAACTATGCCTAGCAAGTAGTATATGCCAAATAAGCCTTTGTTCTTTTCATCATTCACACATTTACCTCAGAGAGTTGTGCAAATTGGGATAGTATAAGAAAAGTACTTAGCAAATGACTGTCATAAATAAATGGGAGTTGTCACTGTTTTCATTATCATCACACCCGCATAATAATTGGTAGCTTGTCTGTTTTCCCTCTCAAGGTGAGGTGCTCCTGCATGGGCAGCGTGTCTTAGCAGAGTTCTGGCTCATAGCAGGTGAGCAGGAATGTATCTTGAATAAGTGAAAGAATAAAGACTGTCAGGGGCACTTCAAACTCCACGTGCTCCACATTAGTTATCATGCTCACCAAATGTTCCCCGTGGAGCACACTGTCTGCCTTGGGGCGTGGTCCCACAGTTACCACTGCGAATTTCAGCTCTCAAGGTCATGCTCTTGACGGCACCCCCAGGCCCTCGGCATCACTCGCCTCCTAATTGTGTTTCCTGCCTTTAAGCCCTGCCCCTCTGATCGGTATATTTAAAAAAGTCCTACTCTGGCCTTTGCACCTTAGTTTTAGGTTCTGTGCCTTTAGGATGGAGATAATAATACTACCCATGTCATAGGGTTGCTCTTTGCCTGGGTGAGTGATTCACAGAAATCACATACAATAAGCATTCAGTTAAGGTGAGCTTTCACTGCGGTCATATACACTGTAAATACAATTCTCTGTGCCCGACGTGCAAGCCCTCTGTGATCTCGTGTCACCCGCAGCCCCTCCCCACACTAATCTCTTCATTAAGATCACACGCATCCTTCCTGTCTCCTTGTCAGGCCACGCGATTTCACACCTCTGGGCTTCCTTTTGCCCTCACCTACTATGGCAAATCCGGAAACCCAGCTTAAAACCTTATTTCCTCTCCTGTTTCTTCCCTTCCCCTCTACCAGACAGAATTATCATTCTCTCCTCTGCTTCTTGTACTTGACACTTTGAATATAGTCTATAAATATATTTGCCATGTGCATATTAGATAAAAATTGTATTTAGAGGGAAAGAATGCTCATTGAGTTTGCTTTAGAATGTTCCGATTAATCCACTTGGAGCAGAGCTCTGACAGCTGGGAGAGGTGCTTAGAGAGGGAGTGAGCAAGGCAGGTCCAGCGCAGACTGGTGGCGCTGCCAGCAGGACACACACCAAATGTGAATGAGAAAAATGAAAAAGCAAACATGGCCTACGATGCCATGAAATAGAGGAGGAGATCCCGGTCTGTTTGCAATGAGCTCTAAAAGCAAGAGAGACTGTCAATGTAGCCATCATTCCCATCCGACATCTTTCCATGAAGCAGAACGCTGGGTTGTGGTAGCCATTCAAATAACTGGATTTGATTGTGAGAGGACAGGTGGCCGATGGAAGCTCTTAGGTCCACTCACTTTATCCGTGTTGCACATGAGGAAAATCTCCTTTGTCAGACCACTCCTTCCCAAGTTCTCAGTGACCAGGGAAGATTTTAAAGCAAGAATAGAGCTGGTTGATTTTATCTGGATCATCTCCCACTGGCATTAGGTTACTATATTCCATTTAGTCTAATGTCTGTCTGTCTGTGCTCAGACATCAGGGTTTAACTTAATGCTCCTAATTGTGAGGATCAATTCAGACCTATCTGCTTCCAACACCAGACATCATTCTGTTGGATCTGCTTGCTGTCCTTAATAGCAAGTACGTGACTGGCTTGAATGTCCATTTAAAAGAGTGAAAAAATGGTTTTGCAGAACAGAATGAAATCTGTCATCTTAAGTACTTCCTTGTCTGCCCTCTGGAGTATTAATAATCCTAATTATTTTTAAAGCAGGATTTCATCTATTTTCTGGTGTTATCCTGCAGATTGAATTGAGCTCCAAGATTACATGAAGCAGCTAAACCCGCTCCTCAAATTCTATAGCCATTTTCTAATGAAATTCTCTGTGAACATAACTTCTCTCTAGCCCACATTAAAAAATATTAAGCATGACAAAGAGGTGGTAAGGAATTCAAACAGCCCCAGCTCTTCCTAAATACTTCCCCTTATGTGTGCTTTAGAAAAAATTTAAAGTTTTGTATCCTAGCCTGAATATTCACATTCCATTTAGCCAGGGGTTTTCCATGTTACATAAACCATTTCCTATCTCTACATCTTGAAAGGCAGTCAAGGCAAGCTCTATTGCCCTTGCTGAGCCAGAGAAAAGCTCACTGGTGGGAAAAACCACTTGATCAGAGTCCTTTGGAGATTCTGAGAACAAATTGTAATTAAACTCAAGGTTTCCTGATTTCTCCCCCATTACCCAACAGTGTCTGTTTTAACAGAACTGAGAAATATGGTTGGGATTGGTTTTTATTAGGAATTTGGCTATGATTTTTCACAATAGAGATGGGAATAAGTGCTGGAAGGAAATATTTTAACAAAGCAATAATGATTATTTTACTATGAAAGATTAAGGATTTTTTCCCTTCTGTTCTTTATTCCCCACATTTTCAAAAATGTGATTGTATTACTTATATAATTTTATATACTTTAACTATCACATATTCTTTTTACAAAAATCCTTATTAGAAATGAACTTTCTTAAACTACCAGAATTATAATTATAAATGATGGTTCTAGGGGCTGGGCATGGTGGCTCACGTCTGTAATCCTAGCACTTGGGGAGGCGCAGGCGGGTGGAGTGCCTGAGCTCACGGGTTCAAGACAGCCTGAGCAAGATCAAGACCCCATCTCTAAAAATAGCTGTTGTGGCAGGCACCTATAGTCCCATCTACTGGGGAGGCTGAGGCAAGAGAATCAGTTGAGCCCAAGAGTTTGAGGTTGCTGTGAGCTATGACTCCAGAGCACTCTACCGAGGGTGACAAACTGAGACTCTATCTCAAAAAAATAAATAAATAAAATAACGAAAGAGAATAAAATGTATATAAAAAAATTATGGTTCTATCTTGTGATAGATAACATCAGGGTTTAATGTGGTAAGGGAGGTTGTTTTCTCTACATGCTTTATACTGCTATATTTTATTGTTGTTTTTTGAATATAATATACTTTCACAAATTTTAAAATACATTAAGTGAAAAAAGGCATGTGTACACACATAAGTAATCTCTTGCACTCATCTCATTCTCCCCCCAGGCAGCCAAAATATTCCTTTCCCGTGTGTCCTTCCAGAGATATTGTCTCTACATGTGTTTTTTTCATACAAAAGTGGTAATAGGTAATGTGGTATTCACCCTGTGCTCAGGGAACTTTGCATTTAGATCATAAAACTCTTCCTGGGACGTTTGTCATTTTTATAGCTACTCCATATGTCATCATGAATTTGTCTAACCAGTTTTTTTTTAATGGATGTTTAGATTTTTCCAGTCTTTTGCCATTATAGATAGCTAGTCAATCAATAACTTTATATATTATTTTGAATATAAATTATTTCATTCATGAGCAGGACTATCTGTAAATAACTTCCTGGATGTAGGTGTATACATTCATGTGTGTGGATACCACCAGTTACACTCAGTGAGGCTTGTATGTTCTGTTTTTACCTCGTGTGTATAGGCACCTTTTTTTCCTTGGTGCCAGAATATCAGCTATCAATTCTGTTTCCTTTTGCTGCCTCTAGGGGTCCTTTCCCTTTTCTTCTTTATTGATGCCAAGTGTGTTATGAATTTAGACACAAATAACTAAGCTGTTAGAATTGTGTCTAAAGCGGAAATGTGTGTTTAAAAGTCAGAGTCATGGCTGGAGCACTGTAAATTACTCATTCATTTATTCAACAAGTATTTTTTGGATACTTAATTATGCTCACTGCTCTAGGCACCGTGTGCTGGGGACATGGTTTCTGCCCTCATGGATGCTCCTACTCTGGTAGAGGAAGGAAGACAATAAACAAATACACAAATAAGTGACTTTTAGATAAATGAAATGTTAGTCAACTTTAGTTTTTGTTTTAAGTTAAAACCAAATGGGAGTCTGCATGCTAATGTACTGCCTAGTATCTTTATAGGTTAGTCTCTGTTTGCAGCCTACTGGCTTGAAGATAGAAAACTATCACCTCTTTTATAGAGTGATGAGCTAATAATTCTGGTAGAGTAGTTAAAAAATAAAAAGGACTGTGAATGTCAACAATGCTAAAAAGCAGAGAGCTGAATATTTAGAATTATGAGTTCTGGCTCTAGTTCTGCCATGAAATGACACAAATAAGTCACTTAAGCTCTCTAGGTAGATTAATTCAGTGTTTTTCAAAGTGTATTCCACGGAGCATTAACAAATTCTATACATGTTATTAGGTGTTACTTAAAAGGGCCTCCATAGGAGAGCCACACCTAGGCCATCTTTATGAGAATTGGAAAAGGGCCCTCCAGGAGAACGCAGCCAGAAAACTCACATCTAGGCAGAAGGATGGAGAAAGGTAGAGAAAGATACCCTTTCCTCCAATTGCTGAGTGGGGCCCAGGCTCCCACACTTTTGCCCCCACCCCACACACTGTGTGTAGCATTGAATAGCTGCCCTGTCTGTAGTCAATAGGTTTGGGAAGTGGCTGAGTTAAGCAGGTTTTCTTCAGTATAACATGTCTCAGAGTTTTATTATAATATGCTAACATAGGCTGGGTGACTCACTCCTGTAATCCTAGCATTCTGGGAGGCCAAGGCGTCTGGATTGCCTGAGCTCACAGGTTCAAGTCCAGTCTGAGCCAGAGCGAGACCCCGTCTCTAAAAATAGCCAGGTGTTGTGGCGGGCACCTATAGTCCCAGTTACTCGGGAGGCTGAGGCAAGAGAATTGCTTGAGCCCAAGAGTTTGAGGTTGCTGTGAGCTGTGACACAACAGCACCCTACCAAGGGTGACAAACTGAAACTCTGTCTCAAAAAAAAAAAAAAAAATGCTAACATGCTGTCCTTTGAAGCACCAAGAAAAGAAAGTGATGTGTGCCATATTTTTTATTGGACCTCAGAATGACTTTTTGTAGGACTAGTATTCTCAGGAATGCAGGTTGAGAAAAACTAAACTAGGTTGTCTTGACCAGTCCTTGTTATTCTAAGCTCATGTTTTCATATGTTTTATTCTGATGCATTTTCCTCCTTTAATAATAATGAAGTCTTCACTACCACCACCTCACCACTACCTTGTTTCCAAGCTGAGGCCTGGGCTTAAACATTTCCTTTGCCCTATTATTCTCTCACGATGCTGCAAAGCTAAGCAACATTTAAGAACTTTGCTTTTAAGAGGTAGCTGCCTTCCAGCATAACAGAAGATGTTATGTTAGAATCTATACCAATGACATACTAATGACATAATGACACTTAATGTTCAAATCAAATGACATATACCGTGTATTTACTTATAAATAGCAGATTTGGTCATTATTAGTTTGTAGCTAATTGTAATGTGATTGTGCTGTTTTCTCCAACTCCACCTGAAGGTGGGGGGTGGGGAGCCCCGTTTTCCTCCTTCTCATGTTTTTTTAATCTCATAGCTTGCAGTCTGTAAAGGGAGAATCAGTTCACAAATCACAACACATCCATAGCTACAGAATTGAGAGGAGTTTGGGGGAGAGTTTTATTTTTTATTTTTTTATTTTTCAGACAGAGTCTCACTCTGTCACCCTGGCATCATAGTTCACAGCAACCTCAAATTCCTGGGCACAAGCCATCCTCCTGCCTCAGCCTCCCAAGTAGCTGGGACTACAGACTCCTACCATAACTCCTGGCTAGTTCTTTTCTATTTTTGTTAGAGATAGGGCCTCACTATTGCTCAGGCTGGTCTTAAACTCCTGAACTCAAGCAATCTCTACCTGCCTCAGCCTCCCAGAGTGCTGGGATTAAATGTGTGAGCCACTGCACCCAGCCAAAGTTGAGTTCTTAAATAAATTCATTTATATGAATAGTATGAGTATCATTAATAAATATTAAACATTTTTTGGTATAATGCCAATAGGCTTGAAATATGAACGATTGGCCATGTAAAAACTGATTCTAATGTGAATGCAGTGGATTAAGGAAAAGAGAACCAGCCAATACCATTCATTTTTAAAAATAAAAGAATCTGTGGCCTATCTATCTGCACCTGACTATGAGCTGAGTTTTTATTTACATCAGAAACAGCACTCAGGCTTTTTACATTTTCCATAATGTCTTTGGCAGGAAGCAGGACAGTAGCTGTCATCTCTTCCCTGGAACATACTCAGTGTTCACATATAACTCATTTTATCAACAAGAAAGAAACTCACATAAACTTTATCACCTAAGAATATCACTGGCTTTTTTCCCTAAGTAACTTTATAAAAACATTTTCTTTTTTAAAAATGCTTCTTAATTACATCTGAGTTTGAAAGCAGAATCCTCATCAGTGAGGATACAGTGCTCTCTTTTGCAAAAATAGCATTTCATGCCAAATTTTAGTTCTCTCAAAAATTCCCTCACTGGTGATAATGGTTGGTTCTCAAAAACTAGAGCATGTACTCAGCCTTGCTGCCAAAAATGGCTCCTTGTGGCAGGGATTTGTCACATGCTCAGGCGGCAGCAATAACTATGTGCTCCGTGTGCTTAACACCTCTGAGTAACTTGGGAAGGCAGTGCCTTCTGTGTTGCTGAAACTAGCTCTGTTTTTGTTTCTTGTAATTTCAGTTTATGAATACTGATGTCGGTAGCTGCCCCATTTGTCTCACTGTTTTGACTATGTCCGTAGAAGATTTTTTTTTCCTTTTGGGCTTAAGTGCCACCTGAAGAGAGAAGCCTTTTAAGGCCTGGGAGACTGGTCAGTGCCCTTTGTCCCTCTGTTCACCTACTAAAAGGTAGCATTGTTAACCTAATTCAGCAGAGCCCTGACTCCATATAAACACCACTCAATAGAGCCAGAAAGACTAATTGAATTGTACAATACATCATTTTTTGGCAACAGTTTCAAGTGGATTGTACTTCATTTCCCTGAACGCCATCAGGTTTTTCCTCATTTTAAGATATTTAAATATAGCAAATATTTAAACATTATAAATAAAATATTTAAACCCAATTCTATCTTTTCCCACTTAACTGTGAGCTCCCTAAGGAAGGGCCCTGCCTGTTTTATCCTCCTCTGAGTGCCTAAAGCCTGCTACAATATCAGACATGCTCCTTTGTCTATATGCCTGAAAAATAAGAGGGAGGATTGTTTATTTAGTCCTATCACCTTTGAATAACTGTTATTTCCAATCTTATTAAATAGTTGAAGGTTTTGACTAAAACTAGGTGCCTCTTTTTGACCTGGGTTTGCAGACTGTAGGCTTCTCGAAGTCTCTAACTCTAACTCTGCCAGAAGCCACAGGATAATACCATGTAACAGCTGCCTCAAAATTAATTCTTTATAAGGAAAAAAAAATACTTACTTTTTTAATGATGTAATTTTTGCATTGCTATAAAGGAACATAAACTTTAGTATGAGCTTTACGAAGTTAAGAAAATGATAATATTGAATTTCTCATATATGTATAAGAAATTTGTATTTTTAATCAACACACAATAGCTATACATCTAATTATCCCATGTACATATTGAGGGAGTTTTCTGTTTGTGCCTGCCAGTTACACTCTCCTCTGTCCCACCATTGTCCACTAAGTGAATTTGTATTTATCTTCTAAACCCAGATCCAGTATTGCTTGCTTGGCCTTTCCTGGCTCCTAGCCCTCTCCTGACCACACAGTTGATTTCTTCCTCCCTTAAAGTTCAAATAGGCCTCATCCATAACTCTTTTATACATGCCAGAAGTTACACGCAGTTTTTGGTTTGTTTACTTCAGAGATAGGGCCTCGTTCTGTTGCCTGGGCTGAAGTGATCTCCTTGGCTCAAGTGATCCTTCTGCCTCAGCCTTCCAAGTAGCTGAGACTATTGGTGTATACCACCATACCTGGTTAATCTTTAAAAAACATTTTTTGTAGAGACAGGAGTGACAGGGGTCTCACTATGTTGCTCTCGCTAGTCTTAAACTCTTGGCCTAACACAATCCTTCCACCTCTGCCTATCACAGTGCTGGGACTATAGGCATAAGTGTATTTTGAATATTTGTCTCTTATAATTAATAGGGAGCCCTTCAAGGGTAGGAACTGCATTGTGTTTGTCTTAATATGCTTCTAGCCTAGAGTATAAAACTTAGTAGATTTCCAATTTTCTTTTTAACAAGCAGGGTTTTTGTTGTTGTTGTTGTTGTTTTAATGCTGAAATCCAGCTTTGCTCCTAGAAAGGTGTTAGTGGAAACTTTTATGTGTATCACCAGTCAATCTATATCTCGGTGTCAGTGAACTGATACGTAGACATTCTGTAAAATTTCCCACGTTACTGCATTATTTAAGTTACTTCCTCTATATCTTTGATGCATTGTGTTTCCGATGCACTGTTTATTTCACTTAATGGCAAGACATTTCTATTTTTTTATTATTTTTTATCTATTTATTTTTTGAAACAGAGTCTTACTCTGTTGCTCTGGGTAGAGTGCCATGGCGTCATCATAGCTCACAACCAACTCAAGTTCAAGCGGTCCTCTTGCCTCAGCTTCCTGAATATCTGGAACTACAGGCACATGCCACCACTCCCGGATGATTTTTTCTATTTTTAGTAGAAATGGGGTTTCACTCTTGCTCAGGCTGGTATTGAACTCGTGAGCTCAAGCAATCCACCTGCCTGGGCTTCCCAGACTGCTAGGATTACAAATGTAAGCCACCACACCTGGCTTAGCAGCACATTTTGAAATCAACTTCATGATCTTTGTTATTTATTACTAGTAGTAGATATAGAGTTGTACGGATGTATTGGCCAGAGTCTGCCCAAGTTCTAAGTTGTTCTCAGAAGAGCAATGCCTTTCTAGTTACTGAAGCAGTGTATTTAGCCTGTTTTCTATTCTAAACGTATTTTTTTTTTTAGGATATCTTTTTATTCCTTTAGAATTTTGTAGTATGTGCATAATTTACCTACTTTATGAAAGTGGCTACTTTTAAAAGGTGTTATGGAATATGCATATATATTATGCACATATATATATTTAAGTCATTTTTAAGTCAGTATTGGCTGTTAAGAGGGTCTTGATTCCTTTTTTTCTCCTGTCTTTTTATTTTAGAAATAATTAAGATTCACAGGAAATTACATAGAGAGTAGAGAGAGATCCTGTGTACCTTTCGCCCAGTTTCCTTCATTGGTGACATCTTAGTAACTACAGTACAATATACATATTTTAAAAACCCCAGGAAATTGGCATTGTCATAGCAAGTCAGCATAGCCTGTGTCATTAGCTGAGTTTCTAGATATAAGAGAAGGAAGCCAAAATTCATGTTTCATTCAACTATGGGCTTTTTCATATGGCTCTGTTCGGAAAATAATTTTACTCTGATGTTAAGCTATGAATCCTACTTTGAGCAGATATGGAAAGCTGGGTGATTCGGCAGAACTGATTGATGAAGCTTGTCTTGTAGGTGTCTAAGCAGGCCAAAGAGTTCCTGGAGTATGTGTATGAAGAGCCCCTGATCGACATCCAGCAGGAGAACCCCATGCTGTACCAGCACGCCGAGCCCCTGGCTGCCGTGGTGCGGCTGCGGCAGCGGCTGAAATCGCTCCGAGCCTATTTATTCAGCTGCCGGGCCGCGGTGGCCGAGGATCTGCGCCGCAGGTAAGAGTCATAAAAGCCAGACAGCTCCGGTTTGTTTTCCTTTCCTGCCCTGGGAGGGTGGTTAGATGATCTCCAACGCCCTTTCCAACCCTGACCTCCTCTGATTCTGCCATTCTCCCTGTGCCTTCCCACCACAGGCCTCCCTCTGGGCTCCTCTTAGACTTTTTCCCACAAGGTCTTCTATTTGATTGGGTGGAGCAAAATGAAAATAAGGTCTCAATGTATCTAAAGGCTTTGAACTGTCAAGCGAGTGCCCGGGAAGGTGAAGATTTCTCTAGCCAACGTGTTAATTTAAGATAATAATCACGAGAGTATCTTCATTAGTTACTTATGCAGTGTTTTATACTTTTGCCAATTTTAACTCCTGTTTATTATCAGGAAAAATAAGCATGTTTGAAATATTTCATAACTAAAAAACACTTTCAATGAGAAATAAGTAGGTGGTTATTCAGATCTTACATTCCATACAAAAAGAAACACCCTAACTCGTAAATGATGTAGGCAGGAGAGCCAGGATTAAAATAGGCCCGGGACTGTGCCTTTTCATTTTACAGTTGGTGCAGTCAGCTTTCTCATAGCTTAGTGAGATCGTAGCTCATACAACACACAAGTCCAAACCAGACTCAGACCTTCAAAATAAAATCAAAGTCAAAATGTGCTTGCTCTCATAAAATTCCTCCATTTACAGTTAGGTTTTATGGGCATTTAAAGTCTTACCATTGACATACACGAACTAGCTTATACTTGAAATGATTGTTGACTGTGTTCCTAAGTCCCTAAAAATACCTTTTTATTTTTTTGTTTTAATAGAAATGACCAGCAGCATACATTAGTCATGTTATATGTTTTCGGAGGTAAGCTTACCTGCGTAAGAACCTTTGGAAAGTATGAAAGTGGTGGAGTTTGCAAATTGATATCAGTTAGATCCAAAGACACTGACATAACTCCAGGTATCTGAAGAAGACATTTTTAAAAGAACCAAATGTGGATAGTGAGGGATACATAATTATCTACACAGTCTCTCATAAAATAATAATGAAAAGGCAGCTGCCATAAAGTAAAATGCTTCTCAGTGGTAGTCATTCTACCACCAGAAAGTGGGTAGGATTTATTCTTACAAAGTTTTGGTAGATTTTAATTTTAAAAAATCAGGACCTTCCTTGGAAGACAATAGAATTATGTGTCTCAAACTAGTTTACCAACTAAACTAGATACAAGATTTTTGATGTTCCAAGTATGTTCGTTCCATTATTTTCAGTACCTTTTGGCTCTGCTCAAAGCTTATTTTTCTTCTGCTTGTATTTTTAGATGATTTTAATATCTACACGTGGGAATCATGTTAGCTACCTTTGTGGTGTAGTGTTTTGCTTTGGGTAAAATATGCCAAATCAGGATACATATTTAGAAATTAAATATGAGGTCTTCTCATATGGATGACTAAGAATCCCTACTCTACTCCAGCAGTCTGGTGGTTTACCACCATGTACTGCGCCTTATGGCCAGACCACCAGGAAAAATAAGGAAGTTCTGCAAAGAAGATACTCCCAAAGCCATGAGGATGAAGCCAGTAGTCTTTTGTTTTCTTTTCTTTTCTTTCTTTCTTTTTTTTTCCCAGTTTTTGGCCAGGGCTGGGTTTGAACCCACCACCTCTGGCGTATGGGACCGGCACCCTACTCCTTTGAGACACAGGTGCTGCCCGCCAGTAGTCTTTTTACTTCCTTTCATTTTTCTTTCCTGAACTTATGCCTGGCTGTTATATAATACAATGCTTGGCACAAGGTAGGTGTTCAATTAAGAATAGAATGGATAGATACAGAGGGAGGGCGGGATGTATATTAGTTGTCACTTTAGACACTGGCAACCATTAGTTGTCACTAGCAGCCCAATTTGGGAGGAGGAGTCATCTTCAAATTCTTCTTCTTAATTCCCTAATTGTAAGTTAGCATAGTGTTCAATCCATTTAAAACAAATAAACACATGAATGAAAGAGCAAACAAATCAGTCAAAAAATTTAGTCCTTTCTGTTGCTGAGATAGCTCTCAGATTTTTCCTTTTTCACTTCCAATACACCACCTTCTTCAGAATCTCTGGACTATGGCAACATCCTTTTAACTAATCTGTCTAACGTTAGTTTCTTCTCTCTCCAGTATAACTTTTGCACTAGATAAATTATTAAAGGACAAGTATGGAATTCAAGATCTGTCCAAATCTAGCTTGGTATATTGTTTTACTCTCTGAAATGTCCTGCAAAAATTATTAACTCTTCCCTCAGCGTATTGTGTTGTGTTAAATGAGTCTGCGTAACCGATTTAAAATAGTGCTTGTACATAGGAAGTACTCACAAATGCTATTATTATTATTAATATTGCTTTCTTATCCTAGACTCTTCTTATATCTTGCTTTAAGTCTTTTTAATATAATGCTTGACTTAAAAGCCAAACCCTGATGTCCTTTCTGCTAGAATTAATCCCCTTTTCCTGCTACTGTGTCAGGAGAAGAGTGAGCGAAGGGGAATGGGTTGCAAAGCCAGCTGGAGCTGAGGCTGTAGTTCCTACGTATACAATGCATACTTATCTGTGTGGTTGTTTCATAAATTAGGTAGAGAAGACACTCCTTGAAAGCAAACGGCGTAACATTGCTACAGAAACTTAAAGGAGGCACATGGATTTCTTTTTAAATTTTGTTATTTTAAATTTTCTATACTTATAAACTTGTTAAAACAGTATTTTACATCACTATTTCTTTTCAACTTGGGCCAAGAAAAGAATGCCAGCAATAAGCAGTACTCTTACAACTCGGGGGGCAGGGGTATAGGTAAAGGGGGACTGGTCTTCTTGTATTATTTCAAATCTTTTTGATTTCTTTTGAAATGTAACTAGCGAAATAATCTCTAAGATATTTTTGGGGGTGTCCATACTTTCTGGAGCCAGATCACTTACTATCAACTTTCCCTTCTTCAGTGTTCATGAAAATAATCATAAATACAAAGCAGAACTGTTGTTCACCTGTTATGTTAAAATTCCTGGTACTATTAAATGGGATCTGACTTCTTAAAAACAAAATTAGCCAACAATACCGTTAGAGGTGATAAGTTTATCCAAAATCAATATTTAAGGTTCCCTTTGTTTTGCCTGAGAATATAACATCTAGAGTGGGTGCGGTTTAAGCTATGGGGGGAACATGCTGGGCACTAATCTCACATATCCCTGAGAGAAATCACAAGAGGGAGGACTTGATGGGTAGTAGGGGAGCAACAACAACAACAAAAAAAAAATGCAAGAGAATCCAGTTCTTATCTAGTCCTGAAGGCATTCTCTCCCTGCCTGGTTTCACCTCAGTGTAAGAATGGCCATTAATCTCCAGCAAGTAGGCCCAGCATGCTGAAGGCCTGTCAGCACCATATAAACAGAATAAAGCAAAATGTTAATATTGCTGTCGTGAGAAGACTGAAGATGGACTGATTAATCGTATTGGCACTCCACCGCCCGGGAGCCGACTTTGGCTGTCGCCTTATTAGGGAAGTCGCAGTTTGCTTTTAGGCCTTTCATTATGATGACGGTCCGGTTTTCGTCCTCACTGTTTTTGTTATTGTTGTTAAATGAACACCTTGTTCTTGAACCCATACAGCAAATCTTGACTGGCAGGGGTGATTAGTTTGGAAAAAGTCAGTGTCCTCCCTGAAGCCTAAAATGTTTACAGTGCTGACAATTCACTGTTTCTGAAGACTCCCAGATGGTGGCCTTACTGAATGAGTTCAAGGCCTAGTTAACTTTTCATGAGATGGATTATTTACAGTGTCCACACATGAATGTGCACGAAGAACTCTATGGAAAATCTTGGCACACATCTGGCTCAGCAGCCATCAGGGTAGTCTTTGGGAGGGCATTTTAAAAAGAGCTAGGTATATACCTAGTAGAGGAATTAAAAATCACATTATAACAAAGATATTTGTACCAGAATGTTTATTGCAGCCCAATTCCTAATTGCTAAGTCATGGAAAAAGCCCAAGTGCCCATTAATCCACGAATGGATTAATAAATTGTGGTATATGTACACCGTGGAATATTATGCAACCTTAAAGAAAGATGGAGACTTTACCTCTTTCCTGTTTGCATGGATGGAGCTGGAACATATTCTTCTTAGTAAAGTATCTCAAGAATGGAAGAAAAAGTATCCAATGCATCCAGCCCTACTATGAAACTAATTTATGGCTTTGATATGAAACTATAACCCAGTTATAATCTAAGAATATGGGGAAGGGGGAGAGGGAAGGGGGTGGATGGGCAGAGAGAGGGTGATTGGTGGGATTACACCTACGGTGCATCTTACAAGGGTACATGTGAAACTTAGTAAATGTAGAATGTAAATGTCTTAACACAATAACTATGAAAATGCCAGGAAGGCTATGTTAACCAGTGTGATGAAAATATGTCAAATGGTCTATAAAACCAGTGTATGGTGCTCCATGATCGCATTAATGATTTAATAAAAAAAAAAAAAAAAAAGAGCTGGGAAGGGCCTCAGCCCTCTCTGTGTCCTGTCAACTACAGGAACAGTAGGATGTATGTAGAGCAGAGGTCACAGGCGGACTCCTTGAGGCCACATTTGGCTAGCAGACGTGTTTTATTTGGCCTTATAGGGGTGGTCCCCACTGGGTTTTGAAATTGTGAAATAGTTGCCAACATTTAAATCATCAAGAGTTTTCATACACGCAGAAAATGAACCTTTCTGGTTTCTCTTTCCAGCTGTGAGTACGCCGGCTTCCCTCTTTCTTGTGTAGTAGTAGAGACCCGCTATTGATGCCCAGCTTTCTACCGTGTCATTCATAGCTTCTGCTGCTCCTGTTTGTCTCCTTAAACCTAATGTCACTTGGCATATGACACTCTGCTGCCCTGTCTTTCTTACTCCCAGCCCATTTGATTTATTTGTGGTGGCGCCTGGGCCTATAGGCATTTGATGTTTCCCCCCAGATATTTGTAATTCAGTATTAAGAACAGAGTTTGCTGATGTCTCAGATACCAGATCCATAATTCTTTTTCTTTCTTTCTTTCCTTTTTTTTTTTTTTTTTTTTTTGCAGTTTTTGGCTGGGGCCAGGTTTGAACCCACCACCTCCGGTATATGGGGCCGGCGCCCTACTCCTTTGAGGCACAGGTGCCGCCCCAGCTCCATAACTCTTATTTCAGTTGGGAGTTCATCTCAGAAGGTGACAAAAATCTTAGATTTAGTTCTCTTAAAAGACAACCATTAGCTGTCTGAAAGTGGACCTGAAATAACACCAGGTCCACTTTGAAGTTCCGAAGAAGTATCCCAGAGCTTAGGTTAGGCCATTACAACATGCCTCACAGGTAGCAGCAGGGAGTGACCTGAGGGATTATCACCTGGAGCCATGCCCTGCCGTGATTCCTGGTCACCACACCACTAAAGATCAGACCTGGGTTTCCAAATCCCTATGGGGCTGAGAAAAAAGAATAGAGGTGCAAATGGAGGTGGTTTATTGTAGCCCCTGAGGTTAGACTGCCTCAGCTCAGAGCTCACTTCCATCTCTGATACCTTTCAGAGCCAGTTTTCTCACCTAGAAAAGGGAATAATGATAATACCACCTCATAGGGAAAGTCTGAATGTTAACATAGTTAATGCCTGGAGCAGACTGAGTGCTCAATAAATGTTAGCTGCCATGACTTTTATCCTAAGCAGATGATAATTCAGGAGGAGCCAAAAAGTGTGCATGTGGGAAGAGGAAAGAGAAGGGTGAGCCTGGAAGCACCAGAGTCCAAGCACCCTTTGCCACAACTTTCTGTGCAGACCGTGCAGCATTAGTAGGAGTTACAAGATGGGGACACTGGTCCACCAGTGCTGACTCAGCAGGGTCCTTTGGAGACTGTGCCCCTTAATCCCTCAGCATATTTAGTTAACGTCTCACTCTCTAGTTTTCTTTACCTGCCTGTCACTTAAAAACAAACGAACAAAAACCTTCTCCTGCTTGTACTACCACCTAAGCTCCCGTCTTTAGGCCTTCCTTTTACTGTTCCAATTCTTGGAGCTGTCTGTTTTCTCTTAGCCCACTCACTCACTTTACTTGCACTTGGCTCACACCATGGCTTCCTCAGGTCTATTTCAGTTAATCATGGCATCATTCTCTTAGTTTCCAATAGGTCAAGCCTTGGCATTGTCTAAAACCTTCACTTTAAGGTTCCCTAAGAGCTAGTCTCATCCTTCCTTTACTTCTCATTCTCACTGCCACCCCAGTCTCTATCACTTTATTTCCATAATTTCTTAACTGGGTGTCCTCACTCCCGAAACTCCCCTCTTCAGTCCCCTAAAGCAGCGGTTCTCAACCTGTGGGTCTTGACCCACAGGAACTGTATTAAAGGGCTGCAGCATGAGGAAGGTCGAAAACCGCTGTTCTAAAGGATAAAGCAGCACCCTTGAGTGGGTGTTCCAGGAACTCTGTCATCCAACCCTGACCTACATGCACAACTGTATCTTCCTCCTGCTCCCTGTGTATACCACGCTACCAACCAACATCTTCTACTGTGTTTCTGGTACAACACAGCCACCCCACTGCCCCACCCAGCCAAAGTGACATACTCATTTCCCTGACTCACCAGCAGCCCTCTCGTCCTCCCTACTTAACTAAGCTACTCTTACTTTAAGGCCAACTTAAGTGCTGCCTCCTCTCACCTGGGATGATCTTTTCTCTGATCTCTTCCACTGTGATCATCTAGACCACTCTTTTGGCACCTATGTGGCTGAATGCTTTTTGTCTCCTTATGTATATATCCTTTCTTGCTGGCAAGATTGGAAGACTCTTAATGGCCAAAATTATCCTATTTTCCCTTGAAACCTAAAATAGAAGACGACACATGGTATCCATGCAATAAAAATTTGTTAATAATTATAATTATGTCATCTCATATTTGTAGAATATGTAAAGATAATATGATTTTAGCACATAACATAAAATACTTGTACTCATGAATTTTTTGAAATAAAAGAGAAAAGCAAAAAAGGAGATAAATATGATTTTATCAATTTCAAAGTACTTTCTTATAAATATATTATTTGTTCTTTACAGTAGCCTTTCAGATAGGTAGGGCAGATGATATTTGGGAGAGAAGAGAAATCATCTGAGAAATACAAGTCAAAGTCATAATGAGATATCATCTCACCCCAGTTAGATAATGGCTATTTTCAAAAAGACCAAAAAAACAAAAAATGCTAGTGAGGGTGTGGAGAAAAGGGAACACCCATACATTGTTGGCGGTAATGTGAACGAGGATAGCCAGAGTGGAAAACAGTATCGTACTTCCTCAAAAAAATCAAAAAAGAAGTACCATAAGATCCAGTAATCTCACTACTGGATACGATGTCAAATGGAAGTCATTGAGGGAGATCAGTCTGTCCAACAGATAATTGCACCACATTTATTATAGCACTATTTACAATAGCAAAGATGGACTCAGTGTGAGTGTCCATCAGCAGATGAATGGGTAAAGACAATGTGGTATTTTTATGCAATGGAATAATATTTGGCCATAAAAACGAATGAAATCCTACCATTCACAGAAACATGGATGAGCCTGGAGGACATGATGGTACGTGAAATAGCCAGGCACAAAAAGAAAAATATTGCATGTTCTCACTTTTATATGGAAGCTGAGAAGTGGATCTCATAGAAGAATAGAATAATATTACTAGAGGAAGGACAGATGGAACAGGGATAGGGAGATGTGGTTAACGAACACAAAAATATAGCTAGAGGCCCAGCACAATGGCTCACGCCTGTAATCCTAACATTCTGGGAGGCCAAGACAGGAGGATCGCTTGAGCTCAGGAGTTGGAGACCAGCCTGAGCAAGAGTGAGATCCCATCCCTATTAAATATAGAAAAATAATCCATGCATTGCGGCAGGCACCTGTAGTCTTAGCCACTCAGAGGCTGAGGCAGGAACATTCCTTGAGTCCAGGAGTTTGAGGTTGCTGTGAGCTAGACATAAAGCCACGGCACTCTACCCAGGGTGGTGACAGAGCAAGATTCTGTCTTAAAAAAAAAAAGAAAACAGCTAGAAAGAAGGAGAAAGCTCTAGAAAGTTCCAAAGTGCTGTAGGATGACTTTGGTTAGCAGTGACATATTATATATTTTCAAATAGCTGAAGAGCAGATTTTTAATATTCCCTACCCAAGGAAATCATAAATAGAGGTGATAGATATGCTAACTACCCTGATTTGATTATTACACATATGTATGTATTGAAATACCACACTGTACCCCATAAATATATATCATTATTATGTGTCAATTAAAAAGAATACCTTTTTAAAAAAGAAAGAAGAGAAAGAGCTGTGACTGTGAGATGCAAGATGACTTGCCCAAGGTGACAAAGCTGGTCAGCAGCAAAGGCTGCCCCAGAACCAGGTTTTCTGATGTTTAGATCACTGCTACTTCCCAGAACATTTGCACTGATAATTTAAGAGGAACCATTTTTAATTCTCATGAAGCTTTGGTTGAGGTCATCTAGGAAAACTGGAAGGAAGGCACACGGTGGTGTCCCTCCAGTGGGGAGACAGGATTGCTGACCTGGGCACTCTAGGCTCATTGCTGAGCTCAATCAGCCATGGGAAACCAGGCACGTCAAATGCTGCAGTGGCAGCACGTACGTTTTCTCCAGGTCATCATTTGCCAAACCTGTCCATGTCTCAGATCTGCTAACTTAACAATGTGTAGAGACCTATACATTGCCTTGTATTTGTCTTTAGCCCAAACAGAAATGAAAACAAACATAACATTACCATCTATTTCTCACCATCATTTCTTATAAGAAACACTAAAACAAAGACTGCCTCAGAAATCAAGCAACTTTAAAATCATGTAAATTAAAAAAAAAATCATTCTAGTATTTTTTTTTTTCCATTTTACCTTGGACTACTGAAAACATCACCAAACTGATACCATCTGTTTGGTCCAGCTTGTCAAGTGTATTTTCTCTTTTGAGTGCTGACATGAAATGTGGTCTGGAGAAATTTATGTGGATGCTTCAGTATTTCCCATTCTCTGTGATAAAAGGGTGACTTGGGGGCCTGATAAATCCAATGTTCCTATTATGATATAAATTTAAAACTAGTGTCTCCGCAATACTAGTTGGAGGCAATAGGCAATATTAAGTTTATTTTCTTAGTTGCATAGAGTCAGTTCTCAGGAAATGCTTGGTCTTACATGTTTGTCAGGCTTAGTCCATTCTGAAGCAATTTAATGGCTTGACTTGGGAGTCTCAAAAAAATACCAAAACCACCTTATCCTAAAATTTGCCATTTTTATTAACACTATTTATTCTATTGAGTACCAGAATTTCATATAAGAAACTTGTGTGTGTGTGTGTGTGTCCTATCAGACTCTCTTTGTTGCTTCTTCCAGGAAACTTCAGCAGCTTGCTCAGCTCTTAGACCAGTCCCCCAAAATGTCACTTGATTTACAAGACTGTCTTCCCACTCCTTTCCTTGGGAGCCCAGACAAAAAACAGTCTTCAAGTTCACTGGTGTCCAAAGATTGAAATGTCCTGAACATCTTATAACATCCTCAACTTAGTATGTTCAAATCTGGCTGCCCCTGCTACCCTGGGGCCCCACTCCTATTGCAAACTGCTCGTCCTGCGTTCTTTCTCGTACTCGCCATATTCAATCTATCAGCAGACCCTGTCTGCTTCAGCTTCAAAATATATCCACTGGTCACCACTTTCACTGTTACCACTAGGGCAAAAGCCGCCGCCACCAAGCCACCACCTGGATTATTGCAGTAACTTTGCTCCTGTTCCACCTTTGGCCCCCTTCTGCCTGTTCTGAAGATTATAGCTGGAGTTAATGTGTAAATGAGATGATGTTACTCCTGTCCCAGACTATCTAATAGCTTCACCTCTCACTCCAAGTCCAAGCCAGTCTCACCCCCAGCTATCTCCCTGCCTCATCTGCCATGACTCCCCCCATTCTTTCCGTTCCCAGGCACCCAGGCCTTTTGTTGGTCCTTGGACACACCAAGCAGGCTGCTTCCTGAGTTTCTGTATTTGCTGTCCTTTCCCCAGATAACTGCAGATCTTGCTTCCTAACCTCCTTTAGGTCTGTGTGCAACTGTTGTTTTAATGAAGCATCTTTGACCACTGTATATGAAATTGCAGTTAGCATCCACCTGCCTCCCCACTAGCACACACAGCTCTGTCCTCTCTCTGTGCTTCTTCCCATGTTTCATGGTATTTTGTTTTTTCTGTCTCCCTCTTTTAGGCCATCATGTGTGAAGATGGTGGTTGTACTTTGCTCAACCAATGCAACCATATGCAGTGGTTCTGCTCTCCCTGCTAGATGTAAGCACAACAGTTATGCATTTTATTTTTTAATTTTTTTGCAACAGTCTCACTCTGACACCCTGGGGTTATACAGTGGCATCGTCAAAGCTCACAGCAACCTCAAACTCTTGGGCTCAAGCAATCCCCATGCCTCAGCTTCCCAAGGAGCTGGGACTACAGTTGCCTGCCACAGCGCCCAGCTAATGTTTTCTATTTTAGTAGAGAAGGTGTCTCACTCTTGTTCCGGCTGGTCTCGAACTCCTGGGCTCAAGTGATCCACCCACCTTGGAGTGCTAGGATTATAGGCGTGAGCCACCATACCTGGGCAAGATTATGCTTTTCATCTGTTTTGCTCACTTTTGCGTCCCCGGGCCTAGAGCTATACTTGACACTGAGTGGGGGCTAATAAATGCTTGCTGAATAAATTAATTAAATGAATGAAATAGATTCATTTACCAATCAATTACCAAGATTCTGCCCAGTCAATTTGGCCAAACTTATTTTTTCCTTACTATAAAAGAATACTGTTCAGCATAGGAAAAAAATAAGGCAGCCTCCCATTATCCTACCACTTTGTGCATGTCCTTCCAGACCTTCTTCTCTGCAAATGGTGATTTGTGCTATTAAAATGGTTTTATATCATATATACTATTTAATTTTTAATTGTACATAATACATAATAGGTGTATATATTTATAGGGCACATGCGATGTTTCGATACAGGAATACAATGTGTAATAATCAAATCAGGGTAATTGGGGTATCATCACCTCCAGCATTTTTCATTTCTTTGGTTGGAATTATCTTGATTCCGTGTTATTTTAGAGTACATCATAACTCATTGTTGACTACAATCACTTTTTTGTGCTATAGATGTTGTTCATTCTATCTCACCATGTTTTTGTACCTGTTAACTATCCTCATTTTATTCCCTCTACTGACTCCCCTTTCCAGCCTCTGGTAACTATCTTTCTTGTACATACTCTTTGAAATTTGGTCATTTCACTTAGCATAGTATGCATATCTTTGTGTGTGTGTGAGAGAGAGAAAGAGAGAATATCTTTTTATACCAGTAAATATTTATCTAAAGGATCATGACTCACTGAGTGAAAATAGTGTTTTAATGTGTGAACATATCTATATGTCACTGATCTTGGAAGAAGTAAATGGGGCTTGTTATTCAGTGTACTCAGCAAAAGATTGCATGAGCAATCTAGTGCATGCAATCTAATCATAAGTGAGCTGGTAAAATCACTTCATACTAACACCTTTACTCTGCTTACCCACCTCCAAAAAGTCGGATGTATTAGGTGAAAGAATTGTCTGATACAGACAGAAAAGATTGCATGTAATTGTGAGTTGAATACAATTTATTTAGGAGGTTAGTTTATTAAGAATGTGTCCCTTAGGGTAGACTAACTTTTTTTTTTTTTTTTAAGTTTCCATACACAGCATTGAAGAGCAGCCTAATTCTTTTTTTTTTTTTTTTTTGACCAGGGCTGGGTTTGAACCTGCCACCTCTGGTATATGGGGCCGGCGCCCTACTTCTTTGAGCCACAGGGGCCACCCAGCAGCCTAATTCTTTTTTTTTTTTTTTTTTTTTTTTTTGTGGTTTTTGGCCGGGGCTGGGTTTGAACCCACCACCTCCGGCATATGGGACCGGCGCCCTACTCCTTGAGCCACAGGCGCCACCCGGCAGCCTAATTCTTAACACACAATCTTCACAGACTGGAACTACCTATGAGGTGTATCTGATTAGGAAAATCTGACCTCTGAATGCTCAAAGTTGGTTAATATTTAATTTTTGAAGAATAAGCCCACTTTAACAACATTAGCCCTCTATTAGTCTCATGAAAAACCAATACATTTTCAAATTTGTCGATAACACTTCTTCAAACTCTAAATGAATACAACTCTTCTTGTTCTCTGTAAGACTTAATATTAGCCAGACTTTCATGGGTAGTTTTCAGGTTAGCTAATTAAAAATGCTATTAGCTACAGTTGGAACTTTCGGCTTATTAACAGATTAGCTGCAGATTCTATCAGGACTCAGAATCTACTAAAATACAGGGTGTTATTTTGATAGTTTTTGATGGCAACCACTCTTCTCGTTCTACTTCAAGAATTCTTCTTCCCATGAATAACTTCCAAAAGTATGGTTTTCAAGTCATGTGTCTTCCGGATCTCCTAACAGCTCCTCCCCTTTCCTTTGTTTTCTCCAGAGATCTTGTTCAGCAAATTATGTATACCAGTATAGCACTGTAAGAGGGAGCTAGCTACAAAAGTTTCATTCACAACTAAACAGATTAAAAACCTTTGAAAAGGAACTCTGGAAAGTTATATATTAATTTTGTTAGACTACATGCATACATAGTTTTTTACTTATGAGCGATCGTTCAAATAGCTTGGAAGTGATTTTGTCTTATTCAGAGATTAAAATATACATAAACTCTCTAAAATCACTTTCTGAGTGATAAATTTTATTGCGGGAAAAGAGTTATATTCTTCCAACTATAAACACCTTAAACATTTGAACTAGGATATATAATAGCTGTGATATAATCTGTCACCTTTATAATAAGACCCCATGATGATCACAACCAAAATTACTTCCCAAGAATTTTCCAAGGCTTTAGATTGTTGCTAAGAAACTTGAGCACAATTTCTGAATGATCAGGTAAGAGAGGCCCTTATTTCCCATAACTATCTGCCAAGATATAATATCTGGTGCAATCTTGCCATTTTTTCAGCCAATGAGTTTAGCAAAATGAGGTGCCTAGAGAAATGATTGAAGCTTGTTTCTTCCACATGGGCTGCTATCAAAATATCTGCCTTTGATTTAAAATTGTTTTTCCATTAGCTTGGAGCATGGCTAGACATGAGTCCTGTCCACATCTAGCCTAATGTAACTATTTCAGGAAGAGTTTGCAGCTCATATCAACAACACCAAATTGCTTCTTCCTGGGATGTTTCCTAGGGCTTTCTGCTGACGTCGGCGTGGGTGCATGTGCCCTCTAAAGAAGAGACTCTCATTACAAATCACCTCCCTGGAACGCATATTCTTTATGGTAATACTACGTAAATAAGCAGTTTTCCTTTTTAAACTACTCTTTATGCACTTTAATACACATTCTTTCTTTAGACGCTTATCATTTAGAATCACATCTGGAGGTTTGCTTTTGGCGTCGTGTTTTCATTTTGAGTTCTCGTGTGCAGGTGTGTGGGTGTGTGTATGTGTCTTATGTTGTGAGTCTTTTTGCTGAAGCCTGTCTAACATGAGCTATTCTCTTTACAAACTTTTTTTTGTATTTTAATCCTTGGGTCTTTAAATGCCAGTTTTGCATCTCTAGGAACAGAGCTTTAGGAACATGGAGATATTATTAAATCTGTCAGAATCTTGCAAAGGATCTGCCTACCTCCGAGCCTGACCCACTCCCTTTTCTCCCATGAGCATTAGGGCTTGCTGGGAGCTGAGTTGAAAGTCCTCAGAAATTAGTCAAGTTAAATGAGTCTTGATTTATTTGACTTAATGTCATGGAACAAAATGGAATGAGGCCCCCCTACCTTTTCTGTTGAGACTACTGCCTTTGATTTCAGAGGCAATTATCTCTGCATTTTGAAACCCAAGTACCAGCTGCATAATATAATATAAGGGCTCTGAATCATATATGACCTTTTTCCTTTCTAATTTTCATCTTTTTCACCTTTCTCATTACATTTATCTATAAATGAAGCCTAAGTTAGCTTCCCAGTGTGTCAGTTAGTTCTAAAGATGATAAAATAGGAAATGTTAGCATTAGAAACAATTGTGCTGGTTGGTTTTCATTATCCCGGTTTAGCAGGTTTCTTCAGTGTTCTTTGGTACCAGGGAACTCAAGAGTGCTACCTGCCAGTGATATGATTTCCTTTGATGGGTCAGAGATGTGTGGAGTTGACTCTCCTTATCTCGTTTGTCCTTTGGCCATGGTGTCAGGGCCTACCAGATAAACTTGGATTGGCATGACCAGGATTGTCCATGTGGTAGGCGCATTACAGAAGCACTGCCAGACCTGGTGATTAATAGGCCTGGGTGCGGTGAAGTCACTCAATGCACAGAAAGCCCTAAACACAGAAGCCTCATCAGAAAACAAAAGGCAATGTTCTCCTGCAGCAAGGACCCTATTTACCAAGGACTGCTCAGTCAGATAACCTTCAGTTAGTCGCTTTTGGTTCTTAAAACACTGAGGTTTGGGGATTACATTGGAAAAATTATAATTACCTTTTATATAATATTTTAGTAAAAGCTTGAATCATTTCAATTAAGAAAATACTTGCTTGAGTTCAGAAGTTTGAGACCAGCCTGAGCAAAGGTGAGACCTTGTCTCTACTAAAAATAGAAAAACTGAGGCAAGAGGATCATTTACGCCCGAGTTGGAGGTTGCTGTGAGCTATGATGCTATAGCACTCTACCCAGAGTGACAGCTTGGGACTCTGTCTCAAAAAAAAAAAAAAAGAAAGAAAAAAGAAAAAGAAAATACTGTGTGTATGTGTGTGTGTGTGTGCATGTGTGTGCAAACGTGTGTATTTGAAAGAGCTTCCACCTGGGTCTACATCCCATACCTGGCTGGCCTTTCCAGGGCCAGGCTCTGCTAATTATCTCTACTTCCGTGTCTTGAGCTTCTGTTTCTGTACTAACTTCATTTTAACATATAAATATGTCCAAGTCTCTTCCTTCTTAAAAAAAAATAAAATAATAAAATAAATTCCTTTCTTAGTCCTACATCCTTTTGTAGCCATGGCCCTATTTCCCTCTTTTTCTTTAAAGTTAACTTCATAAAAGACTAATCCACAGTACTCAGCCCTCTGCAGTCTGGTTTCCCTCCTGCTCCCCTGAAACCACCCTGTTGGAGGCCACCGATGGATCTGTGCTGCCAAATCTGGCAGGCACTTTCCAGGCCTCAGAAGGGTCTTGCTCATGTCATTTGACCTCTTCTCTGCCTTTGATGCCGCTGGGTCCATCTTCTTTCCGTGGCTTCTCTGGCACTGGCCTTTCTGCTTTTTCTCCTCCCTGTCACCTGCTGCTTCCCAGCCTTCCTCCCACATCCACTCCTTACCCAGCGCTGTTTCGGTGGGGCCCTTCCTTTCTCATGTCCCAGTGTGTAGTCCAGGGCCATCCTTCTTCTCCTGGCTTCCCCTGAACAGCCTATAGAGGCTCAGGGCCCACCAATCTCCTACCTGGACTCACGCTGGGACCCACACCTGGCCATTCTGCCCAGAGTTCCAATCCTCTGCTCCCACATCTCAGTTGCCCTTTCCCCTGCAAAGATGACTCCACTTTCTCATTCCTATGTCTGTAAATGGAACTGCCTAGCTAGAAAACTGATAGCTATCCCAGGCTCTTCCCAGCCCTCACTTCCTGGGAGTCCTCTTGACCTGCGGACTCTGCCTCAGAAATCTCTCTGTGGCAGGCCCCCTCTCTCCTTCTATTCAGGCCCTCATCATTTCTCGCCTAGTTAAAAAAAATTTTTTTCCTTTCCCTCCAGTCTCTCCCTTTGTTCCCTTCTGCTGTCACTGATCTTTAAAGTCACAAAGCTAACCATGTCAATCTCCTTGGGGCACGTCTGTGACGCCTCCTCTCTTTGGGGGTAGGCTCTTAGTGTGGCTTTCTGGACTCCTCAGGTCTTACAACCTACCTTTCTAAGCCCATACCTGGCCATTTCCCCTCCTCATCAGCCATGAGAGCTGGTCTTACACTCTCTGTGCTCTCTTACCCTGGAACTGTTGGCTTACTTGTCTGTTGATCCTCCTGGGCTGCATATTCTCTGATATTAAAAAAACTATGTCTTTTCTAAATCACCAGGGTCCAGCACAATGCCTGGCACATGTTGTGGACCCAGTATCCACTTAACTACAATGATATGTACTGATTTTAGGGCTTATTTTATTTTATTTATTTTAATTTCTTTCTTTCTTTCTTTCTTTCTTTCTTTCTTTCTTTCTTTCTTTCTTTCTTTCTTTCTTTCTTTCTTTCTTTCTTTCTTTCTTTCTTTCTTTCTTTCTTTCTTTCTCTCTCTCCTCCCCCCCCCCCCCCCACACACACACTCTCTCTCTTTCTTTCTTTTTTTGAGGTAGGGTCTTGCTCTGTCACCCAGGTTTGGGTGCAGTGGTATTGTCATAGCTTACTACAATCTCCAACTCCTAGGCTCTAAAAATTTCTCCTATCTCAGCATCCCAAGTAGCTGGGACTACAGGTGCCCTCCATGACACCTGGCTAATTTTTCTATTTTTTTGTAAAGACACGGTCTCACTCTTGCTCAGACTGGTCTTGAACTCCTAGCTTCAAGCAGTCTTCCCACCTTGGCCTCCCAAAGTGCTAGGGATACAGGCATGAGCCATCCCCCTTGGCCTGATTTAGGTTTTTAACCATGATGACAAGTCACAGAGTTGCATAAGGCTGGGTTTCATTTCCATTAAGTTCATGGGAGATGTAGTGTTTTCTGACTAATCACTGATTCTTCAATGAGTACATTAATCATAAAATTAATGCTGATGTGACTGTCTTAAGAGACCACCAAACTTTGCTTGGCAGACACGAACAGCTCCCTCACAGAGTCCCTGAAGTGACTGCAAATTCATCTCTGCATCCCTTGTGGAGCCCTGAGCATACCTTGGTCATACAGGTTTTCCAGAACCCCTTCAGCTAATCAGAGTTTATGGAGAACTGGCCCCAGAGGATCTCTGCTTTTTTCATCTATTTCCTATGTGGCCCCTGTCCCACAGGCTGACTTGTAGGACCAAAGCCACAGCAGGGAAGAGCACTTAGTGTTACCTACATGGGAAGTGCCATGACCCACACTTTCCTGAACTTGGCTTTTAGTCCTTATTTTTACTTTATGCTTCCTCTTGCTTGGTCTACCCAAAGAAAATATTTGGAGAATGTTCTGCAAATTCAGCCTGCCTTAGGGGAAAGAGGAGCTAGCTGTAGTGAGCCTAAGTTATCTGGCCCTGCCTTGGAAACCTTCACCTCCTCCTCTACCAGAAGAGTGAATCCCATCTCTAAATAGCTGGGAAAAAAACTCTAACTACTTCATATTTTATTTATGTTAAAAAGCATCAATATAAGAGATGCTTTTAAATATCTATCAGTCTTTTCTCTCAGGAAATTTATTCTCATATTTGACTGCAATGCCTTCATGCTACAAGTTCTGTCCTCCAAAGAGAAGGAAAGCTGATTGGCATTATCTGTTCTCAAAGTCTGTATTTTTGATGGCCACTACTAAATCTTTTCGATGTAACATCTTCTCCAGATGCAGGAAGCTTGGTTCCTTTATCTTTTCTGCATATATTGCATTTTCCAGTTCTTTGTGTCTGTTCCGACTGACCTCACTTTAATTATAGTATTAGATACTGAAGAGTGATACAGGGTAGACGAGTGCTTCTGGAGGGCTTAGAATCTCTTCTAAAGGGAGAGAGAAAATAAATATGTGGAATATATTTACACACATTAAACGTTAAATACATAGCTGACTTCAGCTATACTGTACAAATAACATTGAAGGAGTATTAGAGATGGCTGTAACCAAAGTTGGTCAGTTATTGTGAGAAGAAGAATAAACAGCATTGGAAAGCAGGAAGGACCCAATCTCACTAAGGAAAACCTGGAAATTCTCTTTCCTGCTCATCAGTCATGTTCACTGAAGTATTCATGTCCAGCACTTAGCACAACATGGGATTATTTTAAGCCCTCAATAAGGGTTTGTTATCTGTATGATAACTGACCGGCTGTCCTACTCCAAGAGGGGCATACATGGGTCATTATGAAAGTTTTGAGATACATAAAAATCAAGAAACATAAAATTCGCACAAACAGAAACAAATAAAGCCCTCCCAGCAACACTGATCTGTACTTGCATGGGTGAATCAGAATGGATGCTGTTGACTCTGTTTCTTGGAAATGAAATAATGGACCATAACACAGTCTGTCTCAAAACTTTCATAGTGACTTGTGCCAGTATACCTTACTTTGTAAATTTGTAAATAATTCTTATATCTTATATACTCCAAGTTTTAGAAATCTTAAAAAGCATCAGTATAAGAAATGTTTTTAATATTTCCCAGTCAGAGCAGAAAGAACTTTAAGTGGCAAAACCTTACAGATATGATATGCTAACCTGCATTTGCTCCTGCTGTAGGTTGCCTTTAAAAAGATTATTTCTTCAATTCAGCTACCCCAAACACCCTCTGTCCCTTGTACTGTCATCCATGGCTGCCCTTGGAGCCCCCTGAAGGCTGTGTCATGGGTTCCTTTTCTGTGCAATAAGTTTGGGTTCCGCCTCCTTACACAGGCTTAACATGTAAACAAGAATAAAAAAAAAAAAAGTCTATGAAACGTTGTATTCTGGATTGGATCCTGGTCAGATAAAGGATTTGGTGAAATAACTGGTGAAATCTGAATAAGATCTATAATGTGTGTAATAGTTCATTTCTTAGTTTTGGTCAATGTACTGTGGTTACATAAGATGTAAACATTAGGGGAAGCTTGGTGAAGGATACAAGGTTATGAACGTTTTACAAGAAAAAAAAGGAAATATTTGAAACTGAAGTAAGTGTGAACATCCTGGGTATTTTCAAGACGTAATTTTTCAAAAATGAGAAAATTGCAAACACCAAAATATACCTTAAATAATTATAGATATTGTAAGTAAAAACAAACAGCCCATCTATGCTCAGCCCCTTTCCCGTCCAGGTTTCTGCTTGGTCCCTTCCAGCAACTCCTGCAGCTCCAGCTGTGCCCTCTGTGCTGAGGTCAGGAGTGACCCTGGCTCTTCCACGTCTCAGTCCCACCGCCATGTGTGCTGTTCCCCAAATAAGCACTTGACTTTGGGCACATATAAAACACAATCCTTTATTCCCTTGCCTGAAGGCCTGGCCTCTGTTCCAATGGCATGACCATCCTGATACCCAAGCTGGATATTTCAGGAGCATTTGACTCCCTTCTCCTTTTACACTCATTCTAAAGTTTCTCGTTCTTTTGTCCAAAGCCTCTTGCATCCACCCACCTACTCCTTTTACCATCCCCTTGTTGTTACCCTACAATAGGTCCTTAGATTTCTTGGCAGGGATACCTTCTTGTGGTCTTCCCACCCTCTCTAACTGCCTTCAGAAAGAGGGTGTGACAAAGGACATCAGCGTGACTCTCCTATGTTAAAAAACTGTCAGTGGCTCTATATTGCTGCTGGTCTAAACAGTAATAAACATCTACCTAGAAAAGCTATGGATGTAGCTAAATTAGGTGGTCAGCTCAAACCCACCTCCGTCCTTCCTCTGCCCCCAACTCTAAGAAAACAGAAGGAGCGCAGGCCTTGGAGTCAGAAAGTCCTGCCTTGAATCTCACCTTTGTTACTTTAGGCAATTTAGTCTTTGCTTCTGAGCCTCAGTTTCCTCCTGTCTCAAATGGAGGCTGTGCTTAACATGCAGGGCTATTGTGAGGATTAAACAAAACGATGCATGTCACCTAGAACCCCAAAGTGTGCTCTTATTATTATTATTGGTGCATAACCCTAGAGTACCTTGAGGAATAGGTCTCTTGATCGTCTCTGCCATGTGTGTGTTATTGAGATGGAAGTTGAGATGGACCACAATCTACCTTCCAGACCAAGGGGCTTCTTTCTATAGGGAAGCTAATCCCAGTGGGAGAAACTGAGCACTTTCCCTATCCCTGCTATCCTGGGACTGTGCTCTCCTTCCTGCCACAGGTGCAGCCCTTGAGCCATTAGAACTGAAAGGAGCCCAGCCTTGGAACTGGATTCTATTTCCCAGAATTGAATGTCCCTGCCACTCCCTTGGTCTGCTCATTCCTGTGGGTGCAGCAGTGCTTTTCAGCAGAGCTCTCCAGTGCCCACCCTACTTTTCAGGAGAGCTGCAAACTAGAATGCACTTACTCCAGTCCTCCATGGGGTCCGGACTGTGTTGAATGGATTCAGTGCACCATCTTGAGTGGCCTAGTACAGTGCCCGGTATACAGTTTGTGCTTAATCAGATTAGATGAATGGATTTAATCTCTAAGATGTGGCAACTAATGCATACTTACTTGAACGACTGAGTAATGAATTTCCCAGTGAGCTAGATTATTAGGCAGGTGGTTCTAAACCTTGACTATACTAATCACCAGGAAAGTTTTTGTTTCATTTTAACACTGACTTCTGGGCTTTACCCATGCATATACCCTGCCATTTTCTAGTGCCTGGCACAATACTTGGCATATCGTGGATAGTCGTTAATTGAGTAAATTAATGGTTTCTTTCATTTAAATCACAAGAAAATTGCATAATGCCACATAACACAAAGAGAGAAAATGTTAGGACAAATGAGTTTTGTTTTGGATTTAGTTTGTACTTGTGGTGTTTTCCAACTCTCTGCACTTTGACATCTGTCTGCTTGCCCATGATAGATTGTTTTTTCCTGTTCATTAACTATCACTTGTCCAGATGCCAGGAACTGACAGCAGCCAAAGATACTGGACTTTGTCAAGGAGTCCCAATTTAAAATATTTGTCCCCATTATTCTCATCTATACCTAGGCTCCAAAAATTATCCTCACTCTACATGTGCTAGTACAACATGTGGAATGTGATGTTCAGTCCACTGTGTGCCATTAAGGAAACCATAGAAGGCTCTAGAAACATGGGTCACAACTCCAATTTTTTTTCCTAAAATCAATTTATTTAGATACAGAATAATATATCAAGAAAGGTAATTAGAATGGGACTTCATTAAACTGAAAAGCTTCTGTACAGCTAAGGTGACAATAACCAAAGCAAAGAGACAACCCACACAATGGGAAAGGATATTTGCATATTTTCAATCAGACAAAAGCTTGATAACCAGGATCTATAGAGAACTCAAATTAATCCACATGAAAAAAGCCAACAATCCCTTATATCAATGGGCAAGAGACATGAATAGAACTTTCTCTAAAGACGACAGACGAATGGCTAACAAACACATGAAAAAATGTTCATCATCTCTATATATTAGAGAAATGCAAATCAAAACATCCCTGAGATATCATCTAACCCCAGAGAGAATGGCCCACATCACAAAATCTCAAAACTGCAGATGCTGGCGTGGATGTGGAGAGAAGGGAACACTTTTACACTGCTGGTGGGACTGCAAACTAGTACAACCTTTCTGGAAGGAAGTATGGAGAAACCTCAAAGCACTCAACCTAGACCTCCCATTTGATCCTGCAATCCCATTACTGGGCATCTACCCAGAAGGAAAAAAATCCTTTTATCATAAGGACACTTGTACTAGACTGTTTATTGCAGCTCAATTTACAATCGCCAAAATGTGGAAACAGCCTAAATGCCCACCAACCCAGGAATGGATTAACAAGCTGTGGTATATGTATACCATGGAATACTATTCAGCCATTAAAAAAAATGGAGACTTTATATCCTTTGTATTAACCTGGATGGAAGTGGAAGACATTATTCTTAGTAAAGCATCACAAGAATGGAGAAGCATGAATCCTATGTACTCAATCTTGATATGAGGACAATTAATGACAATTAAGGTTATGGGGGGGGAAGCAGAAAGAGGGAGGGAGGGAGGGGGGTGGGGCCTTAGTGTGTGTCACACTTTATGGGGGCAAGACATGATTGCAAGAGGGACTTTACCTAACAATTGCAATCAGTGTAACTGGCTTATTGTACCCTCAATGAATCCCCAACAATAAAAAAAAAAGAAGAAAAAAAAAAAAAGAAAGGTAATTAGAGACATCATGTCCAGTCACTCAGTCACTCTCATTCTACAGTGAAGAAGCTGAAACCAGATGGATTTGGGGACTTGTCCAAGATCACATAGCTTGTTAAGGACACAGTTGGTGTGAGAAATCTGATGTCCTGGTTCTCAGGCCTGGATCACTACAGTGTACTCATAGTATTTCTGATTACATTAGAAATCAAAGAATTTTTCTTCCATTGTAGTAACTGTGTTAGGAAGAAAAATATCTGAAAAAAAGAAATCATGACAGGGTTCGCAGAGGGTTTGGGAAGGAGGAGTATAAGTGGAAAGGGGAGAGAGCAAAGGAAAGGAATTCTTAAATGAGACTTTGAAACTTATCAGAAAAAAGTGTGTTTTGTGGCAGCACCACAGTTCACTTGTGTATCTTCCCTTGTTTTCAGAATTTTCCCTAGAGAATACCTCCTTCAGCAGATCCACCTGTATTCCCTCGCTGACCTGCAGCAGGTAAGTGCTCAGGAGGCCACTTTATTTTTGTTCTCCTTCTGTTGATTATGGTCTTGGCACTGAATTCTACCATCATGGGGGTACTTTTCACCATAAGCCCTGATATTCCGTTAATTTTTCTTCAGAACCAAGAAGTAGAGGGAATTTAGTATAAAAACATATTATAGGACAGTACAAAGGTTACTCATACAGTGTTGGAGTATATAGTGGTACAGCCACTTTGGAAGCCAGTTTGGCAATTTCTCAAAAAGTTGGGCATGGAGTTGCCGTGAGACCTAACAATTCTAATCCCAGGTATATGCCCAAGAGACCTGAGAACATATGTCCACATAAAAACTCACACACAAATGGTCAGAGCAGCGTTATCCATCATAAGCAAAAAAGTGGAAACAACCCAAATGTTCATCAACTGGTGAGTGGATAAACAAAATGTTGTACATCTATAATGGCTATTATTTGGCTCTAAAAGCGAGTGAAGTGCTGATGCATGCTGCAACCTAGACGAACCTTGGAAATAGCATGCTAAGTAAAAGAAGCCAGACAGTAAAGAATACATATTGCATGATTCACTTTCAATGAAATGCCCAAAACAGGCAAATCCCCTGACAAAAGGTACGTAGACTAGCGGTTGCCAGAGGCTAGGGAGAACAGAAGACTGCGGAGTGACTGCTAATGCATACGTGGTTTCTTCTGGAGCTGATGAAAGCGTTCTGGAATTAGTGGCGATGTTGCTCAACCTTGTGAATATACTAAAAACCACTGAATTGCTTTCTTTAACAGAGGGAATTTTATGGTACGTGAATTATATCAGCAAACAAATTGTGTGAATAAAAAGATTTAAATTAAGTAAAGTTTAAATGGAACATAACAGAGCCCGTAAGAGTCAAAATCATCTCTTTATATTTTTATTAACACATGGCCCTTTAATGATTGACCAGGTTAGCAGCCAGGAAGAAACTGACCTTTTGTGTGTTCAGCCCTAAGCCTGAATGTTAACTTTGGTTAATCATTTAAATCAACAACTCCCTCTCTAAGAAGCTGTTAGACACTACACGATTCTTTCAAGAGTCAATTAAAAAAAAAATTACGACTACTTTTAGAGCATCTCCAACTGCTGTGATTCTGTTCTTTTGTTGTTGTTTTCCTCTTTGGTGATTTTATCTAGAAGAAATTAGGTCAACTTAAAAACTGTGTTCATATCTTTCAGTTGTTTTTCAGACTTTAAATTACTTTTTCAGGTTTTTAAAAAAATGTCTTTTTTCTTTTAATTAAAAAACTTAAAGACTTTGGTGTTCTGTTTGACCCCTCAGAGGTAGGAAAGTTATTTTTCTTTTTTAAAAATTATCATTATTATTATTATTGTTATTTTATTGTTTGGGATTCATTGAGGGTACAAAGAATTAGGTTATACTGATTGCATTTGTTAGATAAAGTCCCTCTTGTAATTGTATCCTGCCCCCAAGAGATGTGTCATACACCATGACCCCCCTCCGCCTCCCTCCTCCCCTCTCCCCACTTGCTCATTCACCTGCCCCTCCCCCCTTGTATTAGCTCATCTACTGCCTTCATATTAGAATGGAGTACAGGACTCTTGCTTCTCCATTCTGGTGATGCTTTACTGAGAAGAATGTGTTCCACCTCCATCCAGGTTAGGAAAGTTATTTTAAATGGCAGGAATGATTTTAGAGCATTTAGTTGGAGAGGCCTGAGAGAAGAGTAGGGTTTTGATTTCCACTTGTGCATCAAGTTTAAACTTATTTGTACATTGTCCACTCCCCCAGCTCCTTCAGTCCTACCTGCCCTTTACCACGTAAAGCTGCAGTGATCCGCTACCTGGGGTGGAAAGGGTTTTATATATATATATATATATTTTTTTTTTTTTTTTATTAAATCATATTGTGTACATTGATATAATCATGGGGCATCATTCACTAGCTTCACAGACCGTTTACCAAGTTTCACATATAGGAAAGGGTTTTTTTTTTTGTTTTTTTTTTTTTGTAGAGACAGAGTCTTACTTTATGGCCCTCGGTCGTCCAGTGGTGTTCAAGGGACAGAATTGGTTAAAACACTCCTTATACATTTGTCTATTTTCTAAAGTCTATCTGATCACAGTATCTGAGGACACAGACTCTATCACTTGAGAAGTATGCTTAAAGGCACAGAACATTCTTGTAAAAGTGGTTTAAAATAGAATGGGTGGCCTCCGAAGCGAGTACTCTTTGAGGAAGCCTTTCAAAAACGAGTTTTGATATCAGAGGAAGGGAAAGAATTGAAGTAATTCCATATTCATTTTGGGGTATCAAAGTAGTGTATCCATTTGGAATAATAAAGCTTGCTTTTTAAGGCTTCCTGTACCCTGCTATCTTTTTATTTTTGCCCTTTCTTTTTTTTCCCCCTTGTAATAATCAAACCATACATGCCAAGCAGCTTACTTAAATCAGTGGCAGCACTATTCTTGGTCCACCAAGCCATTAGTCCCTGGAGCCTCATAAGCAGCTTAATCAGTTTTCAGCTTCGGTAGTAAAATGATCGAGGCAATCACCAGCTTATCAAACTCCCCATGGACGGGTGGCTAGAGCTCAATGCATCCATTTACTTAACAGCTTACTCTAACTTGGTTCTTTGTGCCTGGCTCTCAGAGCCACAAACTTATCATATTTAGAGGAAGTTTAATTCAATTACCTTTTCTGCCTGAGGTGGGTTAAATTGGATTTAGCTTTGATCTGTCTGCATCTTGACTATCAGCACTGATGGGCACCCTCTCCCCATCTTCCCTGGGTTTCTGAGTAAATAACAAGCATGTTTTCTAGATCTGAATTATTCTTCAAATTGTAAGAGAAGGGACACAAGGACAAAGGAAAAAGAATACTATTACTTTGTGAAAAAGAACGTCGTGGTGGCAGGAAACCCTACGTGACTGACCACCACCAGCCCTACAGGGTCCTGCACTGTTTTGGCCTCATCCTGTGTCATGTCTGTGTCAGAAATGTTAGAGTAAATCATTTCTCCCTATTTGATTCCCCTCCGAACTGCTAAAAGTTTCTATCAAAGCAGATCTTTCCGTCCTATAAAATAACTATAGAAAAGAACTTTTGGTGTATAGATTTTGCAGAGGAAGAGAAGATAACCTAATGTGAGTGATTGAAGACTTTTATAGATCCAATTTCTTCTTAGTGTATTTGATTTTTCCCATTAGTTTTTATGTTTATAAAAAACAAAACATAGACATTTTCCTCTCTGAAAAAGAAAAAGAAAAGGTAAGGGAAAAGGTAAGAATTAATAATACTTAAAGGTGCTGAAAGAACTCTAGTACCCCCCCCAAAAAAAATTGCAAGCTTCTTGTCTCTCCTTGGTTTCGTGTTTATAGGTAACAATCTCTGAAATTGAGCAAAGACTCAATTCAATAATTTGAAGATTTCAAGCTACCTTAATGCTTCTTTTGTCACATTCAAGACAATTTTCCCACCTCTTCTCATTATTTGAATTTACTGCCCTCTTTGCCTGCACCCTCCTTTACTATATTATACAGTTGGATGTGAGGGGGAAACTAGCAAGGACTGACAAGCACTTCGCAAAGGAAATTTTCTCCACTTGTACTGGGAGCTGTCGTCACCTGTCCATTGGTCACTGAGTGCCAATTATTACCAAAATTTATGCTGACAGTAAGTCCCTAATGTCTATATATTTCACCATTGATTGACTTGCTCACTGTGTATTACTAGCATATCGAAAAGGGATTATTTGAACAGCACTTCTGTCTGTAATCAGCATCACACATACCGTAGAGCCAAGTACTCCTGCCGAGTAGCAGGGCTCGGAGGGGCCTAACCCGGTGGCAGTGGCTCTCCGGGTCCTAGGAGCACTATGTGTACCACTTAGAGTCACACATTTCTTTAGTTTGGAATTCTGTTAGAAAAATGTATTCAATTAATATGTTCTTTAAATGTAAATCTAAACAAATATATTGTTGATTATTTTTTAAATAAAATCTTACAAACAGGACGATGCCTGTGGCCCAAGGAGTAGGACGCCATTCACATATACTAGGGCCAGTGGGTTCAAGCTTGGCCCCAGCCAAAACTGCAAAAAACAAAAAAAAGAAAAGAAAATCTCACAAACAAACTTGCTTTCAGGAGATGTGAATGCATAGTGGTTTTTTAAACTGACAAAGTAGTTCCTTAGAAAGGATTTAGTAGAAGAGGACTAAGCGAATATGAATTATTGGACAAGTATTGGTGCATGTTATGAAACTAAGGCACTGTTTTGAAGAGCTTTCTCTTGGTTTGCTACTTCAAGATGGGGAAATAGAATAGAGTTTGTATTTTGTTATTTTCAGTCTATTCAGCAGTATCACAAATCTATGAAAAGGCTCTAAGATAGAAATACAATAAAAAGACATGTTCACAAGGGCCAGGTGTGGTGGCTCACACCTGTAATCCTAGCACTCTAGGAGGCCGAGGCTGGTGGGTTACTTGAGCTCACTAGTTCACGACCAGCCTGAGCAAGAGCGAGACCCAATCTCTAAAAAATAGCCAGGCATTGTGGTGGGCATCTGGAGCTACTTGGGAGGCTGAGGCAAGTGAGTTGTTTGAGCCCAAGAGTTTGAGGTTGCTGTGAACTATGACACCATAGCACTCTACCAAGGGTGACAAAGTGAGAATGTCTCAAAAAAGAAAAAGAAAAAAAAGACATGTTCACGTGAGATAGCAGGAACTCTTCCATCACTTTCAATGCCTTAACTTCTGGAATAGCTGTCCCCTTTTGTCTGTGAAGTATCTGACAAACCATCCCTTTGTTCACATCCCCTTGGCTTGTTTAACATTGATAAAAAGTTTCCAAATTTCGAGTACATTAGTATAAGTAAATTCATGGTCAAGAGTTCTTAGTTGTTCTTAAGGAGAGAATCAGAACCCTGGGGTTTAATATGTCATTCCTTGGACTGTGTAAACAATAGGAGAATTCTTCTGAAGTTCCTTCTACTGGCTGAAAGAAAAGGTCAGGTTTGACCTCAAATTTTGGCTACCTGTGCTACCGTGACAAAACCTAAAATGTATATTAATGACCAGCTCTTCTGGTATTACACACCTTTGGGACATATGTAAGTTAAGCATTGAATGACTCTATTTGTGGTAATTCCTGAGAAAGGATACTGGATGATCCCATGGGTGAGGCGTTTGGTTAGAGCGGCCCCTCTAGCCCACTACTTCAGCCCCCAACACACACACCTCTCTTGTGAGACAGTCTAAGGAGCTGATTTCTCATTATTTACCTTCCGTGGGCCTAAATTTCCAAACTAGACTCCACATTTAAGTTAAGGCAATTTAGATTCTAGTTAATATGAAATATATTGCTGGAGAAAAATAAATTATTATCTTGGCACAAATCCATTTGTCTTACTCATAAGTTGAAAGTACAGCATGATATTTCAGGGGGAGAGACATCTCAACATTCTAATGAGGGGGGAAAGGTGGAAAATTCCAGAAGTTAAGTACTTACTAAAGAATTGTAAATCGGGGAGAATACCAGAGGGGAGGCCCCACAGAAAAGAGAGAGGAGTAAGCAAATGCTCACAGGTTTCTGGAGCTGCCTGGAACTGTCTGAGCTGTCTGCTTTATACTAACGCAGTAAACACTTAGCAACTGAGTTAACTTACAGAGAGTGCAAATGTTTGATGAATTGGTGAAGGAATGGATGGACGAAAATGCATGTTCCTACGCACATACACTGTCCCGAACCCACTAGTTTTTTCTCCCCCGCCACCCCCTGGAGCAAAGCAAACTAATTAGTTTAAAGTTAACCCCTAAACAGAGCAAAACTAGAAATGATGATCTGTGAAATAACAATGCACAGAATTCTAAAACCAAATAAAAAGTTATGAATAATGATGAATTGTTCGGTATTGCAAACTTTCTGAACGCCAACCATTCCTGAGCAGCTAACTTTTCACTTAACTTTTTTGCTAGGCCCTCAAATGTTTGTGACATAAACATTTGTTGGAACTGGTCCCTGAAGAAACAATACAAACTATGGGCCCACCTCAAAGATTTCCTTGTGTTTTCTAGCTAGTGTGTAAGATGACCAAAAGGCAATGTTTAAGGCATTTTGAAGCTACTTGTTAACAACATGCTTTGTGAATTCTTCTTCAAGAAAGTTTTGTGAGTAATTTTGCATGGCCTTGCCCCACCAAGCAAGCACATAATCAGAGAATGTTTTTCCCTGTGGGTGCTCTTCACAGCCATAGACAAAGGCCGAGCCTAAGTGGGCACCCAGCACAGCTGCCCTTTCACCAAAGAAGTAACAGGTGATGACCTTTATTCAGACAGGGGTTGACATCTTTGAATCCACAGCCCACAGGAACACAGCGCCTCAGTGCCCACAACCCAGTCACCAGTCTCAAGCCTCAGGAGCCCGAGGAACTTGTATTCACAGCCTCTCAGCAGCCCTGATCCCGACACCATTGTCCACCCAGGCATTAGCGGGCAGGATAACTAATTAGGAGCATTTGGATTTAATAAGCAGAAAAACAAAGCGTGACAGCTCGCCTGTGTTGTTCCATGGCCAGTGCCTGTGTCTGCTGCAGCCGGCACTGCCTTCAGAACCCCTGGACTTAACCTGGGGTGAGTCAAGAATGAAGACTCCATTAAAATATCACTAAATCTCTGTTAGATATTTGAGTCAAGGTTGTTCCAACCAATTAAGAAGCTAAGAAAGAGGACCGTATGGTTATTTGAGGGACAAATCGTGCCTTTTAAATAAGTGGGTTTAAAAAAAATGAATGCATATTTCCTTCAAAGATTTTTCTGGAGTGGAAGGAAGAGAATGAATATAACTCTGAAGTCTGGATGGGTTGGCAGCAGAGCCCATGGAAGAGCGCTGTTTCTCAGGGGAGCGGATTCTCATATATTCCTTACTTCCTGCTCACTCTCCCAGGGACTTCCAATCTCGAATCTCGTGGGGAGAGCCAGGATTGGAGGGCGTCTTCTGACACCTCACCTTCACTCTGGGGTGTCTCTGGTGTCTGGGTGGTGGGCCAGTTAGCTGAGTGGGTCAGAGCAGGTAGGAACAAGGTGCGGGTGCAGATCACTCTCCATGCAAGCTGGCTGGTCTTTGCCCAGAGAAGATGCCCCTGTTCTGCAGAGCCAGGCACCAAGCTGACTCCAACCTAGTCCACAGATGATTTAAAGGCTTGGGGAACTGGGTAGGGGCTGCAGCAGAAAATGGGGAGAGCTAAGGGTGAAGTCACTGCCCTTTCTGGAAAACCAGGTCAGAAAGAAGAGAGCCCCGTTGTCCAGGTGAACAAGTGCTCAGTTGAGATGAGGACTCCAGAAGCCAACCTGGAGCTGTCAGGTATGAACAAAAGAGTGATGGATGAGGAGGTGGCCGCAGGATTGGGTGGCATGTAGTCAATGCGGAAATCGCTTTCCCGCGAGTCCAGTCTTCTGGCTCCCACTTCTCCTTTGGCTCCCGGTCATCTGATTGTCATTGTTGTTGGGTTTTTGTTGTTGCTTCCATTTATATAAAGCAATTGTAATACTGTCTAGGTGAGGCCTCTCTTCAAAGAACATTTACTTAAAGATATAGTAAATGATAGGGCTATTCTTGCTTGTAGTGAAATTGGGCTCTCCCCTCTCACCCTTCTGCCACACTATCTGCAAGGCACATTTCTGAGTATTCACTATCAGTTGCTGTATAAACAATCACCCCAAAACTTAGAACCTTAAAACAGCAGTAAATAGTAACTACTATCTCTCCCAGTTGCTGTGGATCAGGGACCTCAGAGCAGCTTAGTTGGGCAGTTTTGGCACAAGGTCTCTTATGGGGCTGCAGTCAAGATGGTGGCTGGGGCTGTAGTCATCTGATGAAGTCTTAGGTGGGGCTGGGGAACCCACTTCCTAGCTGGGGTGTCTCCCTGGCTGGCAAGTTAGTGCCAGTCGTTGTTGGCACAGCTCCTGTCTAGTGCACATGGGCTTAAGTGTCCGCAGGGCCTGAGAGCAGGCTTGTGAATTACCTGGGAGAACAAAGCCAGATGAAGCTATCCTATGTGTGACCTTGCCTCAGAAGTCAGGTAGCATCACTTCTGCCACATTCTATGCATTAGAAATCAGTCACTAACTCCAACCTACATTTAAGGGAAGGAGAATTAGGCTCCGCATTAGGCATAGTGAATATATTTCTAAATCACCACATTACCAGGCACGATGGCTCGAGCCTGTAGTCCTAGCAATTCCAGAAGCTGAGGCAGGAGGATCACCTAAGCCCAAGAGTTTGAAGCTGCAGTGAGCTGTGATCACACTACTGTACTCCAGCCTGGGCAGCAGAGGGAGACCATATGAATCAGTCACTAAACAACTACCATATCCTGTAATGGTAACATCTCGTATTTGTGTATTGCTTTATAGTTTAAAAAACATTATTTTCAAAACAACTTTGTGAGAGGCAGGTGTGCCTCATTTTATAGCCATTTATACCCATTACAGACATTAGGTATCTTTTTCTTTTTTTTTTTTTGCAGTTTTTGGCCAGCGCTGGGTTTGAACCCGCCAACTCTGGCATATGGGGCCAGCGCCCTACTTCGTTGAGCCACAGGCGCTGCCCAACATTAGCTGTCTTGCCACAGCTACCCAGCTTCTACTGAGTGCCTGAGCTGAGACGGAAACCCAGGCTCTCTCCTCACCCGGTGTTCCTTCTCCTGTTCCCCATGGGTGGATATGTGTAAAATAGGCAGTCTTTTGGGTAACCTCACACTTGCCGTGTGAATGACACAGGGATAGAAGGGGTACAAATAAAATAATATTTCAAAAAGCACAAGAAAAGGGAAATAGAAAGTCAATTATGATTCTTATAGTTACTTCCCGTGCACAGCGTGGGAGGTATCCAGAAGCAAAAGCTCCCTGTCATAAATGATACGCTCACAGGGAGTGGCCTTGGGTCCCAGGGAAGTGTTTTTAATGGTCCTATGCTGCAACAGCCAGCATGAAAGCGGACCCCAGGAGTCCTTCGGGTTCTTCCTTTCTCCTCAGTTCAATCCCACAATACATAGTGCTTGTGTGCCCCGGGCTCTGTGCCAGTGAGAGAGGAGACACAGGTGACTAAGTCACAGTCCCTTATCACTGAGCTCACACTATGAACAGAGAGGCACGCAAGCATTTTTTTCTTTTGTGTGTCTGTTTTTGTTTTGCCAGTAGAGTTGCATACAGAGTACCTTGGAAACACATCCAATCAGGTGTGGGGGATGGTATTTTGCAAAGATAGCTGCACCATACCTCCCATCCTGCACGCCCTTCTTTCACTGTGACCTGGACACTCCTCCATCCAGTGGTGGGATCTGTGTTCCCTGCACCATAGTTGAGTGGGCCTCTGACCTTGGAAGTGATGCCATATGACTTATAAGGCCAAGTTATAAAAGGTAATTTAGCTTTAATCTGGTGCTTTCTGGGGATGCTCACTCTTAGAACCCAGTCATCATGTCACAAGGAAGCCCAGACTGGGCCGTGTGAAAAGACCACATGAACAGACTCCATGTAGTCTTTCATGGAGTCAGCTGAGCCTGAGCTGACAGAGACATCAACCACCAGAGGTGTGAGTGAAAACAGCCCCAAACAATTCCAGCTCCTTGCCTTCAAGTCTTAGCTGATACTTCAGAGGAGGTTTACAGAAATCTTGGAGCAGAAGCAAGCCATCTCCACTATGTCCTTCCTGAACCCCTGACCTACAGAACGGCTTCTCCTGAGCATAGTAAAATGATTGTTTCACACCACTAGGTTTTGGGGTAATTTGTTTTGCAGCAATAGTAACCAGCACACTCCATAACATGGCCATCAGGGAAGGGTTCCTAGTGGCTGTGATTGTAAGTTAAGATGTGGGACCTATAATCATGAGGCAGGCAGAAAAGAACAGGCAGAGGATTTTTAGGCCCTGATAACCTCAAAGCCCTCAACAACTTGACCCACTGTGTTTCTGTCATGGGGGAAGCAGGAGAAAAAATTCCATTACTAACTTTGACATTTCTGAAAAACATTGTCTGCATGCTTCAGGATTATTTCAATAAATTATCTCAACAAAACATTCATGGAATGAGTATAATGGTATCACTTGGCTTCCCACAGAAATGAAAGATTTTGTGATGTGTCTAGAGCTGCAAAGAGCAAGGAGTTGAGTTTTTAATCTTTCCGTCCCACCTGTGCACCTGAATCATGAGCCCAGTTCTCTGTCCTCAAGCCCCTGGCCTGGTGGTTTTCTCCCTGTTCATTTATTCATTCAGCAAATATTTATCAAGCACATACTATATGCCAGAGGACATGTTAGCCGTAAATTTGATAGGGTGCATCTTTTCAGAAAAGGACAGTGATTCTTCTGATCATGGCCCAACTCCAGCACTGTGTGCTGAGAACTTCCCGCAGAGGCTGCTCAGGATTCTGCTCAGCATAGTGATGTCTAGTAGCACTTTAGCCTTGATGCCTGTGCCAGCCATCCTACCACATTCACAGGTGGGCTTCCAGGATCCAGAGGGATAACTAGAAGGCTGTGTCTGTTCCTGTGTTGAGGGCGGAGGAGGTTTGATGCTCCAGAGGTGGAACCAGGAAGTACAGCAGCCTCACAGGACAGCGGCATTACCATCTGTGTCTTTGTAGACATTGTCGTCTGCGTGGGGTGGTAGCCTGCAAGGCCACCTTAGGATTGGAACTTGGAGCTCTTCAACATCATCCCATCTTTCCAAGGAAACATCAGAAGGCTGACAGGGGCAGCTTTTCATCTTAATTTATTGATAAATCTTAGTGAACCATCAACGCATTTGCTCCTGGAGTTTTAAATGAGATTCAGAACAAGTTAGGATGCCAAGGAAGATCTTTATAGCACAAAAAGGAAAGACGTATAGGGAGTGTCAATGAAAAACCTGCTGGAACGTTAATAAGCCTGGATTTCTGTAGCTGTTGAGCCAGGTTCTTGTCACTCAGAAACAGACTGTCGTTTTGAGAGCAAGTCATTCATTCACTCACCCATATGAGAAGAAAGTGATAAGCATCATTCATGTACCAGCCACTTCTAGTGTCATGTGCTGGGCCACGAGGGAAAAGGCACAGCACCCACCCCTAGGGCACATTCTCTCCCAGTCTGTACTGGGGTGGCAGGCACAGTGAACAGGCAGCCTTGCCAATCCGTTCCACATTTTACAGGAGAAGACTATGGCTCTAGAACAGCAACATGGACTGGGATTCCTACATAGATTAGGCAAATAATGTCTGTGCCCAAAGCAGTCCTGGATGAGTCCTAAAATTGGGAGCTTGAACCAGAGAAACATCTTTATCTGAAGGGGCTACTGAGCCCCAGAGGCATCAGCTCTTCCCGTTTTCCAAGAGAAGCCGGAAATCCGTATTTTTATGTGAAATTTCTCAATATTTAAACACTCTGCAGGCCAAACAAAACATAGCCACCAGTTTTGACCTCTGCTTTATAATAGAGAATGCCTGCTTTTGTTCCGTCAAACTAATGAATGCTCAATTACGAAAAGGAATTTGGAGGTTAGTGTTAGATTGTGCTCCTCAAAAGGCTGCAGACCCCATCCCAAACCCTTGAGATACTAATTGACAGACTTGCACAGGCTGACAGCTGGGCTCTGAAAGTGGACACACACAAGGAAGCAGGCGAGCTATTCCAGGTCACTTTGCAAGGTCAGGGCAGCAATGCAAACATTAGGAAGGTCGGAGACAAAGGTCAGGTGGCAGCAAGGAAGCCCTGCATCTCCTCGAGCTGCCCGTTAATAAATCACATTCAAAAGGTTATCACCAGACTCCTTCTCCCTGCCATTGCTTTCTGAAGTGGAAAATTAAATAGAAATCAAAATTAAGGCAGCTGTCAGGAGCTTTTAGGAGGGCAGCACACCGGTGAAAGGTGAACATGGGATGGAGTTTCTGCCTGGAGCAAAGGTCTCCAAAGGGATAATGATATCTGCCAGCGTTGAGCATCACAGAGGTGCTGACCCCTGCTGTGGTTACACACCAGAGCTTTGAAGGCCACCTGCTCAGGTTCAAATGCCTTATCAGCCCAGATGCACCAGGTGACCTCGGGCGAGCCATTCTCTTCATGCCTCAAGCGCTTCTTCGCTGAATTGTGGATAGTAGCACCTGCCCCCAAATGTTGGTGTGAGGCTTAGAGTTAGTTTGTGGGAAGCACTTAGAAGTCTGCCTGCTGCCCTAGGGCTGGGAACTTAGTAGTGGTACAACTGCTGGTGTTAGTGTGGCTGTGAGAAGCTCCCAGGAGGAGAGCTGGTGTGGCTCCCAGGAGCTTTCTTCAGTGTCATCAAGATACCGCCTCTGTGGCCACTAGATCGCAGCTATCATTACAGAAGTAATGCTTGCTACATCCCAGTTTTGCCTGTAACATTCTGCAAGGGAATCTAGGAACATGTTGTAGCCATAGCTGCAAAGTCCCCCAATAGAGCAGCACCTTGGTAGTGAAAGCAGAAAAACCTTCTCAGTTTCCTCCTGCCCCCAGGAGGAGCTGGGCTGGACCTCCCCAGCAGCTCCACTGGCAACCTGGAGATCCCCGCGCCTCACGAGGCAGTGAGCTCGCCCTAGAACTGCACTAGCCCAGCTACTGTTCTCTGAGCCTCACCACCTTTCTTTGCTCTAAGAGTGGTCTTCACAGCTTGCAGCAGAAGGTGGGAGTTGGCTTACTGAAAAAGATAAGCTCCTTCAACATCAGTGTCTTTGAAGGATGCATGCCCTTTAGGTGAGTTGTGCACAGACATCTTTTAAATTTTAGCAACAACAAAAAAATTTGTCTGTAAATTTTCTACAAACAGAGAATACACATTTTTGTGCTTAAAGAAAATCATGGAGTCCACACTATATTTGCAGCTACGGAGGAGAGAAGCTTACTGGACTGAAATGTTGGCAGAAACAAAGAGAAGCCATGTTCCTTCCCACCTGCAATTATAGTTTTACTAGCTTGTAAAGCACACACAGAATTTGCACTACATTCTTCCCTTGCAGTAGGAGAGAGGCCCTGCTGTGAATGTAATTGGCTTTCTAGCTTCCTTTAAGGGTGAGGTAGAAGGGAGCTGGACTGAAGGGCCTTTACTTTTAGAATTAACTACTGTTGGATTGTATTTAAATTCCATGCATCTCCCCATCTTTTCCATTAAGTCTAAGGTAAGCACAGCTTGCCTCTGAAAATATCACCCCCCCAAGAAACTCTTGTAAAAGCAGAGTTTCTTTCTTTTTCTTAAAATGGATTCTCAACGTAACCCTATAAAGATTATTTCCAATCCTGTTAACTTCCATTAAAGATATACGGCAGCTTTAAATGACAAGTTCAACTGTACAACCCATTGGGATCACTTTTTCCTCTGTCCTTGCTACCCTGTTCCCAGTAAGAGAACCATAGGCATGTATTTGCAGAGAAACTGTCTTCATTACTTTACTTCTCTGGTCCTGAGTTTCCTCATTCATGAAGGGAGAAGGTTGAATTAAGCAATCTTTCCAGCCCTTTCTAGCTCTAGGGGTCTGCTACTATGATTTTATGTTCCTTGAAAAGTGACTGAATTGTGGATACCTCTGCACGCATTGCCTTTCTGAGCCTTCCTAGCCAGTTTGCATAAAGAAAGCATCTGACCTTCTGGGTGCAGCAAGGAAACTGAATGAAAGCCAGATCACTGACTGTGGCCTCTGTACCTTCAGTTCTAAGTGATAAATGGTGAGATTTCCATTTGCCAAAGGTCAACTATTTGAACTTTTTGTCCTTAAATACCAGTTTTACACATTTTTCATAAATAGGACAGCTTACAAAAGCAAGTTAAATATACTGATTTTATATATTTCTTAAAGACAAATCATCTTCTTAATACCTTACAACCAGAGGCAGTTAAAATAATGCCAGCACACAAAAATTGAGCAGGAAATTCATGTGCAGAAAATTATATGCCATCTAGTGGATTTGCTACTGAAATGGGCAGTAGCAATCAGGTGATCCGATGAACTGTGAGTTGGTGTCTGTGTTCAGGCTAACCGCTGAGGACCCGAGGCAGATCAGCTGTGCAAGAGGTGGAACTGTTTAAGGACTTACGACATAAAGGACAGACACTAAAGAAATGGGTTGCCGTAAGGCAAGGTTTGGAGCTAGAGGAAAAAGGAAATCAGAGGAAGGAGATTATGAGAGGATTCCTGGCTGGAGCAGAGGTCAAGGGTGCAGAGAGAAAGTAGGTTAGGCAGTCATGGGTAATAAAACTCCTGATTTGAGTTTCACCTTTCTCTCTTTTCTCTGCCTACTGCCTGCTGGGGACAGGGACCAAGCATGTTGCAGACAGGCAGAGGGAGCTAGAAAGGCCCAGGATTGTCAGCCCTGGTTGTAAAGCCTACACAGTTCATTCTAATTTCACAGCACTGAGTCAGGATGGCAACAACAATTTGTCCCTTACGGAGTCACAAAATATATCTGGTGCTTAAAATCTTTGTAAAATGAGATGGTTGTGCTAAATAATTAGATTAATAATAGCTCCCTTTTATTATATGCTCAAGACATTACTTTTATTATTGAGCACTTACTTTAGGCCAGACTCTGTTCTAAATCTACGTGGATTATCTCATTTAATCCTCACAACAGCTCTCTGAGATAGAGACTATTATTATCCACATCTTACCAATGAGATTAACTTGCCCAAAGCCAACTAGCTAGCGTGGAAGAGCTGGGATTCAAATCCAAGCTCTCCTATTCTAGTATTCATCCATTTTCTTTTGTTTTCTCAATTTTGTGAGAAATATTTCAGATTTACCAAAGCATAAAGAAGACTGAATACCGCCAGCTGCATGGGCTATTCCTGCAGAGGAAGGACTTGCTTTTTTAGAGAAATGGGAGCATGTCCTGAACCACTAAGTTGGACTGTGTTCTTCCAGCGCTCATATTCTCTCTTTCTAGAGGCAGACTGCTACCAACTCCACTTGGCAGCAGAGCAAACCTCCCAAGTTTAGTGGGGGAGGCTCCATTCTGAAGCTCTACCATGTCTTGGGCTGGAAGGAGAACAAATTGGGCAAAGGAAGAGAACCAGGAAAATGCGCCCATCATTAGCACCAGCATGGCAGCGCCACACAAGGCAAAAACCCAGTGTCCAGAGAGACTCAGTAGATACTGTGTTCATACTGGTCAGGCCCAGCTTCCTGCCTAGTTTCCCCCAAATAGACCATAAACGCTAAAATTATTTATAGGTCAGTTTCAATAAGTGCCATGGTGGTCAAAATATTTCCATTCTGTCCACATCAATGACCTATAGTCATCAAAACTGGCAAGATTCTGGGACAAAGGAACTGGACAATCCATAAGCCAAAAGGGAAAAGCAGGCTAGGTAGATATAGATTTATGATGCTGAGAATGTGTTTTTTATTTTGTTCTTCAAAAATTTAGGGAATTCCTAGCACTCTGGGAGACCAAGGCAGGTAGATTGCTTGAACTCAGGAGTTTGAGACCAGTCTAAGCAAAAGCGAGACCCTGTCTCTAAAAATAGCAGGGCATTGTGGTGGGCACCTGTAGTCCCAGCTACTTCGAGAGGCTGAGGCAAGAGGATCACTTGAGCCCAAGAATCTGAGGTTGCTGTGAACTGTGACGCCACAGCACTCTACTGAGGGCGACGAAGTGAGACTCTGTCTTTAAAAAACAAATGGGGGGAATTGATTTTCATATGAATACAGACCATGAGAAAAAGGGGGGGGGGTGTTAGTGCAGTCTGTATCTATAGCTGCAGCTGACCTGTGTTGGTTTGTGATTTTGTATTTATAGCTGGCCTGATTCCAAAAAGAACATTTGAGGCAGAGCTTTTTTCTCTTTCTTCTCTCCTTTTCTCAGCCCCATCCTCTGGTTCTAATCATTGGCAAACACACTTATCAAAGACAATTCTCTGCTGCTCAGGATCCCGAGTATCTGGAGTTCAGCTAGCATCCCTCCTATAGAACGCGGTTAGAAAACCTGACTTCTAGAATTGCCGTCAGCCTAGAGCTTCCCTTCAGCCACTAGAAAAAGAGAGAACAAAAATCCTGGATGCAGCTGACATTGTAGGTGTGTATATAATTTACCCAACTGTTGACCACTCAGCTTTTAGCCCATGGTCGCAAAATGAATTAGCAACTCCCCCACCCCAAACCCGAAGAAGGAAGGGTGTTACTTGGCTCTGGCCCAGAGGCCTGCTGGCACACAGTGTCAAACAGCAGCACACTGGTACGTTTTGGCCGCAGAAGGCTTTGGAGTGGCAGAAAGGGCCAAAATAGTTGTGGTATAAGTTGGCCAGGATATTAAGCAAATCTGAGTTTAATTTAGCATAGAGATAACAACCCTTTTTTTGTTTTCCAACTGGCTGCTGCTTTCTCTGTCTCCGTGGGACCAAAGATTTCAGCCAGGACTTAGTTGAGGGTATTCAAGTCCTTTCAAAGTGAGACATGTAATGGTCTTTACACAGGCTTTCAGGTTTGCCTAGGCAAGACAGGGTAAGGATAAAAAGACACATGGGTATCTGGGGGAAGCTGAAAATGGATCTTGAGGCTTGAATTCCTTGTATGAGTTTGCTTAAGCCACATTGCCTGAGCTTAGAATAGAGAGGCAGGCAGTCTGTCTCCTTGGGATAAGGAAGGATTTGGAACTCAGCGACTGTGAGGTCTTGGCCCCTACTGTGTTTTCTGGTTTGTTTTGTTAGCAAGAGCAAGTTATTCTAGTTTCTTGCTTCTGGGTTTTTCTTCAGCACACTTTAAGCAATGAGTCTCCACCCCACTAATGGCAATGGGGTGGATGGAATGGGATAATGAAAGGGGTGGAGAGAGACGTTGATTCAGCTGCTCAGGATGAGGGAGACCAGGAAACTGCAGACCTTGGAGCTGGCTTCTGAACCCAGCAAGGGTGGAGGGGGAAGAGGGACCACAGGATTGAAATCATCTCAATGCAAGAGAGGAGCTGAAGTCTTTCACAGAAGCTGATAGGGCCGCCATGCTAGTTAGGAAATGGTCTGTACTGCAGTTTCATTTCCCATGACATGACTAACAGTGGAGGAGAAGCTTTAGTGTCTAGCAAAGTAGTCTGTGAAGTGTAACCAACCAAAAATGATTATAATGTGACTAAAAATTATCACAATAAAAAAAAAGAATGCTATCCATTTAAAAAATAATTAGGAACACCTCAGAAAGTACTGGCACTCCTTGACTAATGGGATCTATTTTACAATCTTCTCAGTATTTAAGTGCTAGGCACAATGCACTATGATGCTATGAATTCAAAATATGTGTAGGACGAGACTCTCATTCTAGGTGGCCATGTGCTGAAAAAGTCCTCTGAACTGAGAGGAGAGAAGTGCATCTAGGAGGAAATGGCCAGCCCCTCATCCCAGGGTTAAGAGGAGCTCACCCAGCAGGGAGTCCCCTCTTCCCAGGCTGGGAGCACAAGAGGGTGTGATTTTATGATTCTTGCTAAGACTGTGTCATGCCTTCCTCAAATAAAATGTCACCCGAGTTAGTTAGTTCTCAGGCCTGCTTGCAAAAAGCTTTTAAAAATAATCCGTAAGTAAAGATTTATCCCTGAAATACAAGTCTTTATCTTAAGAACAGTACTTGGGTACGAGGAAGTGCCTGATAAATAGGGGCTGAATGAATGAACAGTTATAGAAAGAGGCGGAGAGGAAAAGAATCATTTAAGCTGTGTTATTGTATAAGTGAGCATTTGTAAGCTGAAAACCTCACTGACATTTATCTTTTGTTTTTTCTTCAGGACTGTTTGGTCCTAAGTGCAAGTAAACAATTGACTTCCAAGTAAATCTTTAAATAACCCTGGTCTATTGGTTAACTTCAGTGTCCCTCCGAAAGGCAGTTTAGCTGGCCTGATGGTTGAGGGCATAGAGTCTGGAGCCAGACAGCCTGGCTTTGTGTCTCGGCTGGACCCTTACCTGCTGTGTAACTTTGACAGTTACTCATACTTGCTGTGCCTCAGTTTCCTTCTCTGTAAAATGAGGATAATTAAAGTTTCTCTCACAGAGTTGTGAGGTTAAGTGAGTTACACATACGCAAAGCACTTTGAAGGCTGTTGCTGAAAGTCCCTCACTGTAACATTAACGAAGTTCAAGGTTCATTGACTTACAATACTGTAATGAGGCTTTATTGTGCCTCCGTGACCACAGATTCTTTCCCTATGTTTTTTATTCTTATCAGCAGTTAAAACTATCTGTGACTAGCAAGAGCACTGTAACCAACTTTAGAAACTATCTGAAATGTTACAAAGGGGATGTGACATTTATTTCACATCCTATGTCCACCACTTCTACTCATCTTTTCTTGCTTAGGTGCCTTCCTTGCTGACCTGGATAATAATGACTGATAAGGAAACTAATAAAATGTATATTGAAATTTTGAAATTTCATTGAAAAATGTTAGCAAATAAGTATAATAAACATGCTTCTTCAAATGGCTCAGAAGAAATAACTGATGCTGGCATTTTAAAATATATAAATAAAAATAGTAATTGACTTGTTTGGTAATCAGACCCTTTAAAAGAAATATTATGAAGCTAAGTAACTACAGCCTGATAGAAGAAGCAAAAAAGACATTGTAGCCATCATGATACAGAGCTGAATTTCAAAATTTGAGTTCCATGGGGTGATATCGCTAGCAACACTGCACCTTCAGTGACGGCTTTTTCTTTTATCAGGTCTTAGAGAATATCCTTTAGTAGGAAATCACTTTATATGTCTGTGAGTGTACACAAATACATTTGGAGATGTATATCATACACAGCAAATGTACTTAAGGAAATGGACTCCTTTCCATAATTTGAGAATTTCTGGTAACTCCATTTCATTTTATTACCACACATTCTCACTTGATCTTAACTATCTAATAGGACACCCTATAATTTATACTCCTGATATCACCTTGTGACAAGCATTATGAGCACTATAGGTAGTTCACAATTCTTAAAAGATGAATGAAAAAGTGGAAAACAATGTGAGTGTGGAAGGGCTGCGGGGTGGCGGGAGGGCGGGAGGAAGGGAGGAAGGCAGCTTGGCCCAGGAATGGCTTTGGAAACCGGGAGAGAAGAGAGAGCTGGCTGCCTCAAGATGTGTTATTTTTCCTGTGGCTTCTTGCTCCCTTCCACCCCCACCTCTTCCAGTCTGAGCTTTGAGTTCAGTTGCATTTTCACCACAAAACTTGGCTAGGCTGCCTAAGGGACTTTCTCTTTCCCATCTTTCCATAAATTATAGGTTTGCGCGTGAGAGCAGAACAGATGATTCCCATTATCCTTTGGGTTGGGTTAGGGTGTGTGTGTGTGTGTGTGTGTGTGTGTGTGTGTGTGTGTGTGTGTGTGTGTGTGTGTGTGTGTGTTTTAGAAAACCTCCTGCCCAGTCTTAAGTGGGTATCCCATTCAGGGAGGTCAACAGTGTTTTAACCTGGTCAACCAGTGTTGACTGTGATTATTTTCCGTGGCCTTTAAATAGGAAGTGATGGCTCCATGGTGGCAGGGCCTTGTCTGGGTTGTCCACCAGCACACACAGCGCCTAGAATAGTGCCAGACATGCTGCAAGCTCCTCTTGAATGTACGGGGAGATTTTTCTCCTTATTTTGGTGGCAAAATGATACTTCTAGGACCTTTTTACTTCCATAAGTGACCCATTCAGATCACTATGAAAAAATTGGACAGATCTGAAAAAGTTAATTTCTCCCAGAATACAGAGGCTATTTAAAGATGTGGTATAGAACTACTAAGAGCTAGAGCCACTGCTCATATTAGCTAAGTTCTTAGGGAGCTCCAATTCTGGACACTCTTGTATTAGATACCCAGACCAGGTGCAAACACAGAAATGCGTGGAGGAAAGGAGTTTACTGCTTTGCATCTGAACTTATTCTGCTCTTTCTGGCATCCTACAGTACCAAAAGAAATAGGTTCTAGGGAAAAGGTGCAGAGGAAGATGAAAAGATGTGGCCTGTGGAGTAAGGGGAGTGTCTGCAGTGCCCTTGAGGATCTGGAACACTTTATTGCTTATGAACATGATAGAAGTAGACTGAAGGAATTATCATGTATCTATGCATGTGTGTCTGAGAGGAAGAAGAAAAGCAGGAAAGGACAGACAATACTTATAATGAAAGAATAGTTAAATCTTGATGCACAATTCAGTAGGCGAGCTGAGGGACCAGTCTGCAAAAGCAGAGTGAACAAAGATGGAACTTCGCCTGCTCAGAGCAGCCTGGTAATGAAGAGGTCTGTGGAGAAAAAGGGCCGAGCCACAGTTGGTGGATGAGGACAGCAAAAATCAGTAGCTAAAGTGAGGGGTTCCCCTTGAGATGGGGGAGGAAGAAGCAACCAGAGTCAACGGAGGGAAAGAGCAGGTGACAAAGATGTTACCAAGAAGCCTTCTGTAGATGTAGAAGAAACTGCCCCACAGTGAAGGGCTAGGGACAGAGGAAAACAGGTATTTTTATAATTGAGAGCTTTCGGGATGAGGCCACCATCAAAGGTAAGCCCTATACAGGGTCTAGGGATTGCTAGAAATTTCCAATGTGACCTTATCTTGTAGATTAATAAGGCAAATATGTACTTGTCCACTATCTCCTGACCTAACCTTGACCAAGTCCTACTAAATTAATACTCTCTCTTTCTACTTAGCTGCCCTGGCAGCACTGTTGTTCTCTACGTCCTAAATATAGTTCCAGGGACAAAAGGGGATGAGACACATGAAAGGCAGCAGCTTAGGACATGTTAATATATGTCTGTCTTGTTCAGTACCAACTAATCCATCTTAGGAGACCCCTAGAACTATTGCTTTTTGATGTTAGCATATTTATTTGATGATTTACCGATGAGTAAGTCCTCTCTTAACTGTATTTCATAATAAGAATTAAATTACAAAGTGTAGCCAGGCTGAGGATTAAATCCTATGTTAATTCTATTGTTTAAATATAGGAGACATTGATTTTATAATTTAAAAGCTAATATGTTTGGGCAGCCTAATTTACCTAAGTAGTAACTTATAGTTAAGATCCTAAAAGCCTTTCTTTGTCCTGTGAAAATTTTGTGTCAAATGCATTGTGTACTATGCCTTAAAGGCAGAAATATATCATTCAGACTTGCTGTTGACTGGGTAAATGAGGCATGGACAGAAACCTGGGCAAAATGCACAGCACATTGCCTGTGTAGTAAGTTATTCATTTTAATTTACATTAGCAGAAGAGTTGTCATTCATATTCCTTAGTCATACGCTCCTTCCAGAAATGTGCTGCTAGATTACCATACACCTGATGTAGTCTAACCTAGGCCTAGACCAGTGTCCTAATTTGGCCTTTCCCAAACTGTGAGTTAATAACTAACATTTTATGTTCTTAATATGTATCATTTACTGTTCTAAGACCTTACGGTTAATTATCTCCAATTCACAGATGAAACTTAAGGCCAAGGAGGTAGATAGCTTGCTCAGGGTCACCAGCGAATACATGGAAAGGTCAGAATTTGAACTCAAGAAGGTTACTTTGGCCAATGATCTTAATTACCATGCAAGAATGACTCTGATGCCGTGGAATGTCTATCAAGACAGTATTACTTGGTACAGAAAATGATTTTAGGCAGTATATAGACATGGCTTAAAATGACATTTAATTACATATTGAGAAAATTCTTCCCTTCAGTTCTCTTTCTGTCTGTCAGGTTAAATCAAACAGAAAGTTTCATTCTGGTGCTGACATGACTGGAACCCCTAACACCTGTTACTCACCATTTCCAGAAAGGAGGCTCAGCATCTGTGTTAGCTTCATTTTATGGCAAAGGATACTGGTTTTCCATTTGTGGTATTTATATAAAGCTTTCATTTTAAATAAACTTATTTAAAGAAATAAATGATTCCTTTTAAAGAAAGCATTAAAAAATAATAACACAGATGGAATATACTATGAAAGTGCTTATAATGGTGGGCGGCGCCTGTGGCTTAGGGAGTAGGACACGGGTCCCATATACCGAGGGTGGTGGGTTCGAACCTGGCCCCGGCCAAAACTGCAACAGCAACAGCAAAAAATGCTTGTAAAGGTGTTTTCACATGACTGAAATTTGAGAAACACTATCCTGATTCTTTCATTTTTAAATTCACTTTGAAGCAATCACTTTGGTTTTTAATGATTTTTAATGGTTTTTAATCCATAGGTTATTTTTCTCCCTCTCTCATTCTTGTTGGAATTCCATATGGTTCTCCCCTCCCCCCTTAGAGACAGGGTCTTGCTCTGTCACCTCCAGGCTAGAGTGCAGTAGCATTATCATAGCTCACTGCAAGGTCGGACTCCTGTACTCCAGTGATCCTCCTGCCTCAACCTCTCGAATAGCTGGGATTATAAGCTCATGTATCGTACTCAGCTAATTTTTCTTACTTTTTTTAGAGATGTGGTCTTGCTTATTTTCCAGGCTGGTCTCAAACTCCTGCCTCAAGCAATACTCCTGCATCTACCTCCCAAAGCACTGGGATTACAAGCATGAGCCACCACCCCCAGCACCACTCTCCCCTCTGTCCCTCTACTCCCTGTTCTTATCGCAGAGATCCCCAACTTCCCTCCATGGGTTTGAGGCTCAGCTAGGATGGCATTTTCACCAGATTTTAATGATGCCACATATGTATTCAGTTTATTAAAATATTTATTTTTTCTAAAATCATACTGTTTCTACTCTTTTAGCTTTAAAATCTCTTCCCCGTTGTGGCGGGCATGTATAATCCCAGCTACTTGGGAGGCTGAGGCAAGAGAATCGCTTAAGCCCAAGAGTTGGAGGTTGCTGTGAGCTGTGACGTCACAGCAGTCTACCGAGGGAGACATAATGAGATTCTGTCTTAAATAAATAAATAAATAAAATCCTCTTCCCTTTTTTGTGAGGTGATGGTAATAGTAAATGATAGATTTTGTTTTAGTGTCCTTACTAAAATTAAAAATTGGAAACTTTTAAATAATTGTGCTGATCTAGAAAACACAAACTTTGGTTGCCTGTACTCAATCAGAGCCTGGACTCATGGTATGATCCCTAACAGTTTATTTCAGGAAGGCTGATAATGGACTCACACTAGTCTTTTTCTAAAGTATACTCAAACATTTTTTTCTTCAGGGAAATTGTTAAAGAGCTCCTGCTTATGAAACTCTTATTCTATTCCCTAGGCTTATTAATTTTCCTATCAGGACCACAAAGCTAATTATTAATAAAATAATTTTTGAAATATCTGAAATAATTACTTATTGTGAGCAATCTGTTTATGGGATACTCATACAATACTTGCTAAGATAAATCTATTTCATATTCACTTTCAAAATGGAAAGTTCATAGCACAATTGAGAAATACTTAAAGTCGTTGGAGAGGGACTCAGGAGAATAGAGAAGTTAGAGATCTTGCATGTATTTGAGAAAATTTTTAAAGGTCATCATTTCTTGCTTTGAGGAGCACATTATTTTACATAGAATTTCAGAGTGGTCTAGAAAGAGGACATTTGGAGATGCTGATAGATTTGCAAAAGCCCAAAAATGTCCCATGTCAAGAATGGTAGAGTGTCAGAGGTTAACAGCAGAACCAAAGCACAAACAGGAAGCAAAGTTTAAAAACTTCAGCAAGATTTAAGGTGTCTTATCAGGCTACATTGTCTGGGTTAGCCAGGGAAGATCTGGTAAGTTCAAGGCCAGCGTAAGCCTGCAAACCCAAAGCAATAGGATCAACTGCTGTAGTTGCTGCTCTAATGAAAAGAGTAGAAACTAGTCAGAGACCTCTCAGACCAAGATATTCCCAAACCACTGGATCACTCTGCAAACACAGTGGATATTACTGGCTGATGTGGAGCTTTCATTTTACTAAGGCAGTGGTTCTCAACCTTTTTAATGCCGTGGCCCTTTAATACAGTTCCTGTGGGTCGCAACCCACAGGTTGAGAACTGCTGCTAAGGCATCTGAAGGGCTCTGTCCTATACGTGGCTTTCCTTGGGTCTTAGAGGATCTTTGTAGAGAGACATACAGATTGTCACATTCAAGGACCTCTGTTCCAGCAATACATGGTGATGGCTCATTTCATGATCCAGTCCAGTGGACCAGAACTGGCCTATAAGACTAATGTCATCTGTTCTCTTGGGAATAGCCATGACCCAAAGTACCTGCAGGAAGCAGGGGCAGCCATGCAGGCTAGTAGTTTGGCATCCTACCCAGTGATAGTTTTTAAACATATTTTTAATATAAATTTAGCCTCCAATGTATTTAGTAGGTGGGGAAGAGAAATTGATTTTCTCTTAATAATGTACATATAAATAGACAGTCTTTATGTTGAAAATGAGGAATGTATTATATGCTCTCCCAGTAATACTACCTTTTTAACTTATTTGGAATGGAATTCCTAGTAAGCTTTTCCATAACTCTGAACTGGTTCGTGTTAGTCATTTAGCCTCTTCAAGGGTAGAAGCAACAAATATGGATTTAGTTACAAAGGCTGTTCAAAATACTTTTTTTCTAAATATTTTCAACTTTTCTATATACCAAATCTTGTCATCTGAGACTAGAGATAGTTTTATTTCTTCTTTTCCATTCTGGAGTTTTTCATTTCTGTTTCTTGCCTGATTGCCCTGGCAAGTACTTTCAGTATAATATTGAAGAGATGTGATGAGAGCAGATATCCTTGTCTAATTCCTGATCTTAGTAGGAAAACCTTCAGTCTTTCACCATTAAGTATGACTTTAACTGTGAGTTCATCGTAGATGCCCTTTATCAAGTTGAGGAAGTTCCCTTCTCTTCCTAGTTTGTTGAGTGTTTTTTATCACAGAAAGGCATTAAATTTTATGATATGCTTTTCCTGCGTCTATTGAGATGATCATAAGCTTTTTGTTCTTTATTTTATTAATATGATCTTTTATATTGTTTGATTTTCAGATGTTAAACTCACGTAGCTTTCCTGGGATAGATCCCAGTTAGTCAAAGTACATAATTCTTTTTATATGTTGCTGCATTTGGCTTGCAAGTATTTTGCCGAGGGTATTTGTATCTTTTTCCCACTTTTCTATGTTTGTTATTTTTTCTCGTTTTTTTGTTTACAGTCACTACTAAGTCAGTCATCTCAACCTTTATGCCATAAAATCAATCTCTTGAATTCGTGTTAGGCGACTGCTTCCTCAGATGGCCGTCAGGTGCCTCATTCCAGGGCCGCTTTCCTGGCTTGTAGTTGTCCTCTACACCTTCCACATGCTCACCACCAAAATGCTCAGTGTCCACTGCAGAGAGAAACGCTTTAAACTTTTGGTGCTATCTACTTATCCTCAAGTGGAACTAGTAATATTTGCCAATAATTTAAGAAGTATACGTAGAAACTGAACTCGCTGGCACCTTATTTCTAGTTATTTGGTGGTAATTTAATGCAGTTTCCCAGTGTGTATGCTGGGGCTGTCTGGGCCACACCTTCATCTAGTTCTGAGGATGGGGTCTTAAGAAAAACCTTACCACTGGGACACTGATATTTTGATGTGTAGTCCCTGATAGTCAAAATAGATCTAAAGCCACAGAAAAAGAGCTATCCGGAGTTCTTTCCATTTTGTGCCATGGCTTTGGAAAGCACAGTCACCAAACAGTACTTGCGTCTTACACATATATTCCCCCTTCAGTCATTTTCTTTAGGAGAAAGGAGACAGAATACCCAGCTGCGCACAGAGTACCAAAGCCTTGCCAGCTGACGGTAAAGTCCCAGGTGGGGAGCCTCCCGAGTGTAGAATGTACGGTTCAATATGACTGAGCTTGTCGAGCTGGTATAACAGGTACTAAGATACAGACTTGGTCTGCCTTTTAGTCTGAGTGAACTACATCATCAGTAGAAAATGATTTTTGATATTTGATTAGAGCTGTAGGATTAGCCAACTCGCATTGTGATAACCCATGCCTTTTTATAACTGTCTTCAGAGAGAGAAAGAAAGTAAAGAAAACAAGAGAGAACAACTCTGACCGTGATCTAAGAGCCAGGCTTCTGTCACTAAGCAATAAAGAAAAAAGCTCAAGTAGCCCTTGCATAAGTGGGAATTTGTGGTTTCTAAAGCCGCCCATTCCCCAAACAACTAAAATATGTTACTGGCATTTGGCACTCTTTCCTATGTTTTGCTCTCCTTAAATTTCTTTTTAAAGGGGCTTGAGTTTAAAGGCAGAACCACTGAAAAATGGAATTTAATCACAGAACTGTGAAAGGCCAACCCCAGAGTTAACCCCAAGATGCCCTGTGTTGTTTTGTTAAAATAGCACCTTGAACCAGGCTCATTCCCGGGGGAGGCAGAAGGCCCAAGGATACGCAGGAGGGAAGCAAAAGAGAGAGGCAAAGGATAGAAAACCTGGGGCCAGTCTGGCCTCAGGATAGCACCTCCACTCAGCCAGGGCTTCCCTCTCTCCCTGGGCTCGGTGCCTCCATGATTTCCACTGGAGAAAGAGAAGGCAACTGGAAGGAAGGGAGCCTAGGGCCAAGGGGAAGAGTCAGAGGACTCGGTGGTGGTACCATCCCATTACCACAGGCTGTCACGGAACAGAGTACACAACTTCAAAGGGCCCTCTTGGCCCCAGTTCGCTTTTGTTAAAGTTGTTTTTTCTTGATTATCAAAGTATGCTGCTTGCAGAGAATTGGGAAGAAGAGAATTGGTTACTGAAGAGAAAATAACCATCCAGACAGCATAGCAGAGAGAGTCAGACCTTAGTCCTCAGTAAACCTGAGTGTGAGCCCCAACTCCCCTGCTCATGGTCCTTATCTATAAAACAGGAGTCATAAGATTCCCATAATGATGTTGTGAGGCTTCAATGGAAACATATACCTGGTGTTCACTGCAGCTGCTTTAATCATTATTATAGCACCGAGGTCAACATCTAGATGCACATCCAGTTTGTTCTTTTTTGTGCATATGTAAGTATAAAACATGACTCATTCTTTTCAGTGCAATGTTTATCCTGCTTTAAAATTGCTTTAAAATAAATTTTGAAATTATTAATCTTCAGAATAGCTAGTTTCAATGCCTTCAAACTATAAAAGAGCTGTTGGACATTTAGGGTATTCCAATTCTGTATTACTATAAATAATGCTGTCATATACATTTTTGTGAAAAATCATTTTCTGACTATTTAAGATAAATTTAAGAGAGAAACTACTATAGTCCCGGGGTTTGGACTTTTTAAAACCTCTGGATACAATATCTGTACCCACCAACAGTAGAAGCAAGTTCTCCCTTCATATCACTGGAACATTAACCATTGTCATTTTTAAAAAATACAAATATTTGATAATTTTAGAGGTCAAAAAAAGGTTTTTTGCCATTTTCTGACTTTGCATATTTTTAAAAATTTTTTCTGAAGCTAAATTTTTTATATGTTTATTACTACATCTATTTTTAATGAATTATTTGATCGTATCTTTTGTCTATATGGGGGTAAGCTATTTTTTCAGTTAGTTTATATGAGTTTCTCATATATTAAATCTATCAGCATTTTATATATGCTGTTTTCCCTCATTTTATTTTTGGCCCTTAGATTTTATATATATTTTTTGATGAACAGAAGTTTTCAGCCCCGTTGTGTTGAGACCTGTTCTTTTTTCCCTTTTGCACAATTATTTCTGTGACTTTGAAATCTGCAAAGCCCTTCCCCATCCTCAGATAAGACAGCCATTTGTATGTTTTTGTCTTTTTTAAATAATATTATACATTTAATAACTCAAATTTCTGGAATTTATTTTAATTCATGGTATAAAGCGAAAGTATGTCGATTTATTTTTCCAAATGGCTTAGTCATTTTAGCCCCATTTTTAAATAATCTGTCCTTTCTGCATTAACTTTTGATTCCATATTCATCATAATCTAATAACATATATGTCCCAGGATCTGTATCTGAGCAATCACTTCTATTTCCTCAATAGCACTTTTGATGCCAGGGGCCAATTACTTGAATTTTATGATATATTTTGATGTCTTGTAGCACAAGTACAGCTTCATGTTCTGTTTTTTAAAAAGTCTTACTTTTACCTGAAATTTTAGCCTTCTAGATCACCTTTTATATTGACTAATTTTTTTTTTTTTGTGATATGATGGCTTCTCATTATGTTGCCCAGGCTGGCCAATTTACTTTTCAGTTTTAACTATTGTGCATATTCTGAGTTTAATATTTTTACTTTTTCTTTAACAGTGAGAATTTTTAATTTGAGACTTGAAAGAAACACATATGTAGCTGAACTTTATGTAAGAATAATAAGTTAAAGAATTAACTTACCTTATAATCTTAAATGTAAGTAACAGTGAATGATCACAACCAAAAAATGCGGCTGAAACTTACTAGGAGGCAGTTGCACAGCTACTTCCTGTCAAGCTATTAAACTTTTACAGATTGCATATGAATATTCCCTTTTGGTGTACAAAAGTAGCTGAAAAATGGATCAAGTGTTCAAAGTTTAGGGTATATTATATCCCACATAATCAATATAAGAATGTTAGCTATTCCAATGATAAGATGCTTTTCAAGATCAATTCAAAAATTGCCCATCGTGGCCTTTCTGGCTGCCCACAGAATTCACTGTCGGTGTCCTCATGTTTAGAGAGCTGGCGAGCTCATCCCTCAGGAATTGCGCATGTCCCAAGAGCTCATGAATCACATATCCTAGAGGTTCTTGTAAAGTATGTGTGGTACTTAACTGGCAGCAACTTCTCCATCTGCCCTCTGTGTTCAGGCCATGATTAGACTGTAACCCCATCTGGTCAAAGACGTTCCATTTTGTTTGGACAGAGCTGCAACAATTTAAATGTTTGGATCCAAGGCTTGCAGTAGGAATGTTCCAGAAATATTTAGTTTCAGCTTTTTGAATGCAGAGGTTCAATGCCCTTGGAAAGGCCTAGAAATAAAAGGGGGCAAGAGCCATTTCTCCTTAATGAGTATCTGTTTATAATTGTGAATGGCAGCAGAGTAAGAGGAGGCAAACTGGTGACCAAAGGCAAGAGTGGCTTCGAAAGTAGGTGACGTTTGAGCTAGGTGTGAAAGGGTATGTCTTGAGAGCAATTGTTGTAGAGGAGCAAGAACCAAACATAGCAATCCCGGGGCCTGGGTTCAGATGCCGGTTTTGATGTGTAGCTCTCTGACCCCAAACAAGTTCTTTAATCTTCCTATGTCTCAGCTTATTTATGAGCTACATGAGCTATATACTATAAAATGAGTATATTAATATGTATTTGAGGAAGTTACAGCAAGAATCAGAAATAAACACAGGGAGTACCCAGAACTCTTACATGATGATAGCAATAAATGGTAATTATTGTGATAACTTTTTGAGGGAATAAGCAGGCAACAAGAAAGCAGAAGGTGGCTGCGGTAGATAAAGACTAGACAACAGGCCGTACTTGGCTTGTGCAAAGCCTGTAGGACATGCTAAGGGGCTTGAATCTCACCCTGTAGGGGCAGAAGAGCCTTCAGGGCTTTTTCATTTAAGATATGAAAATGCCTTTGGATGTGCTCTGGTGAGACACTAAAGCTTCATGATGAGGGCGTGGGCTCTGGGAGTCCAGCTCCCTGCTCTACACTTCCAAGCTGAGAGACCTGGGGCACGTGATGTGAGCCTTCTAAGCCTCAGTTTCCTCCCCTACAAAGTGGTAATGATAAAAATATTGACCTTTTAGTGCTCTTGTGAATAACAGAAATAATATTATTTATTTAATACTATGTTCTTGCCAGTGTTCTAAGTGCTATACAATTGCTATCTTAAAAGGAGAAAAATTTTAGGGCAGTGACTGATTTACATCAAACAGTCAATCAGTGCTGTAGAGGTGGTGGTGATTGTTGCTAATGTCATTATTATTGTTATTTTGTCGAATCTATATTTTAATGAAATCCTCCTGGACATGGCATAGAGAATGGTTTAGAGTGGCTGGAACTGGAAGCCACGACATCGGGTAGAACAGCACTAGTTTCACATATATGTATAAAAATACATGGAGTTGTACATGTCAGATTTGTACACTTTACCTTATATCTTTTATGCTTAAAGGTTCAGTTAGCCAAGCTCTATTCACTTAAAAGAATGGACTGTAAGGAGCTAAGTAAAACATTTTATCTTTAATTACCCAAGGAAAACTGAGACTTCTACAATTCATGCAAGATTCTGTCGTGGTTAATGGTTTTTCCGCTGCTAGAGCTAGTCAGAGTAGCAAATGAATGTATGTGAGGGCCGTCTCTGTCTTCTCCTTGCCTGGTGGTACAGAGACACTAGAGCAGCAAAAGGCAAGTGAGCGGAGTGGTGCAGAGGACAGTCGGTGTTGGACGAGCTCACAGGCTGCCTGCCCTCAGCCCTCTGGAAAACTGTCTGTTTAAAGGACCTCCTTTCACAGGACCTTTCCCATTTAGAGTTTAGCGAACCTCTGAACATTGTGTCAGGTGGGCACGCCATTCAAAATGCTTTTCTCTTTGAACCTAATCTTAGGTTGAATAACTATGGTTTTCCTTCCTCTTTAGGCCAGATTGAAGGCAGTTTGGTCAGTACTTTGCATTTTCATCGGATTGACATCAAACTAAGTGGTAAAATGTTCAAACTCGGTAACATACTTCCCCAGCACAGTACCCTGGATGGTGTGAAATGATTGGGACCTCTGAAGAGATAGGGAATGCATTGCAAACTCTAAACCAATTCTATTTCTCTTCCTTTTGTTGTTTATTACAAAAAACACTATCTGAAACTAAGACGATTTATGAGACCAACCAGGTGATCAAGATGAAGTAATATGCTGGAGGGAATGGAGCCAGCCAGAGTAGGTCATCTGATAGAGCAAAAGGAAAAAACCTCTGGCCCAGCAGAGCTGAATCTTAGCTAGAAGAGGACATTTAAAACATATAAGTGAATTCTTAGAAAACACAATCTGCATCCTAACTGATTGCTTACTTACTAACCCCAGTCAAGTATTTAAAGAGATTAAGATAAAAATGTCTAGAATTTGGTATTAAGCATGTAAACAAAAACCAACCCTGAATTGCCTGGTATTAGATATGGCTATTGACACTCTGCATAAATCAGTCTAAATGAATGGGCAATGTTACTTTCCAAAACCTGAGAAACCTCAAGTAAGGAAACATTCTGATTAGGCAGACAGGTCTCCTTGGAAACAAACATCAAGTCTGTTGTAGTCACAACAGGTTCACTGATAGGCAATTTTCAAAAACTCTTGTGAAAAATAAACATGTTATTAGGGACAAGTGAAAACATAGATCGTATAAAAACCAAAAATATGAATAAAGTGTTTTACCTTTGTATAATGTTTACATATACATCAATACATATGCAAATTATATTTATATATTTCTAAAGCCTCGCTTTATAAAGCTATCATTTTTCCCACAATTTAAACATTTATTATAAAAGTGATAATTCATGTTCATTATTTAAAAATCAAAGCATATAGAATTTTCTGAAGTTTTTAAAGTCTATACAATTACAGTGGTATAGAAAATTCTACATAATTACAAATGTCAATTCTTTTTTTTAACAGAGTCTCAAGCTGTCATCCTGGGTAGAGTGCTGTGGCGTCACAGCTCACAGCAACCTCAAACTCTTGGGCTTAAGCAATTCTCTTCCCTCAGCCTCCCAAGTAGCTGTGACTACAGGTGCCTGCCACAACTCCTGGCTATTTTTTGATTGCAGTTGTCATTGTTGTTTAGCAGGCCTGGGCCAGACTCGAACCCACCAGCTTCAGTGTATGTGGCCGGTGCCTTACTCACTGACCTACAGGTGCCAAGCCCAAATGTCAATTCTTTTTTAATAGATCAAGCTATGCTGCCTTTCTATGGCTTGCCTTTTCTACTTAACAGTATACTGTGGACATCTGGGCATACGTGCATACTTGGTACATATAAAGGTTTATCTCATTCTTTTTATCAGATGTTAAATGGATATAAAGTAACTGAGGTGTCAGTTAGGCAAGATAAGCTGGGTAACTTAAAGTTAAGTTTTCTGGGTTTGTTTTTTTAAAAGACACAATCTTGCTGTGTTGCCCAGGCTAGACTTGAACTCCTGTGCTCAAGGGATTCTCCTGCCTCAGCCTCCCAAGTGGCTGGAACTACAAGTGCTTTCACCATGCCAGGCTAAACCTGTTTTTCTTTACCTATGCTAGCTTTTCTCCTTTATGACCTACTGTAATAAATACCTTCTACATTTCCCTGTGCATTTGAGTGACTACATCTGAGTATAAATTCATTAGAAAGAGACTGTGAAGTCAAAGGTTAGGCATGCTTTGTAGGTTGATAAATATTACCAGTTACCTTCTGAAAAGATGAAACCAATTTATACTTCCATTCATTGTCTTAAGAGTGGCTGTTTTCCCAAAGACACATCAACTTTCTATATTAACAATATTTTTAATCCTAGCCAACCTGATAAATAAAAAGTAACTTCATATCATTTTAATTTCAATTTTTTCCATTGGAAGTAAAGTCCAACATCTTTTTTGCATCATTATTGGCCATTTGTAATTTTCGTGAATTGTCATTTTAATTACCCTGTATTCAAATTATGTGATTGGTCTTATTATTAATTTGAAAGAGCTCTTCATATATTCAGGAGATTATCACTTTTTTCATATAAAGAAGAAATAATTTCCACAGTTTTTTTGTCTTTTATCTTTGTAAAGATATTTAATATTATAGTAATTATTTTACTTCATAGAGTTAGATTTATCCCTTTTTATAGCTTCTATGAATATAAAATATTTATCCCACAAATAAATGGGATAGATTCATTTTGTAATATTCTAAATTATACTAGAAATTCTAAATCTATATTATTTTTTTCTAATATTTTATTCCTTTAAAAATATTTTCCTGGGCGGCGCCTATGGCTCAGCACTGGCCCCATATACTGAGGGTGGCAGTTTCGAACCTGGCCCCAGCCAAACTGCAACAAAAAATAGCCGGGTGTTGTGGCGGGTTCCTGTAGTCCCAGCTACTTGGGAGGCTGAGGCAAGAGAATTGCCTAAGCCCAGAAGTTAGAGGTTGCTGTGAGCTGTGACACTACGGCACTCTACCAAGGGTGATAAAGTGAGACTCTCTCTCTAAAAAATAATAATAATAATAATGATAATAAAATAAAAAATAAAAATATTTTTCTGTTCAACAGTGTAAAAAAATAAGAAGATAAAAATGCTTTTATAGTTTTCATTTTATATTTAAATCTTCAGTTTATCAAGAAACACATTTATTATGAGATAGAGTTAAAGTCAGCTTACTTTTTCCCCTGATGGCTAACCAGTTACCCCAACATCATTTATTAAATAATTTATCTTTCCCCATCTTTGTCTTAAACTAAATTTCCATGTACTTAAATACATATTTTGGATATAGAGAGGCACAGACACTGCAGACACAGCAGATAATATTCTGGAAAAATAGGCTGTGTGGAGCCATCATCAGCACTATGTTGTGAGCGGTGGTTTACTACTTGTTGACACCTTGAAGCAAAGAATAAAAATCACTGACTGTCTTAGACAATGGTGTGCAAGCTCGTAACAAACACCTATGTCAATTTATTTGCAGGATTTGCTTTTCCTCCTCAGTGACCAGCAATTTATTAAATCATAACCTTCTAGCCAGGGGCTCAATTTAATTTCTCATTTAACCTCAGGTATGGCTGGTCCCCTAAAAGCTGTTAACTAATAATAAGTTAAGCACTTATATTATACTTTTCATCCCTAAAGTGCTATCTAAACATTCACTAATTAAATGAATTGATGAAAGGAAGGCGTTTACAGAGGTCTCCAGAGAGGCTGATATCCAGTTGCACACCTGTGAGGGGATGACTCCTAAAAGACCTTCCCTCCCAATTTGAATGGCACTCAGCAAGCAGGGGAACAAAAAGCTGGTGACATTATTTCACTTCTGTTGAAAATTTCCTGGGATATCTTCTAATTAGTCTGGGTAAAGCCACCTTTTATCTGTCTCCCCAGAAATTTCCTTTCTACATTCTTGGGGTTATTCAACAAGCTTCTTTTGATGTTTTCCCCTTTGGTTAATCACAAAATCATAGAATCTTCAAACTGATCATCTAGTTTTGAGTGACTTAGCACAATCACTTTATTTTGTAGAAACTGAGGCATGGAGAAGTTAAGTGACTTACAAAAAAGGTCACATAGCTTACTGGAGACATAGCTGGGAATAGATGAAGATTTCTCACTCCCATTTCAGGTCTCAATCAGCTTCATCCTTTTTTCTCTTTTCGAGCATCTGTACTCTCTACATTTTAACTTCTTTTTCTTTTTGCTCCCCTCCTTTCCCCTCTTCTTCACTTCCCTGCTTTTAACCTTTTATATCTCTCCCAACTCTTAGGATTCATTCCCTTGCATGGTCAAGTAAGGTAATGCTACCTTAGCTTATCCTCCATTTCTCTATTGCTTTCAATGTAGGGTCTTTTTTTGTTGTTGTTAAGATGGTTCATGCTGGCCTCAGTTTCTCCCACATACATGCATACAGACAGTTGCTTTGTGTTGCTTTGTTTTTTTCTAGCGGTGATTGCTTCTACCTTTAATAAAGTTACTTCTATATTTTTGGTAAATAAAGTTGGGTTTATTTAACAAATAACCCAAATAAAGTAAATAAAGTTAGGTTTTAAGTTGATAGTAAGTCCGTTCTTGTGACTTGAATTTATTAATTTCCCAGTAGTTCAACCAATCAATAAGACACTACTAGAGATCATCTCCATATTCAGAAATGATAATGAGGTGTGATCATTTGAGAACATTTTCATGCAAGGACTGAATGTATTATCTTTCTATAAGCCCAGAGCAGATCCATTTCATATCAAAACTGCAAGTATAAATCTAGACTAATCTAGCATTATGCTTCTATGGAGACACGGGGACAGTTTTAGAAATGCTTCACTTCTGCTGCCGAGTCTGTAGGCACCCAGTGGCCTCCAGAAGCCCGGGATGAACCAAAGCCTGAGTCTGCACTCTGAACTCTCAGATGCCTCAAAAAATTAGTTCTTTTTTTCCTAGACTTGTAAAGGGTGCTTTAGAGTGTCAGGATCTGTCACTGGTTAGCCGGGTGGTCTTAGGCAACTCTCATCACCTCTCTGGGCCTCAGTTTTCTCATACATTCAATAAGGAAGCTGATTTTAAAAGAATACTTAGGACTTTTCCTCTTTACTGTTTAGTGATTCAGTAATGTCAGAACTACAGCCAAAATGAATAATAGAGACCTAAATCAGATTGATTTCAAATAGTAATTAACTCAACAAAGAAGCAAAATTCTGCTGATCACCCATGAGGACTTTCTGGAACAGTCTCATTTTAAAATATTTTAATCTATTTTCCACATAAATAATATAGATGCATGATAGCAGATCCTCAGAATATTTAGATCATATTGTTGTACTTACTCTTTGCAAATGCTTTAAATTCAATGAAGTTGCTTTTACTTAGCAAAGAAAAACTGTCTGAAGTAGGCCACATTCCATATATTTTTCTGAATAAGAAATGTACATTCATGGTTTCATATTTGCTATACTAACCACTGAAGAAAATTAGTTGTTTGTTTTTTTTAAGAGATGGGTCTCACTATGTTGCCCCAGCTGCTCTCAAACTCCTGGCAATCCTCCTCCCAAAGTTCTGGGATTAAAAGCATTAACAACCATAATTGGCCAGAAAATTAAAATTGAAATTCCTTTACCTTTTATTCCCTAAAACTTAGTTTCCAGCAAGAAGGAAAATGTAATTTGGTAGGAATGATGATGGCTAGTTGCAAATCTACCCAATTACATTAAACCAGATTAAATTATCACATCGTTTCTAAAGTCTAAATTGAAATTGTCACCTTTGGGAGAGGAGCAGATAAGAGCTAATTGGTGGCATCACAGTCCACCCTCAGTAAAGTACTTGGTTATCCCAAATCTAAGTCCTGTTAGAACAGTCCATAATGGATAGGAGAGAGTGGGGGAAGCTAACTAGAAAAAAGACACTTTTCCGTTTATGTAAAAAATCCCAGCATTGAGCCATAATAAAGAGTTCTAAGGTTAATTATGGAAAAACAAGATTTTAATCAACTTTTTAAAGTAGGAATATCCCATATGCTTTTTTGGTGGGATACTTTTTATTTTCTATTTTTAGGGATATATGAGTAAGAGGAGTAAAGTTTAGAACTGAATGAGGATTCAGAATATTCTCATGGTATATCAGAGTTTTCAAGCTTGAGCAAACTCCACAGGCTGTCTTTTCCCACAAACTCACCTGACATATGTCACCAGCCTTCACTCTAGCCACTGGTTAATGCTGAGAAATGCACTAAAGACAAAAATGCCACCTTTCATGGTTGTCTGCCAGGCAAATGCAAACCAAATTATACTGCAAATATACTGTGTAATATATTACACATATTTCATAATGTGTGACAGTTTTGATTCTTCCATTTCATCAAGCTAGCTTGTTCCTAATGAGTGGCAGGTGGCTTTGCTCAATGAGAATCAGGCCTTTTGGTTAGACTTTTAGAAAGGGTGCCATTTGTCAAGTGCAGCAGCCTGCTTCATCAAAGTGTTTCCAGCAGTTGTCCAGAAGCTGGATGTTACATAATGGCTGAGGAAGCTTGTTTTGAAATGGAAGGTAACTTGACAAATCAGAGGGAAGGAATTAGCCAATGCCTAAGGAAATTCAATGAGAAAGAGTCTTTTCTCACTTTTTTCTTGTCCAAATTACTAGTGCTCTTTCTCTCTGTGTAGATTTTGAATTTTGTAGTGGTGCCAAGGGAGTGAAGGTAACCAACATAAAAGAATCATTTGTGCCCTTCTCCCAATCCCACAGATCTCTATTGGCTGCAGACCTTGAACATGACACTGCAATTTCCTGGTGCCACACATGAGTAATAAGCAGCTGTTTCTGAAACTGTGGTTTGGAGAAGGCAGCACTAGGTTATTTTTTAACTTAATTGCAATTTTTGATTGGTCTGCAAGAAAGTAAATCAAATAAAGTCTGTTGTCTTAGTCTGCAAGAAAGCCATAGGCCTCAAATTCCAATGCTGACCATCTTGACCAGAATAGAAGAAGGGGGAAAATATGTGTATCCCTGAGCTGGAAGTTCAACCAGGCAGCTTTCGTGGGCTGCCTTCACCCAAGCAGGGTTAGCATATTTGGTATATTTGTCAAGGGCTGGATGGTGGAAAGTGATATTTGACAGTCACTCAAGTTCTGGAAGTACCTGAAATAATAGTGAAAAGAATTTTTAGAGAGACTGCAAAAGTGAAAAATAGCAAAATCTGAAAGAAGATACCGGCTTCGTGCCACATTTTGTCCTTGTCCTACAGTGTCAGAATAACACCCCTGAAATAGTCATATATTCACACCCCCCAAGTAAATAAATCAGACTAGTACTTTCCTAAGTGAGAAATTTAACTTAATGGAAAGCAGAAAGAAACTCTTTCACCTTGTTTTGGAAATCTGCCTTTTCTCAAGGAGACGGGGCAATTTGGTGTATGGAGAAGAGGACGGAGCTTGAGAGCAGGGAATGAGGAGACAGGAGACCCACACACATTTTTGCTAACTACTTTGTCATGATTTTGTTTACATAGACATGGACTTTGGGGGAAATAAATGGAGAGATAACTAAACCTCATCTCAGAGGTCTATTTTACCATCATTTGGGACATACCCAAATGACCATCTGGTTTAACTAAAACCACCAGCCTTTTTACGGTGGTGGACACTTTTAAACATGAAGTGTCCTGGCGCCGGCCCCATATACCGAGGGTGGCGGGTTCAAACCTGGCCCCGGCCAAACTGCAACAAAAAAATAGCCGGGCATTGTGGCGGGCGCCTGTAGTCCCAGCTACTCGGGAGGCTGAGGCAAGAGAATCGCTTAAGCCCAGGAGCTGGAGGTTGCTGTGAGCTGTGTGAGGCCACGGCACTCTACCGAGGGCCATAAAGTGAGACTCTGTCTCAACAAAAAAAAAAAACAAAAAAAAAAAACATGAAGTGTCCTTCTGACTTTTGAGGGGTTATTGTAAAGTAATATTAACCTGTGACTAATTTAAGAACAAGTAGAAAAGGAATAAGAAAGACAACTCCCAGGTGTTACAAAGTTGTTACCTTACATTTCGTAATGAATGCTTTGTAAGTAAAGGCACATTTAGCTATAATATCTCATTTTCTCTATATATGGCAACTTTAGGGGTGACCTTTAGGACAGTCTGTGCTTACTGATCACTTGCTGTGATCAGATGTTGTTTTGGTGCTGTCAGTATATTAAATATCTTTCCCTCAACCCTGCAAGGTAGATATTATCCTAATTTTTCAGTTAAGGAAACTGACACTCGGAGAGGTTGAGTCATTTGCCAATGTCTCACTGCTAGAAAATGGATGAGCTAGAATTTGTCCTCAAATCAGCCTTGCTTTTTGCATTCTGCCCCACTGCTTCTCAATATCCAGAGACAACTAAGTTCTAATGGGGTATCAAAAGCTCCCTAGGGTATTCAGTGTACTCAGCCCTATTATGAAACTAATTTATGGCTTTCATATGAAAGCTATAACCCAGTTATAACCTAAGAATATGGGGAAGGGGAGAGGGAGGGAGGGAGGATGGGCGGAGGGAGGGTGATTAGTGGGATTACACGTACGGTGCATCTTACAAGGGTACATGTGAAACTTAGTAAATGTAGAATATAAATGTCTTAACACAATAACTAAGAAAATGCCAGGAAGGCTATGTTAACCAGTGTGATGAAAATATGTCAAATGGTCATAAAACCAGTGTATGGTGCCCCATGATTGCAGTAATGTACACAGCTATGATTTAATAATAAAATAAAATTTAAAGAAAAAGCTCCCTAGGATCTTTCCTCATGAGTTCAATTACTACCCACTGGAAAAATACCCCCACATATTGAGAATCAAAGACCATATATCATATTTAGATTTTTTTATAAGCTGTGGCCAGTTTTATTAAGGAAGTACTTTTATAGTTTACTTTGTCTTGTTGGTCCTGGCTTGATCTCAGTGATAAGAGAATTTCTGGATCAGTTCTAGCCTGGGTACATAGTTTGTAGGACTTTTCTCTGTGTGGGCTCCCTGAGGATATTGCCACTCTAGAAAGGCCTACCAGTTTACCAGGTTAGGGTGGATATAACAGAGTTCAAAATGTCTAACTTTCCTCAATGCTGAATACTTGTTGACCAGGAGACCCCATTTGACTTTGCCTCACCATAGTCGTTTTATAGATCCAATGGTGTCCTGGCAACTCTTTTCTACTCTTCTTTTATTTATTTATTTATTTATTTATTTATTTATTTATTTGCAGTTTTTGCCCAGGGGCTGGGTTTGAACCTGCTACCTCCAGCATATGGGGCTGGTGCCCTACTCCTTTGAGCCACAGGCACGGCTCCTACTCTTCATTCTTGCTTGGAACCTGAAGGTACCCTGTTTCCCCGAAAATAAGACAGTGTCTTATTTTAAGGTGTGCTCCCAAAGATGCACTAGGTCTTATTTTCAGGGGACGTCTTATCGTTCCTGTAAGTAGGTCTTATTTTCGGAGGATGTCTTATTTTCGGGGAAACGGGGTAGTAGATTCCTCAGGCTTTGATCTTACTGTGGCTACCAGTGTCCTCGTGTTTATGAAATATGGCCCTAACCTTCAGTCTCCATCAAGATGGTTAGGAGGTTGGAGTAAAAGGTGCAAGGCTCTTGAGGTGGTGGAGAGGAAGTAATGGGAGGCAAGATAATTGATTTGTTTTTGAACAAGTATCAAAAAAACCCATATACATGTATATATGTATGTGTATATATATGTATGGATGTGTGTGTGTGTTGTGTGTATTTTCCATAAAGAACCTTGGGAGATAATCACATCTGGAGCCAACTTCTTAATAGTGATGAAACCTCTAGACCAGAAGCCAGAGTGGCTGGATTCTGTTCCCAGTGCTTCTAGTAGTAATATTCAAAGATAAGATTTAAACTTCTAAATATATCTTTATCTTTGGAAAGTTAAAAAGTTTTCATTTCTGTATTAAAGAAATGTTTGTAAATTCTAAAATAAACTGAAAACTATTACCTCACTTTTCCAGAGGAATAACTTCCAGCAGCTTCAGCCATTTGGAACATGGCCATGAACCTAAGCTGACAAATGAGAAGAACAGTTAATCAAGTATAAAGAAGAAAAAAGGGGCCCAGAATAGCTGAGCCTCCACCAGGTCCGTGTACTCTCTACGCCTCTCCCTAAATCACACAGCAAAATGATTAAAAATGTTTGTGCTGTTAAGACAACCCTAAGATATGACTGCCAACAACCACAGGAGAAGACAGAAAAGCATCCTCGGTCAGTCAACAAGAACTCAGGTGCCTGGCAGAGAGGGGGTATTTAAAACAAGTATGAGACTTAGTCTGTAGCCTCAAGCAATTTATATTCTCTTTGGTAGCCCCATTAAAATTGCCATGTTTGCGGGTAAGAATGGTCAAACATCATGATTTTTAAATGTGCAATCTGCTGTTGGATAAGCAAAACACTCACAAGTTAAACAAAAGCAAGCAGCACAGCACAGCACCGAATTTCATAGTAAGTTATCTGATGTAAAAATAAAGGGCAGGGGAGAAGCACAAGAGATCTGTGGCAGCTGGCATAACCAAAGATGGCTTTCCAGAACAAACCAGAATAGATCTGAGCCTGTGTGAAATTTAAACAAGGGTTAAGTGTAACTCCAGATAAGAGAAATGATATGAGAGAAGGCCCAGGAGCAAAAGCGCACATATTTTGCTTAATCGGAAGATACATACATAGAGACAATACAAACGGAAATGGGTTTGGATGGATAGTGTGGAATTAACTTGTGGAGAAGGCATTTTTCATGCCAGGCAACATAGAAGCTCCAGTTTTGTCTTCTTCACTCTCGTATCAAGTATCTGGGACATAGTAACTCAATATAATTTTACGAAATGAAAGAATAAAGAGTTTTGATTAATGACAAAATAAAAATTCACCAAAGGTTTGAGGGAAGAGATGATACATGGTGAAAATTATGTTTAAAACAGATTAATATGTATGCTATATGGATTAAAGGGAAAAGACTGGCATTCCAAAATAAAACTAGGAGATGACTTTGTTGATCTAGAGAGGGGTAATAAGAGTCTGGGGTAGAATAGCAAATAGAGACCTATACTGAAGGCGTTTAAAAGAGAACCAGCACAAACTGTGAAAACTTTGCTAAGTGAAAGGAGTCAGTACTAAAGACCATGTATTATATGATTCCATCCATATGAAATGTCCAGAATGGGCAAATATATTTGGTTCCTGGGCTTGAGGGATAGTGAGAGGAAGTGGGAAGTGACTGCTAATGGGTAGGTTGGTGAAATGTTCTAGAAATGGTTGTAGTGATGTTGCACCATTCTGAATAAACTAAGTACCATTGAATTGTAGACTGTTTTTTTTGAGACAGAGTCTCATGCTGTCACCCTGAGTAGAGTGTTGTGGCGTCACAGCTCACAGCAACCTCCAACTCTTGGGCTTAAGCCCAAGACTTGCCTCAGCCTCCCACGTAGCTAGGACTACAGGTGCCCGCCACAACACCCAGCTGTTTTTGGTTGCAGTTGTCATTGTTCCTTAGCAGACCCGGGCCAGGTTCGAACCTGCCACCCTAAGTGTATGTGGCCGGTGCCCTTGCTGACTGAGCTACAGGCGCCACCTGAATTGTAGACTTTCAATAGGTGAATTGCATGGTATATGGATTATGTCTCAATAAAGCTGTTATTTAAAAAGAGAAAAGGAACCTACAAAACATGGTGAATGATAGGATAATCTCGTACACAGGTCACTATGAAAGCTTTGAGACAGGCAATGTTATGGTTCGTTATTTCACTTCCCAGAAATACAGTTGACAGCATCCTTTCTGATTCACCCATGAAGTTTCAACTTGCTCAGCTTATTGATGCTGCTAGGAGGGCTTCATTTGTTTCTGTCTACACCAACTTTACATTTCTTGATTTTTGTGTATCTCAAAACTTTCGTAATGACCCACCTACGTGTTTGGTAGAAAAAATAAGTCACTCACTATAAACCCCACAGTTTCCAGCCTGATTTTCTTTGAAATAACAAAAATGGCCATTAACACCATATTGTTTGGGGAGCCCTGGACAATGCAATAAGACATGAAGTTTAATTAAGAGGTATGATATTAGAAAGGAGGAAACCAGTTAGTTACTTTCAGAAAACCCACAAGAATCACCTAAAAATGATTTGCATTGATGAAAAGTAATGTGGACATACATAAGATATCCACAAATGTCGATATATTCTAATATACCTGCAATGACTAACCAGGAAAATATTGCATAAACATTTATCATTGAGGGGCAGCGCCTGTGACTCCAAGGAGTAGGGCGCTGGCCCCATATGCCGGAGGTGGCGGGTTCAAACCCAGCCCCAGCCAAAAACTGCAAAAAAAAAAAAAAAAAAAAAAGTTTAGCATTGAAATAACCTAAATAATAAATGTGAGTAGCTCATGCAAGTAAACAAAACAAATTTTTATTAAGCAATAATAAATAAAGATTTAATAAAATGAAGATATGTATCACATTGTTTGATAAGAAGACAAAATACTATAAAGATATCAGTCCCCAAATCTTACTAAAGTCCTTAGTTAAGAATAAATGTCCATTACTGGCAGTATAAATTTGGTGAAGTATTTCAAGAGCCTTCAAAATGTTCATACTCTTTATCACAGGAGATCTTGATGCTCACACTTCTCCTTTAGTTCCTGGATAACTCTCACGTCTTCCTCAATGTCTTCTTTTCTCATCCCCAGTTTCTTCAAAGAACCTTTACTCACCTGGTTTCCAGACTGTTCTATGTATTAGTTTCCGCTAAGTGAGCTGGAGTTTGTTAGTACCTATCTTTAAATGTGTCATTAGCCTTGATTGTTCAGGGAATAGTAAAATAAGGAAAACCAACCTCAATTGAAGTATTGTTACCACATTTCAGAAATAACCCCATGACACGCTGGGAAGTGTTTACTGGTGGTTGGGTATGTGATTTGGTAGTGGTTATTTCTTAGAAAGTATGTATCATGGGTTGGTATTAGCTTCCTGTCTTACTGGGGTTTATTGGAGTTTAATGATCCCTCAGAGAACATAAATAACATGTGGTCTATCTGTGACTTCCTAAAGGTGATGGAGAGAGGAGAATAAGTTGAAGAGTGGTGGAAAATGTACTTGCTTAACTGAAAAACAGCCAGGATGATTTCTACCCCCTTTCCTAAGGAAAAAACTCCATTCTTACAAAGAGCAAACGTGATTTTTCTGTTCATCTTTGGCAGTTTAATGCAAAAATAATATACACTATTTGTTTTTTTAAATGCAAAAATATACACAAAATGACAGATTTGCTCCTCTGACTTGTTCACCTTGCTAGAATTAAACACTGTTATAATTATTTCTAAAACATCGTGCAACTGTTTCATGATGTTTAAAAACCACCTCAATTTTTTGTCTCTAGTATATGCATAGCTTCATTTTTGCAAAAGACATGATTATGTTCTTTGCAGTCTTTTATTTTTGTTTTTTGTTTTGTTTTGAGGCAGAGTCTCACTCTGTTGCCCAGGCTAGAGTGCTGTAGCATCAGCCTAGCTCACAGCAACCTCAAACTCCTGGGTTCAAGTGATCCTCCTGCCTCAACCCCCTAAGTAGCTGGGACTCAGGTGCCTGCCACCACACCTGGTTAATCTTTTCTATTTTTTTTAGTAGAGATGAGGTCTTGCTCTTGCTCAGGCTGGTCTCAAATTCTTGAGTTCAAGTGATCTTCCTCTCTTAGCCTCCTAGAGTGTCAGAATTATAGGTATGAACCACTAGGCTTGGCCTATCATCTTTTATTTTTCTATTACTCATCACTACTACCTACTCACTTAGACATTGTAATTTCTTCTTAGGTTTGATATACTACTTTTCTCTCAGATGTTATTTTTATGCAATATTGCAATGTTAACTATGTATTCATTGGAAAGAAAGTGTCCAGCTATTTCCTGTTACTTCCAGCTATTTATAAATTAAATTTCATCTTCAATTTCTTTCTTATTTCAAAATCAGCATGTATACATGTATGTGTTAATGAGGGAGAAATAAAGGCAGATTTCATCTTGTAACTGTGGTCTGAGAAAGTAGGGTTCTTCATTTGTTGAGGAATACAAAAGAAGTTCAGCATCTTTATTTTTCAACCTCCAGTTGTTAAACCAGAAAGTTCTTTCAGAGCAAAAATACTACATTTTTTTCTTCCTCAGAGTTGCTGAGAAATTATAATTAGAGGTTTTCCTGTTGTGTAAAGGAAGGGAATTCCTTTCCTTCCCTATATCTGCTAGACTTCTGTTCTCAATGAATCTGCTTCCCTGTCCAATTTCTTTTTCTACAGGTGATAGAGGGAAAGCTGGCTCCATTCTTGGGCAAGATCATTAAATTTGCCACCGCACACGTGTACAGCTGCAGTCTTTGTAGCCAGAAGGGGTTCATCTGCGAAATCTGTAACAATGGAGAGATCCTCTACCCTTTCGAGGACATTTCAACAAGCAGGTACCATCTTATAAAAGAATATCTGAATGTCGCATGCAGTCTCATTTGGCCAGACTAGGCCAACTTTTAGTCAACATTGTATCTCTCTGTCTCTTACCCTAGATCAGGTCCCCGCCCCCGCCTCCGGAACAATTTTTACCTTTTGGTTTCTTATATTTATTCTCAACCTTTACCTCATTAAGTTTATCCAGAATGAGAGAACGAAGTTGCACAGAAGCATTGCCTAACTCTGCCTTATTAGGTAACAAAGTGTTCAGATTCAATTTTAGAATGAAGATTAGGGAGGAAGAATCCTCACCACTTTTTCAGAGCCAAGTGCTTGGCAGTGGGAAATGGCACTATCAGACCAAACAATAGGAGAAAAACTGGAGATGCTGTGAGCTGCTGTGTGCCTTACCACTTGCTTCCCTCCACAGATGCTCTGCAGTGTGGCAGTGGAAGTTTTAGGATCCAGAGGAGAGAAAAGTGAGAGTTTATGTGGGATTATTCTCAAAACCAAAGTAATATTTAGGCATCATCACAGCTCTTGATTGATGGATGATTTTTATTCTCCTATGACTTGACATTAGAGTTTTTACTGTTGCTTTTTTTAAATCACAAAATGGTACGTATCACTTTTCTTTTCATTCCCAAAGCATAATAGAAATATACACTCCGTGTGTGTGTGTGAGCCTGTGTGCACTGGCTTCTGTGGGCGTGAATGTCACGGCTCATTTCCCACCCGGCAGGGCTCACTTACACTGTGGGTCAGCACAGAGGTGAGGCATGTAGCCAGGGAGTTGAAACATGTAGGGTAAAACTAAGATGTTAAGAGTTGACTCAGCCCTTTTGGCCTCTTCTTAAACCCAAAGACTATTTGTAAACATTTAGGAACTTGGATTGGAAAAACAGACACATAGACACAGATGCACGGACAAACAGACACGCACACACAAACACACCCAGCCTCCAGCTTCCTGAGCACAAACAAATACTCAGCTCATAGCCTAAATCATAGAGTCACCCGTTCAGCTGGGTAAATTTTTATTTTAGTAGACTTTATTTCTGTTAGATTTGCAGAGAAAGCCTAACAGTACAGCGAGTTCCCATATATGCACACACCCAGTTTCCTCTGTTATTAATGTCTTATGTCAGTGTGCGTTTGTCACAATTAACTAGTCTTGAAACTTTATTAGCTAAAGTTCATGGCTTTTTCAGATTTCCTTAGTTTTTACCTACCATATTTCAGATTAATGTGAGGGTACAAATGTTTAGGTTACATCGTTTTCGATTCTAAGGTAAAGTACAAGTTGTAGTTGAGCACTTCACCCAGGGGGTGTGCACATTAGGTGAGATCCCACGGTTTGCCCTCCCCACCCTTTGCCAGACTATATTTGTGTTGTCTCTTTCGTGTGATTTTGTTAATTGTTTATATATTGGTTTCATCTTAGTATTGAGTACACTGGATATTATTTTTTCCATTCTTGAGATACTTTTCGAAAAAGACAGTGTTTCAGCTCCATCCAGGTAAACACAAAAGATGTGGAGTCTCCATCTTTTCCTGTGGCTGAATAGTGCTCCCTGGAATGCCACGTTTCCATGCAGGATAGCACGTTTGTGTAGTTTTCACATCTCTGTAGCTCTTCTAAGCTGTGATAGTTTCTCCGACTTTACTTGTTTTTGATGACCTTGACAGTTTTGAGGAATACTCATCAAGTATTTCACAGACTCCCTCTGTTGAGACATGCCTGATAGTTTTCTGATGATTAGACTTAGACAGATGTGGGGAGGAAGACCATGGAAGTAAAGTGCCATTTTCATCACATCATATCATGGGTGCACACTGTCAGCAGGACTCATCGCTGCAATGTTTGTGTCAGGGCTCTCCACTTTAAAGTTACTTATCTTCTTTCCCTCCTTCCACTCTGGACTCTGGAAGAAAGTCGCTCTGAGCACCCCACACGTCAGGAGTGGGGAGTTGTGTTACACCCCCTTAGGAGCAAAGTATGTACAAAATAATTTGAAATCCTTCTACTTGGGAGATTTGTCTCTTCTTCATCATTTATTTAGTTTTTCAATTGTCTACTCATGTCACCTTGGTTATTTCATATTTTGAGTTATAGTCCAATACTACTTTATCACTCAAACTGTTCCAGCTCTGGCTATTCCAGCTCTCATTTGGCTCTTTTGTCTTTTTGCCATGCCCCAATTATTATTCAGGGTTTTTTTTGGGGGGGGGGGTGTTTATTGTTTTTGTTTTGTTTTGTTTTAAGCATTTTCTTACTTTCTGGTACTATCAGATGCTCCAGGTTCATCTTACATAATTCCTATCCTCATCCTAGAAGGAGCCTGGTTCCTTTGATTGGAGACCAATATTAGAAACCAAGATCTGGACACTGGGTTTTGTGTGCGTTTTTAAAGCTCTCAGTTCTTGGATTCATCCCTCGGGTGGGCTAGTGGTGCAACCCACCTGTTGCACATCAGAATCCCTTATGAGACTTGGCTTTTTGAAATTCCAGAAACTGTATCTTTATCTTTTTGCTTACAAACCACACCTATAAGCATTCAAACAAAATGTTCGTTTGTTGTGAATGATGCCTGTAGCAGGCACATTTCATTTCTGAGCACTCTATTGTCAAAGGGTTAAAAACTTCATGTGATTATGAGTTGCCACCAGAAGAAAGAGTCACTCCTCTAAGGTAGCTGTGGTCATAGTTAGAGGTGTGGGTTCTCACCAGAATGGTCACATTAGCACATCTGTGGGCTCACAGGAGGCCTTACCCGGTCGGAAGGACTGTGTAGTTTCTTAGAATCCTTCTTCCTGGGTGAAGTTCCCTAAGCTTGGACATTGTCTGAGTCAGAAGGAACCTTGGCCAGCTTTCCTGGAATTCTGGGTTGGTAATACTTTTCAGGAACCTGTTGAACTTTCTCTTGGTGTTCATTTTCCAGTTAAACACTGGGAATAGTTTATACAAGTTATGGGACTAGGCAGAAAGAAACATTAATAAAAAAATTATTTCACATTGTACCCCATAATTGTACATAGTTATGATTTAATAAAAAAATTATTAAAGGAAAATTTTAGTCAGAAATACCAAATTGATGATTTAAAACATGTTCATAGAGATGTATTGAGTAAATACATGGGATAAATAAAAATAAATTTGAATACTGGCATAAATTTTAAAATCTGTATGTAACTGAAATCTTTAAGGACTGAGTAGTATGATGTCTGGGATTTGCTTCAAAATAATCTGATAATAGGGTAGGAGAAGGGACATAGATAAACGAGACTGCCACATAGCAATAATCGAGGCAGTTAGGTGATAGTTACACAGGGATTTATCATATTCAGACTATTCTCTCTACCTTTTAGTGTGTTTGAAATTTTCCGTACTAACACGCTAAAAAATCTGTGTGTAAAAATCTTGGAAATGGAGTATTTAAGAAGTCCATTACCGCATCCCCTTGACCATCTTGCTCAATTCAGCACCTCTGTGTCCTTAGAAATATATTAAACATCTTTCTCATACAAACTCATTTGCATAGTGTCATTATAATTCAGTAAAACACAATACACAAGCATGAGAACTGTTCTTTCAGTGAATGGTTAACTGAATGTATCGTGTGTATTGGGCTGGATTCTGGAGACACACAGTGAACACCGCACGCTCCTGGCTCACAGAGAGTTCACAGTGACAGACAAGCCATGAGGCAGCTCTGTGGAGGCGTGGTAGGAGCACAGCAGAGGAGGTGAGCTCGGAGCTCCAGGAAAGGCTCCTCACCCCCAGGAGCAGGATGCTTTTTGTGAGGGAGAAAGAAGTTGTTCCACAGTTTCTAAAAATACCAGGGAGCTCTATGTTGAACTCTAAAGCACTGATTAATGAACTTCAGTGTTTGGGTATACTCGGTCATAACAGGCTTATTTGATTAGGACCACATATAAAACATTGGTCAACTCTTTGAGACTTTCTTTCTTTAGTAAATTAATTTTTATGCAGGTAGACATTTCATGAATATGTAAGTTGAAAATATACCCTTAGTATATTAATTATTATGTTATGACCCCCCCCATCCTCTGGAGATGTAAAGAATGTGCTAGAATTATAGAGGAATGATGCTAATATATACTAGTACTAGTGTCAGCAATTTACATATCTCATCATTTAATGCTTCTTCCAGTTCTCTGAGGAAAAAATGATAATGAAGAGACCTAGGTTCAGAGGAAGCAATTAGCATGGCCCAAGAGATAAGGCCAGAACTTGAACCCAAATGCATCTGACTCAAATCTGTGCTTTTTTCATTATGTATCACTACTATTCCTTACCTGTAGTCTTCAAACCATTTTACAGTATAACCCCCTAAAATTAATTTTTAAAAATTATGTACCTGTGTCATCAAAGATGCCTCCCCAAAAACTGCTATTTTGAATTGTCCCTTGATTTACCATCTGGGAAGGTTTTGCACTTGGAGCAGTGAGCCCTGGTTAGATTGGAATGGGGGAAGAGACATCTTTCTTTTGTAAAAAGTGGGGAATAACAGCCAAAAGACTGTTGTGAAGGAGAATAGAGAAGGAGGCCACAGCAGAGCTTTTGCCCCCTGTGCACTCCTAGGTGGTCAGGGTAGGGCAGGGGGCCCTGTGAAGTGAGGGTCTGCCTTAATCAGGCTTCTGTAGGCAAACTCCAGTCTGGGCACTGTACCAACCTCCCCTCCATTCAGAAGATAAAGCGGACGGTTTCACCTTGTGATACTCTTTCTTCTCAACACAAATTAAGTGCATACCTCTCTTGAAATAAGAAAAGTGCATACCTCTCTAAATAAGAAAAGCCTAAAATCCAAAGTGGGAGATTTTAAATACAATAAGAAGATTCTGAATCATAAAACTGCTTTGCTCAAGCCTAACCCAACATTTACCCTCCTGGAGGACTATAGGGAAAGCACAGCTTTAGGAGAAAGAAACATTTTGATAAAACAATGATAAAATTGCACATCCTAAAGAAATAGAATTGACACAACATGTCCTCCTTGACTGATAATAAGAAATAAGGGCTCTAACTTTCAAGAGATTAGTCTGACATTGCTCTAAGACTTAAGGGAAAGCAATGAATATGAAAGTAAAAAAAAAAAAGTCACATAAATCTACAAAATGACCCAGCACTTGGATTTTTTTAAATCCTTAAGTTTTCTCCTATGCAGCTTTCTTTATGACATCTCTGCATAAAGAAAATGAAATTAGAAAACCAATCTCCTCTTGTTACTAAGAGCACCAAGACCATCCTGCTTTCAACATATCTGTGAAGATGCCATTTCTGAACCTTGAAATGCCTCGAGATCACAAGTACATAAACACTTCATCTTAAAAACACTCAGCATGCATTTTGACACGGGACTTAGAAAATGAACCAGCTATCATAAATTAGGTCCATCCTTTCTCTCCTGATCCATTTGGCTTTGTTGATTTTTTTTCATGTGATTTGCAAGTTATCTCCACAGGTTTTCCAATATGGCAAATGTTGCACTTCTAGACTTCATAACTCCTGTACCATTTAGAGCAGTATTTGGATGTGGGTATTCTGTAAAAAGGTGATACTTAACACTGAGTTTGGTGTCTGCCATATAATAGGCATTTGCTATGGTTTGAATATGGTTGAGGCTTGGTTCTCAGTATGGTGGTGATGGGAGGTGGTGCCTTTAAGAGGCGATTAAGTCATTAAGATGGATTAGACCTAGAGGAAATTGGGGGGAGGGGGTTTAGAAAATGAAGTTGTCTCTAATGTTTGGTCCTTTTTATGCATGCCTGCCTCCCCTTCACTTCTCTGCCATGCCATGAGGTAGTACAATGCCAATACCATACTTCTTGGGCCTTCTAGCTTCCAGAATTGTGAACCATATAAAACTTCTTTTCTTTTTAAACTTCCCAGTCTCAGGCATTCTGCATTTATCTGCAACTCAATAGTCTCCCTTCTAAAACAACATAAAATGAGCTAAGACAGCATTCCACAAACACTTGCTGTTTGGTTCAGCTCGCCCAAGTATATATTTATTCATAAGAACACTGACAAAGCTTTTTAAATTAATTAATTAATTAAGGCACTTTAAAATACTTCCAGAGAGAGAGGTGCATAGCAAAAGTCTAAAATAACACCACAATTTTGTACAGAAGGTTGAAGCAATTGACTACCATTTAAGGTTATTTCTCTGGTGACAGCATTGGCCATTCCTGGTCAACAACATTCTCTTGCTCTGGGGAGGGCATCAGAGGAGCTGTTCATTCTACTACTGGGACATGTGCAGGTTGGTGGTTTCCATTCTAAAAGGGTTTTTTTTTTTTTTTTTTTAATTTATTTATTTATTTTTTATTGTTGGGGATTCATTGAGGGTACAATAAGCCAGGTTACACTGATTGCAATTGTTAGGTAAAGTCTCTCTTGCAATCATGTCTTGCCCCCATAAAGTGTGACACACACCAAGACCCCACCCCCCTCCCTCCGTCCCTCTATCTGCTTTTCCTCCCCCCCCATAACCTTAATTGTCATTAATTGTCCTCATATCAAAATTGAGTACGTAGGATTCATGCTTCTCCATTCTTGTGATGCTTTACTAAGAATAAAAAGGGTTGTTTTTTAAAGCACCAGGGTTTAGAAGCACAGATTGAGCATTGCTTGCCAGCTTTTTCTTTGTATTCAAGTAGTTGACCATTCTATCCCCATCTCCAAAAAATAATGATGGCATGAGGGACATTGAAATTATTAATGCCAAACTCTTGCCAGTTGAGTTAATATACCTGCTCTTTTGTCAGATGATCTTAAAGAAAAAGAAGGCCTCCCAAGGAACATAGTCAAAGTCCCATTATTTTCATCTGGTCAAACTCCAGAAATGTCCAGCTTATACTGAAGAACGTGGAGACTCTTCCCAACACACCTGACCTTTTGAATTAGTCTTTGTCATTTTGCATTTCATTGCAATCCATACCAGCCTGCCCCTGAGGACCTAAACTTGTTGGGGCATGGACATTTTGCTCTGCCTGGCACTTTCTGCCCTTCCTTAAGCTTCATGTACACATGAAGCTTCAAATACCTAATTGTAGTCAAACCTTATAAAGGCTTGCCTTTAAAAGAAAGAATCCACTTTATTGTAAAGTATAGAATTACTTCCTGTAGAAGATGCTGAGATGCATAAGCACAACAGTCTATTAGGAGCTGTGTTTTCTGTTGCCCTGTTTCCTCTGATATGCCCATGTTATAGCTCAGTGTGCAGAGAGTCTTCGGGGACGCTGAACGTGGAGAGGGTTCTGCCTAAAGTTGTCACTTACATGCCAAAAAGGCCATCAAACTCCAGATTTACCAGCAACCTTACAAAGCCTCTTTCATTTTTCTGGGAGCCTGTTGTAGTTTGTCACTTTGAAAGAGAATTTCACGTTAAGTGTTTAGGCAGGGATTTTCTGGTGGGGAAGGAGGCAAGTGGACAAAACTCCAGAGGAGGAAGAGAAGCTCTGCCCAGAAGCTGGTCCTTTTCCTGTGGCTTCCTATTTGTTCAACCTGGGTTTCTGTGAGTCCTTGCACAAACAGGCTGAATACCTGGATTATGTCCTCATCTGGACTCGAATACACATAACATTACATACTCTTTTCTCACTAATCAGCCTGACACATTCCTTTGTTGGTAAATGGTTCCAAAACAAACACTGTCAGTGCACCTAATTAGCAGGTTTGTGGGCTGCATTTGGCAGTCTTGTTACATCCTGCTCAACAATAGAGAACAGCAGCCTTGGCCAGGTTGGGCTGGAGGCAGGGAACAGCCTCGCCATGTACATATACGATTATTTAATGATATTTCCTTTCTGTGGCTTTTCTTGGGAAGCAGCCACTCAGTGAGTATTGTAATGAGGTGTGGGATCCTAGAAATGGCTAAAGGAAATTTGGATTCCTCTTTATACGTACCTTTTCTGAAAACTGATTTGTTTCCATCTGCTTCTTATTCTTTTCTCTCTCTGGTATTGAAGAGGAGCATTTTGAGGAACTTATAAGACCACTTACTCAGTGGTCCTCTAACCCTGGTGGTGGAAGACAAGACTCCTGTTTGTGTTTTAGGATCATAAACTAACAGAGATGGACTGGACTGTGGGGGCCACCTAGACTTCGGGGGTGGAAAACCTGAAGCCCAAAGGGAGCACACGTTTCATACGTGGCTTCCGAGATGGAATTCTGCCCTTTTTAGTCTATTAAATGTATTTATTGGGTCAGTGATGACTTTCCTTAGTAAAAACTCTTCAGCACAATGCTAGTTCTTTGGAATTTTAAACTTTGGTCAAAGAGTAACTTGGTAAATATCATTTCACCTTGGCCTGGTGGCTTCTATATTCATATGTCAAAATGTTCCAAAATGTCGGCTAACACAGAAAAGACCTCGATAAAACCCTCAGGGCTAACCTGACCCTTTCTGCCATTAAGCCACTTGATGAATACAGTGCGCTTATAAATGTAGTCCTAGCTAGGGAGGTTGCCACTGCACTTTGAGGCCATTTAGTCACTCAAATAGATGGCTGTCATCTCTACCTAGACACGTTTCTGACCAAGCTTCTAGTTAGGTATCTGATTAATATTGTGTTAATCATCTTATCTTTAGGCATTTCGGACAATCTAATTTTTTATTGTTCAGTGAAGGAAATGTTCGTTATTATTTAACTCATATTTTAACTTTTTTTTTTTTTTGCAGTTTTTTTTTTCTTTTTTTTTGGCCAGGGCCAGGTTTGAATCCACCACTTCTGATATATGGGGCTGGCGCCCTATTCCTTTGAGCCACGGGCACCGCCCACATATTATAACTTTTTAACTATGAAATTAATTGATGTTCATTATAAGAAGTTTGAAAAGTATACAAGAGTAAAGAAAAGAATCTTTAATTATTTTTCCTACACATATGTACGCATATGTATCCTTTCAATAAAATTTGGATCATACTGAATACATAATTTTATATCCAGGTTATTTATTTATTTATTTATTTTGGAGACAGAATCTCAGTTTGTCATCCTTAGTAGAGTGCTGTGGTGTCATGGTTCACAGAAACCTCCAGCTCATGGGCTCAAGTCATCCTCTTGCCTCAGCCTCCCTAGTAGCTGATACTACAGCTACCACCACAACACTCAGCTATGTTTAGGGACAGAGTCTCACTTTTGCTCAAGCTAGTCTCAAACTCCTGAGCTCAGAAAATCCACCTGCCTCAGCCTCCCACAAGTGCTAGGATTACAGGCATGAGCCACTGGGCCCAGCTATATCTAGCTTTTTTATCACATTACATCAGAACCAAGAGAAAATAGTCATATTAAATATATAAACTTTTATGATGGGTACTTTTACAGGAAAAAGTTTGATTGACTCTAAAATCATTAAGATCCATTAATAAGTAGAAGTAGGCTATTCCATGGAAGGACCACTGGAGTAGGAATAAAGAAGTCTAGATGTCATTCCTAACTCTGCCACTAACTTGCTGCATGACCTTTGACAGGCCACCACCCATCTGGAACATAGACCAGGTATATGGCACCATTCTAAGCTTTTATTGACAGAAGGGGTAAGATCCTTTCTTCCAGCTCTATTGCCTAGCATTTCATATTTATCTCAATGTTTTCAGTGAAGTTAACTGATTTTAATACTGTTTACCCAAAGGTATTGAGATACAAATTGTGATTTCCTCCTATCCTTTTGAAATAATGTAAGCTCTGTGAAAAAAATGAGCTTTCTATATTTTGATCACTACTCCATTTAAAACAACACACAGTTACTGCTCAATATATAACTCATGAATCAAGAGTTAACTTTATTTTAATTTTGCCAATCCATAGTATATTAACACATTTTTTTCTTTTAATGTCTTTTAAACTGATTTCAGGGAGATTATTATTTAAGTAGACATTATCAAGATATGTGCCTTTATTGAGTAGTGGTTAACATTCTATCATATATAGGCACAAATATGTTTTACTGCGTCAAGGGAGACTTTAAGTTAGGAGAGAGATGATGTCAAAAATTTAAGCTTTGCTAAGCTAACTTGGATAATTTAATTTTCAAAACATCTTTTAGGTCATTTTTTTAGCATGCACTTTTTTCTTCCCCGTGGGACTGTAAATAAGTAACCTGAATACACAATAGGGAAGAGAAGGAGTATTTACCTTTCCATACAAAAAATGTTGACTTTTCAGACTGAGCAGTGTGTTCTGAAATGAACTGTTTCATGCGTTAGAATTACAAAAGGGGCAACAGTATCTTGGTTTTTATCAATATATGTTCATGATGTTTTGAGACTTTCCATACAACTACTTATGGTAGTACATATAGTAATATCTTATTAAATTTCTCTTTAGAAATTCTTTTTTGTTTTAACTTCAGAATCTAATGCCTATTATCATGTATTTATTAAGCCCCTTCAGTATTCTGAATATTAACCACTCAACAATGTCTCATCAGGACACATCTTCACATACTACCTACAGCTACCATTAATAATTATTTCTTCAGTTCCTGATGTTTTTAAAGCACTTAGAGATAAAGGCGTAGTTCATGTTAACACTCCGTACAAAAGTTGCTGTTTGGACTGCATTATACCAGAGCAGCAGGGAATTTAGCAATCATCTGCACACAACCCTATCCCACCCACACCCTCCCTACCCCCCACCCACACCCCCACCCACAGGAGGCCAGAATCCTCATCCAGCACCACACTCGTAGCTACTGGTGGCCTATCCAGGCTGCCGAATCCCAGTGCAGTACGCTTTCCGCCTGACCCTGTTGTTAGAGCACTAGCTCTAAAATCTGGGGACCCACAACTATCCATGGTAGTAAGAGAGACTCTTTTGGTGTAAGAGACTGACCCCTTGGGAGGCTGAAGTATCTGAAAGTTACTCTTCAAGAAGAGTGTTAATTAGCATCCACTTTTTTTCTAGAAAAGGAAGTCTTTCTCTTTATTTTTTTGAGACAGGGTCTTACTGTGTTGCCCTCGGTAGAGTGCCATGCCGTCACAGCTCATGGCAACCTCAAACTCTTGGACTTAAGCAATTCTCTTGCCTCAGCCTCCCTAGTAGCTGGGACTATAGGCGCCCGCCACAATGCTGGGCTATTTTGTTGTTGTTGCAGTTGTCGTTGTTTAGCTGGCCCGGGCCATATTCAAACCCGCCAGCCTTGGTGCATATGGCCAGTGCCATAGCCAGTGTGCTACGGGTGCTGAGCCTAGAAAAGGCAGTGAGAAAGGACATTTAAATTAGAAAATATGGTGGGAAAGCAGTTTACATCAATCGTTGGAAGGAAAATCTTCAAACTCTGAAATGAAAAGAGATAAATTTCCTTTGGCACCAGGAAAGACACCTGTGTGAGGGAGGAGAACACCGGGTTGAATGGGCTGAGCCGGCCCCAGCTAACAACGTCTGGGGGAGTGTGGTTTTCCCACAGTACCTGAAAGAATCACCAGCTCAGGAGTCTAGGGATAGAAAGGATATGAATGGCAAAGCAGCAAACAAGAAAGACGACTTTTCCCTTCCTCCGACTTCCTTGAGAGCATATTTGAGGTATACTATTTAAAAGAGGGAGCCCTAAGAAAATAAAGTAAAAATAAATTAAAAGAAAAGAGAGGGAGACCTAGTTAGGGCAACTGTAATAATTCAAAAATGCCTAAGACCAGCATTCAACCTTCTCCGACTCCAACTGAAACTTTCTTACCTGAGTTTTTTTTTCAGAGAGGGTTCTGGAGAGCTAGCTCAGGCCACCACTCAGAGACTAAATGAAAAGAAGATGCTTAGTTCTTATCACAATCCCTTGCTTTAGCCTAAGCTAGAGGCTCATAATGGCTTCCCCCATGAGTGACTAGAGTGTGTTGCTCTGTTTGAGAGATACCTTTATTGAAATGCTACCATTTAGCCTTCTCTGCTCTACCCGTCTTAGGAGTATACATGGTGTTGGGAAAAAATGAGTTTTTCAGTAACTTCTTACGTCTCTTTATTGCATGTGTACATAACATAACTATTTTTACTACTGTGACTATCAATTCCATCTAACTCTTATTAACAAGCAGACTGGAAGCAAAAGTTCCAAAGAAATTTCTCACTGAATGAAAGGGCTGCTGAAACGTGCACTACTGTTTGCATCATCTCCCTTCACTCAGTGTTAATGTTCATCAGGCTTAAAGCATTAGTGTAGTATTTTTCTACTCCTTGAGCCACAGGCACCACCAAAGTTGTTTTTTTTTTTTTTTTTTTGTGGTTTTTTTGGCCGGGGCTGGGTTTGAACCCACCACCTCTGGCATGTGGGACTGGCTCCCTACTCCTTGGTGTAGTATTTTTCTAAGGTAATACATGCTTAGTTCATGCAAAGTAGAAAAAATTCAATTATTGAAAGTTTATACATCATTAAACAATTGAGCTACGTTTCCTAATTTTATAAACATATAAATAATCAGTCTAATTAGTTTAACCCAATAAACTTGGGTTAAGTGCTTTTCTCCTCATATAAAAATAAAAAAAATATGATCACACCTGTAATCCTAGCACTCTGGGATGCCGAGGTGGGTAGATTGCCTGAGCTCATGAGTTCGAAATCAGCCTGAGCCAGAGCAAGACCTTGTCTCTAAAAATAGCCAGGCATTATGGCAGGCACCTGTGGTCCCAGCTACTTGGGAGGCTGAGGCAAGAGAATCGCTTAAGCCCAAGAGTTTGAGGTTGCTGTGAGCTGTGATGCAAGGGCAGTCTACTGAGGGTGACAAAGTGAGACTCTGTCTCAAAAAAATAAAATAATAAAATAAAATCTGAGATGTTCAGAAAGTCAAATATCGAAACCAGACTACCTGAGCTATTATACAGTTTATAGGTACATCTCATTTTAAATAAGCCTTATAAATAAAACTATAATATAAATGTTAAGTTATATACATATTGATGATATACATTCCAAAATTGTTTTGTATTTAACATAAAGATGGTAGACAGTAAACTTCCCTAATATATTCAACATAGGATTACAGAATTTGACTTCTCAAAGTTTTATTTACGTGAACGGAGACTGTTTCTACCAGATACAAAAATGTATTATAAGATAGTATAGGGCAGGTGTGGCAGCTCATAACCGTAATCCTAGCATGGGAGGTGGAGGCAGGAGTATATCTTGAGGCCAGGAATTCAAGACCAGCCTGAGCAGAATCACAGACTCTGTCTCTGCAGCAAATGGAAACAGTAGCACAGCATGATGGTACATACCTTCAGTCCAGAGTCTGAGGCCAGAGGCTGCTTGAGCCCAGGAGTCTGAGGTTACGGTGAGCTGTGATGATGCCACTGCACGCTAGCCTGGGCAATAGAGTGAGACCTGTCTCAGAAAGAAGAAGAAGGAGGTCGAGGAGGAGAACAGGGAGAAGAGAGGGAGGAAAAAGAAGAGAAAGAAAAAGACAGTATAATGTTGGGATAGGGATAGACGGATCAATGGAACAAGATATAGAAAGTATGGAAATGGACCCAAGTAATGTGGGAATTTAATACATGGTAAAGGTGGCCTAGAAAGTTAGTGAAACAAAAAATAGATCATTGCTTAAAAGGACTTAGAACTTATTAGTCATTTGGAAAAAGAAAAATAATGCTGGATTTTACCATACTTCTTATATCAAGATAAATTCCAGGTACATCAAAGACTTCTTTTTCTTCTTTTTTAAATTTCAGATTGTTATGGGGGGTACATATGTTTTGGTCACATAGTTTGCTTTTATTTGGTCAAAGTTAGAGTTATAGGTTTGTGCAATATTATAACCGTGCTAGGTACCCACTGGGTGGGAATTTACCCATCCTCTTGTCTCCCTCCCTCCAACGTGAACTTCACTGAGTTTTACTTCCACATGATCATACAAATGTTGCTTAACTGGTGCCAATTTAGTAGTATTGAGTACTTATGTTTTTTTATTCTTGTGATGCTTCACTTAATGGATCAGAGATTTTAATGTAAGGCTCAGTGCCCATAGCACAGTGGTTACGGTGCCAGCCACATACACCAAGGCTGGTGGGTTTGAACCACGCCCACGCCAGCTAAACAACAATCACAACTGCAACAAAAAATAGACACAACTGCTCCATTGTGGTGGGCACCTGGAAGGCTGAGGCAAGAGAATCACGTAAGCCCAAGAGTTTGAGGTTGATGTGAGCCGTGATACCATGGCACTCTACTGAGGGCGACATAGTGAGACTCAGTCTCAAAAAAAAAAAAAAAAAATTTAATATAAAAAAATAAAATCCAGAAAGTACCAGAAATGTACTAGAAAGAAAAGATGGGTAAATTTGTTGTTGTTGTTGCAGTTTGGCTGGAACCAGGTTTGAACCCGCCACCCTCTGTATATGGGGCCAGTGCCCTACTCCCTGGGCCACAGGTGCTGCCCCAATATTTTTATAATATTAAAGTGGGAAAGGATTTTCTAAGTTTGACACAAACCCAGAAGCCATAGAGGCAAAATGCTCTTAAATACCTAAGTGTCAAATGCTTACAACCCTGCAGGTAGGGTTCTAGGCTAGTGGTATTCAAAGTGTAGTCCCTGGACCAGCCAAAGCACCATCACTAGAGGATTTGTGGGATGCGACAAAATATTGATTTCCTTAATATTAAAAAAATCTTTAAATATCAGCAAGTAAAAAGTTAATAGAAAATGGGCAAAGGAAATGTTCTAATTTACTGAAAGAATATGCAAATGGTCAATAAATACATGAACAACTCTTTTAAAGCAAGATGAGAGTTTTACCTAGAAGTTATGAGAAAAATCTTAGTAGATATGAAAAGTAAAGCCCTCTAAAAAACCTCAGTTAGTATCACTTCTTACTGTCATTTTACAAAGTCCATATTATTGTTTTAAATAACGTAAGAGCCCCACTGTCTTTGGAAATGATTGGCCTAGAAGTGTAGTTCTCAGACTTTTCTGTTCATCAGCATTCCCTGTAGGGGTTGTTATAACTTAGATTGCTGGGCCCCACCCCAAAGCTTACGACTTAGTAAGTCTAGAGTGGGCCCTGATAATTTGCATTTCTGACAAATCCTCTAATGATGGTGCTTTGGCTGGTCCAGGGACTACACTTTGAATACCACTAGCCTAGAATAAATTGAGTATTAGAAAATTATGAAGTATCAACTTGTTAAGATAATTGTCCTAGTGACAGGAAACAAATAAGGGAATAAAATTCTTCAGGTCTTTTATTTGAATGCCTTTCTCTTTCTGAATTTACATCAGTAACCAATTTCCTAAGCAATTAATCATGCTGCTCGTAAAATTAAATAAGGCCTTGTCTTCATTTTTTTTTTTGCATTTTTTAATGTGCCTATACTTGAAAATTTGTTTTATTTTGGCTCTACTAAGTATCTTAGTACTTTGAGGGACTGAAATGTCGTACGTTAAATAAAAGTGAGCTCTTTGGTGGCTCACACCTGTAATCCTAGCACCCTGGGAAGCCAGGCAAGAGTTTAAGAGCTCAGGAGTTTAAGACCAGACTGATCAAGAGTGAGACCCTCTCTCTACTAACAAAAATTGACAACTTGGACAGGTGTTGTGGTGGACACCTGTAGTCCCAGCTGTTCAGGAGGGGGAGGCAGGAGGATCACTTGAACCCAAGAGTATAGATGGCTGTGAGCTAGGTTGACACCAGGGCACTCTAACCTGGGACAGCAGAGTGAGACTCTGTCTCAAAAATAAAGTGAGCTCCATTCAGAGTCTTAGATATGTATCATCTTATAAATCATTATTAATTTTAAGAGGGCTTACTTTAAAAACCTGACAACTAAATTTTTCAGCTTCACACATGTAGCAATACAATTATAATCATCCCTGGACTTTTAGGCACATTGAACCACTTTAGGAATTTTTACAGAAAACCTTTGCTCTATGGCTACAATCATAAGATATTCTAGCTTTTTTTCAGAAATGATAGAAAATGTGCAAAATCCTCCTGCACTTTAATTTTCTGATATTAAAGAGATTTTTCTAACATAATTCCCCAAAAAGATGTGTATTTGTTTCTTGAGAATTATATTAACTGCCAGATGAACCTTGAAATAAAAACTTAGAAGTGTCAGTAGTATCTGTTTTTCTCCATCTCCAAGAAACTATTTCATTGAAGCAAAATCTATTGTAATCTGACTCACATATATAAAGTATAGCTGAGAAATTCTATGACCATCCACAAATTAGGAAGAAGCATTTATTAAACATTTGCCCAAAAGATGACCATGAGTTAATGTCCCCAGTAGGTTAGCAGACTTAGCAAATGAATTAATTAAGCCTTATTTACAGTCCATTTTAAAGCCAATATTTTGTAAGGACTTTGTCAAAGGTCTTTATCTGAGCTTGGTTTACAAACTAAAAGTGTGAAACCTGTGAAAGCTTAATGCTTTGTGGGCTGCAATCAGGAAAACTCCTCCTTAATTAACTCTGGGGATTAAAGGGTAGATAAAAAGATCATTGCAGGACATACCAATTGTTCTTCCCAGATTTGGGTCTTAGCAGGTATTTGGGCATGTGTTAAATAAATTAAGGGACTAGGTGGCTAATAACAGGGGAAAGAGGGAGAAATTTCAAATCAGAACATTGGAATCAAGTCCGAAGTCCATCACTCACTTATTAGCTCTGGAGCCAGATAAACTGCCAGTTATTGTATTTTATCGTACTCCATCTGTTTACTTACTGACTGACTTATAAAAATGAGAGAGCTGTTGTAAGGATTAAAAAAGATAAATTAGCTGGTCAAGGGGTGGGAGGTACATACCTGTAGTCCCAGCTATTTGGGAGGCTGAGACCAGAAAATTGTTTGAAGCTAGAAGTTCCAGACTAGCCTGGCAATGTGCAGTGTAGTGAGACATGAGAGCTATCTCTAAAAAAAAAAGAAAGAAAGAAAGAAAAAGAAATAATGTATGTATGTATATAAATAGAAGCAAAGGGCAGTACAGATGTTGCCTAACTTAAACGCCTTTTACCTCACTATTTGCTTTTCCATTCAAAACTACTATGATGGCTTGCAATCTAGCTAGCACATACGCACTTAAATTTACCAGACATTTAGCCAAAGGAACTGGATCTTTTTTTTTTTTTATTGTCTGGAATTCATTGAGGGTACAAAGAATTAGGTTACATTGATTGCATTTGTTAAAGTCCCTCATATACTTATCCAGATGAACCTTGTAGGGCACTCCAAGAGGGGGGTGCCCTACACTGTGACCTCTCATCCTCCTCCTCCTCCCTCCTCCCCATCCCTCATTCCCCTACCCCATCTCTTGGATTAGCTCGTCTACTGCCTCCATATTAAAATTGAGTATATTTAGGTAATCAACACATATTTACGACATACCACAAATTATATAACCAATTGAGCAGTATTCTTATGCCAATTTTTTCAAATTTTTATTGCTTCATTATTTTTAGGAATAAGATGCAAATTGAGCTCACAGAAAACCAGTGTATGTCTTGGGCTAAAGGAATCAGTTTAAGGTCATTATCAAAGGCAGTTCCTTTGTATCTATTCTTTTTTTATGGTTGTATTCCTTCTTTTTCAAAATTTACTTTTACTGTTTGGGATTCATTGAGGGTACCAAGAATTAGGTTACACTGATTGCCTTTGTTAGGTAAAGTCCCTCCCAAGACATACACTGTGATCCCCCCATCCCCCTCTCTCCTCCCTTCTCCCTACTTGCTCATTCCCCTAACCCACCCCCACCACACCATATTAGTTAGTTCATCTACTGCCTTGATTTTAGAATCCAGTACATTGAATTCTTGCTTCTCCATTCTTGTGATGCTTTAGTAAGAAGAATGTATTCCATCTCCTTTCAGGTTAATACAAAAGATGCAAAGTCTTCATCCTTTTTAGTGGCTGAATAATATTCCATGGTATACATATACCACAGCTTGTTAATCCATTCCTATGGCACAAAAATAGACACATTGACTTTGGAACCAAATAGAAAATCAGGAGATGAAACTAACATCTTACAGTGACCTGATATCTGATAAGTCAAACAAGAGCATCCGCTGGGGAAAAGAATCCCTATTCAATAAATGGTGCTGGGAGAACTGGATAACCATAGTAAAAGACTGAAACTGGACCCGTTTCTCTAACCCCTTACAAAAATTGATTCAAGATGGATAAAAGATTTAAATCTAAAGCAGGAACTGAATCTTTTTCAGTCTCATACAATTCCAATCCAAACAAACCATATGGATACATTTTTACCAACCCTCCACCTCCTTACCTTTAGCAAAAAAAAGAAATCACAATCTCAAGAATGATATGCCCAAATATAATCCGTTCTTCCCTCCACAAGTACCCATCATCTGTAATCTAACATTTCAAAATCCTTGCTCTCTTGCCTACCATCTTGCCTGCTTCTCCCAAGGTCCTTGAGCTATTGAGCAAAACAGAGGGTCATTTGAAAAGTCAGGATTTCTGTTCAGCCTGGAGGAAGCCTTGAGTGGAGGTGACACTCAGGGCAGCAGCTGTGAAACCTGGGACTCTCTTCCTCCCGCCATCAGCACCCAGCTGTAATCAGTTCCTTACTGAAATTATACGTTAACCTTTTTTATTTCAATCTTCCTACTTCCCCCAAACGAATGGATCTTATCATCTTTTTAAATTATATGTAATTCATTCAGCCTTCAGCTGTCTAGTAACCTGTCCTGTGTATTTTTCTGAACACACAGCTATAAGAACATGCATGGCTTTTATGCTCACATGCAAGCATATACCATACATGATATTAGCTGAATATGTATTTAAGCAAATTACAAATTGTTTGCTTATGTTCATTTACTTGCACAATAACAGAAGAAAACACCAACCAAAACATTAAAATTACGAGGCCCCAATAACTACCTCCCTTAGCTAAGAGATTTAAGTAATCATTTTGGTTTCTTGGAAAAACCAATAATAGCTTCTGGCTATATGGGGCGCCTTACATAGTAGCCATGCACAAAGCCACACCCTGTTCGCTGTGGGCTCTGCAGAGTGGCAATCAGCCAAGGCTCTGCCCTGCTCTGCAGGGCCTGTCCTTTTGCTTGTCAGAGATCCAACCAAACTGAAGCCTGAATTTCAATCCAAGTGAAATATCTGAGCCAAAAATAAAAGCGCAGCAGGAGAAGAACCCTACAGGAACAGAGCAGAAGCATTCAGTGACCTCAACTCGGGGCAGGGGCCTTTAGCAGTTTCCTGTGACCTCCCTGTGTGCAGCTAGAATCTGGAAGGGTACAGACAAAGCCAATGGGCCTGCCTCTAATTGGTCTCACATCATCAGCATTCCAGAACAGGAAACTGTCTGCAGCCAGGAATTCTTGCTTCTTTGCCATAATATTTGAGAAGTGAAACTTTTCCCCTGCACATATTTAGTTCTGCTAGTTTGCGGCAGGTTGGTTTTCTTGGTTTGAGTAGCTATAATAAGAACATCATGTCTGTCCTATCTCTTGGCAATAGACTGTTAGACTCCTAGGTTATGAACTTCTTTCTCACTTGCCTTGGCTCAGTAAGCTAATGTTTAGGTCAAAGACTTCAGAAAATGCACAGTCTCATTCTATGGTACATTTACTAAGACATAAGTGAGATTTATGTTGCCCCCAAATGGTGGAGATAGATGTCCCTTTGCTGCTGTCCAAGGAAGGGGGCCAGTTTGCCAGGACTCACTAGAGCTTCCATAGAAGCAGAACCCCGGTCCTCCCTCCTCGTCCTACATCTTACGGTGTATGCACCGGGTTCACTCCAGGGTAGCTGCTCCAGTGGTTAAAACACAAAAATACTTCCATACAGAGTAATAAATGGCTGCTGCCTCTAGCCAGCTCCCCTGAAAGGCCCCCAGAACAGTTAACCATTGTCTTTTTCTTGTGGGGTGAGGGAATACTGGTGAAGGTTGGGAGAAGCTTAAAAAGGAATCTTTAATGTTTAGTTAAAATTTTATGAGATAGGAGTAGAATCAGCTCCTTTTGATAGAGCTGTATATGCTAGTTTATATAAAGCTATTTCATAGCTTGATTAATCAATGCAAATAAATTAAATTAAAAGTAATGCTTTACACTTTAATTCAGTCCCAGATTATCAGTTCAAGACTTCCAAGGAGCTTTGATTAGTAGATGTAAGCATTACAGTTTGTACAAATAATCAACACTTCAAATCCCATAATGGTATAAATGTATTTATGATCTATGTACAGTGACTTAATAAAAATAAATACATAAATAAAAAGACTTCTAGGAGCAGAGAGCAAAGCGGCATTTCCGCTCATTTATCCTTAGACCTTGGAACAAGAAAATTTAGAGCGAGCAAGAGACAACCCAAAGAAGCTTCACACCTTCTCTCCCTTCCACAAAATCTGCAAGTTGGGAGGGACCTTAGATCCCCTCGAACTCCACCTCATCTTTTACTTCTGTGGAAAGTGAGGTTCAGAAATGGATCCGAGACCCCTGTGATGCCAAGGCCAACCTGGGCCAAGGAGTTGGGACTCTCCTCATTCAAGTTGAGCTCGTCCTCACTGCAGCAAACAGCCCCGTTGATGTATTACTGGTCACTTTTCCATTGCAGAAGTTACTGAAACCTAACTGCTTTACAGTTGCATAAAAGTAATTTATTTTATGAAGCAAATGTGAACGGTTTGGTTTTGATTTGTTAGATAACCCAGGTAAGGCATAAAGAAGCAGAAAACATCGCAGAGAAACAGCCCAGAGGTGTTCTGCCAAAGAGCAAGTAAGTGTGACTGAATACCAAGCACCAAGATGGATTTGGGGTAGATTGAAAAACCAGAGTGAGCAGATGGTAAGAACACACTATGCTAGACTTCACTGGTTGGCAAGAGTATAAGCCAGCAGGTGACACTGCAAATTCAGTGTGGGAGGTGCCATTTAAGGGCCTCCTGAGACCCCCTCGTGATGCCTTTTCCAGGTAGATTAGATTAGTGGCTGTCAACAGGGATGGTTTTGTCTCCTCAAGGAATTCAGCAGTGTCTGGAGATACTGTTGTTGGTCACAACTGGGCAGAGGGAGGACATCGTTACTGGCATCCTTGTCGGTAAAGGCTGGGGACACTGCCAAACATCCTACAATGCTTGGACAACTCCCCACGTCAAGGAACTAGCTGACCCAAATGTCAATAGCACCAAGGTTGAGATTCCTAGATTAAGTGAAGCGATAGCTATTTTCATGAAAAAATAATGGAAAGACCCACGGGATGACTTTGTTCAATAGTAAATATGTCCCCTGTAGCTGTGTTCTCTATGACATTGGGAAAGGGGGACGTAGGTCTTTGTTTTCCGTGGTGTGCCCCAACAACCAAAAAGAACTGAGACTGCTCATGGTGTGGCTGGATGGCTCAGAAATAAAGATGCCGCTTTCCTCTGACGTATCACACAGGAACACCAAAGGGACATTTCTCTTTCTTTACCTGTTGCAATTTTCAGCAGAGATGATTACCTTAGTAGATTTGCTTTATATGAAAGATGTATTCCTGAAAAGTTGTGGGCCTTAAATCGTATTTTAAATACAGTCAGGAAACTCAGTAAACACTCAGGAGCCAGTGAATCTTTTTAAAGTGAAAAATCCTTTCTAATAAAGTTGTATTTTTGAAGAGGAGCATGCCTATATATTACATTTTTTAATGTAAATATTTTTCCTGCAAATTATATTTTTATTACAGAGCTCCATAAATTTTATGTAAGAGAACAGTTTCTCTTTCTCCTTCCTTTTCTGGCCCTTATTCTTTTCCTATAAAGAGAAAATAGGGATTGCAGGAGGGAGTAACCAGAGACTCTCCAAACTTGGGAAGGTTATTGATCAGCCCGTCCATACTACAGTTTGAAAGATGCTTGCTGGATTATGAATTGTTAGAAAATAGGATTGGTACTATTTTGAAATCATTAATTTTTTTTATCTCATGCTTTTCTTCAGTTACTGACCTTTGGCTGGAAAGAACAGGTGCATTCAGTCCCTCCATCACCCCGTGGGTGTTTGTTGCACCAGAAATATCCATTAAGACTCAGTCTCTTCCCTCTCGGGGACCTCTCGGTATCAGCAAAGATAAGGGAGTGGTACTGAAGGAACCTCTCGGCACCCACTGCCCTGGGGCAACATCCTACAGGGTATAAATCACTCACTAATGCAACAGGGCAAAGGGGCAAGGAGGAGAAATGTACTTGACAAGGCTACCATTAGTGTCACTTTAGTGACAGGAGGTTACAGAGGTGTGACATTGCCACTAGGGTGGAGCTGCCCAGGTGAGAGAGGTGCTAGGAGACCTGGGGCTGACCTTCATCCTCACTGGAAGCAGGGAGGGCTTGGGAGGGAGGAAGGCTACAGGTGACCCAGCCGAAACCAGGGCAGCACCAGTGTCGAGGAAGCAGGCGCTAGAGTCACCTGTGTGTGTGTGTCGGGGGTTTCACACTGACTTCGGCAGGACCCTTCCATCACAGCAGCCCAGTGGGTAGGAAGAAGGTCACCATGACAGCGTTTTACAAATGAAACCAAAGCACCGAGGACAAAATAGCCTGCCCACGATCACTCAGCTACAAAGAAAGACTTGTGATTTGACATAGGAATTCTGACCGGAAGCCCTGTGTGTCCCTGTCCCTGCACAATAGCACTCTGCTCTTGCTCCGGTGACCAGGCCTTGGCTGGGCAGAGTGGCACCCAGTCATCACTGTGGCGGGCCTGCCAGGAGTCCCGGGTTCTAGTCACCACTCCATCTCCAGCTCACTGCCTCCCAGGAGACAATCTCTAGGCCTCTTGGAATTTCAATTTTCTCATCTAGGAAATGAGGGGGTCGATTGAGATGTCCTCAGGTCACTGTGGTGACATAGGTAAAGCCTCCCAGGCAGGTACTGTGCCAGACACTTTATCCATGATGTCATGTGAGGCTTGAAGCACCTGTGAGGTGAGACGCCAGTGTTATCTCAGCTTAGCTGGAAGGGAGCCGGAGCAAAGGAAGGTGAAGGAGCGTGCTACAGGTCGCTACCTTAGTCCGCTGGGACCGCCAGACAGAATGCACAGACATGTTGCCCACGGTTCCAGACACTGGTGGCTTCAGGTCAAGATGCCAACAGGGTTGGTTTCAAGTGTGGCCTCTCTTCTTGACCTCTCCGTGTCCTCACATGATTCTTCATCTGAGGTGGAGAGGAGAGCACTCTATTGTCTTTTTTTTTTGCAGTTTTTGACTGGGGCTGGGCTTGAACCTGCCTCTTCCAGCATATGGGGCCAGCACCCTACTCCTTTTAGCCACAGGTGCCGCCCTCTGCTCTTTTTGTAAGGACACTAATCCTATTGGACCAGGGTCTCACTCTAAGGATTTCATGTAACCTAATTACCTCCTAAACACCTTCTCTCCAAATACAGTCACATTGGGACACAGGATTCAGTTTATAGCAGTATTACAGCCAGGAACTGATCTGGCACTGTGGCAGCTCTCCTAACCCCTGCCATGTTTCACTTGGCCCTGCCAGTGGGGGGTGCAGGGACGCTCCTGTCTTCCAGTCCCCCTGCAACCTAGTGTTTCTCCTTCTAAGTTGCTACACCCTCTCCAAGGGTGGGTAGGAAGATACTCCTTAGGCCAAACCCTCTGAATCCTGAATGGTGCCAGTACTAAGTCCATGGCAAGCTGGGCAGTAGTGACCCCAAGACCTTCCTCTGCCCAGGACTGAATCTCCAGATGTAGTAGGAAAAACAAAAGAAGCCTGAGCCCAGAGCACTTCTTTCACAGCCCTCTTTGCACCTCCCTGGATGCTGGTGGCTGAACAAAATCATGCAGGTGCAGTTCCCTGGGCTCCTAGGATGAGGTAACAGTCGCTTGTCACTTGTGTGGAAGGATGAGAACTCAGTCCACATCAGCGAGCCGCTCACCGCAGTGGCAGCGATCAAGCTTGTCAATTAAAAAACTTTGCAGTAAAAACAAGCTATTCAGACTCCTGTGCAAGCTCCCAGGAAGCCAGACAACAAACTAGTCATCTACCTGGAATGTCTCCTCTCTATCAATTACAATCTCTGTCGTGTTGTTGGAGAAATGTTTTCTCCTCACTCTCTCATGCTCTGTTGCTCATGCTTCTGTTATGAGGGGAGACTTACAAAGGCAGGAGGCTTTTCCTAATTTGTAAAATACTCACGTGACTTGATAGACCACAGGATATCATTCAGAAAATGAAAGTTTGTCGTTTTACCTTTTCAAACTGTCAAAGGCAGTGAGTTAACAGAGAACCACATAGTTCATGTTGACTGGCATAGAAAGCTCCATTTCCACAGCTGTAACAGGGGTTTGTCCCTGGCAAGCCGAGCGCCTGCACTTGTACTTCCCCTTCATTTTCCGCCTCTTCATCCCAGACTTACTGCCCACACTTCAGTCTCAATGAGAGGAAAGGATCACATAGAGCTTCTATCGCTCTGTCCAGTGTCACTATAATCAGAGTTGCCAGGCGACTGCCAACTCCCCACAACTCACAGGCCATAGCTAGTTCTAATCAGGAAAACAAAAATGTTTTTTGATTGAAATTCAACCTTGAACATTTTTGAGAAGCAAATAGCCTATTACTATGAGTCACTTCTCTTCCCATGGGCAGGGTCCTCCAGAATAACAGATTGTGCTCCTGGCTGCCCCAGAGGCCGCTGGGCTTCACGTGAGTGCGCTTTGCTCATCCTGTCCCTGGTTGGCTTTTGCAGGTGTGAAAGCTGTGGCGCCGTTTTCCATTCTGAATGCAAAGAAAAGTCTGTCCCCTGCCCGAGGTGTGTCCGCCGGGAGCTGCAGAAGAAGCAGAAGTCTTTCTGGCAGAGGCTGAACATGGACGAGAGTCTGGAGGAGGCTTGCACTATGTTTGAGCTGTCTTACCAGAATACCTGAGTCAGGGCAGCACTGGAGACCAGGGATGCACCGATCAGCGATCCGTCAGCCCCCAGATGGCTTCCTAACTAGCCAGTTAGACCCCTTTGGAAGAGGAGTATGTCTCATCTTCAGCTAGATATAGATATATATTTATTTATATATATACACACATACCTATACGTCCTGTGCGTATGTTCTGTATAAATCGTTGTCTAAAAGGTCCGCAGAGCCTCTGCGGCTTGAAAACTACCAATAGCTGAATTACACTTAGCCATGAATGTCAGCTGCTTGCTCCCAGGCGAAACGTGGTGTATACACCGTGCTTTATAGTTCAGACTCTTTTTTGGTTTCTTGGGGCTTTTTATTACATAAGAGGAAGCATTTCCTGCAGAGCAACAGCTTCAGATTATTTTTGTGTTATTTATTGTTAACCTTTACAGAGGCTGAGGCAACAGAGGCAGGCACCCATCATCATCTGTTTCATAAGAATGACTCTGGATCCTTCCAGGCCCCGTGTCCCTGGCTCTCTTGCCTCCGTTCCTCCAGTGGAGGTGGGGATCACTAAGCAGAGGCAGTGCAGGCTCCCCCTGATGGAAAGCATTCACCTGTAACTTACAAGGAGAGCTGTTCTGGTTTTGAAGTTAATCTCATAAAGTTTATTCCTGAGAAAAGAAGAACCCTCTGACCAATAACGGCATGTGGTCAGTTTGTTTGCTGGTTCGAATCCCAACGCCCATCGGATGATGTGATACCCTTCCATTATTTGCCAGGTTGCAATCACAGCTCTCTTAAGAACAGTTTTCTAAGGGTGTCATGGGTGTATTTATGGTATTTTTCATGGTGCTGGCTGGAGGAAATGTCCTGTGACTGTTATTAAAGACACCGATGTGTAGACTGGTAGGCAGGGTACAGATATATGGTACATATGCTGCGTATCCAAGAGCCGATCTTCAGTTTCTTTTCAGAGAATCCTCTGTAGGATTTCTACCTATTCTTTTTAAATGTTTTCTTTCTCATTGTTCTTCACTGCACTTTTATTATGACCTTTAATTTGTCAGTTTAACCACTCTTGCTTTTACATTTTTTAATTATTCAAAAAGTCAGAGAACTCAATGAATCCCCAACAATAAAAAAAAAAAAGTCAGAGTAATGTGGAAATTTAAAATACCAACTTTAGACTATTAAGAAAATACCAAACTTACAGATATAATTAATGAATTAAATATAATATTATTTAAATAAATATATATACACATAGATAATTGCCACCTTATAGTCAAACAAGAAATGCTAAAATAAATAATAGGATAAGAATAAGGAATGAATTGCTTTGCTATTTGAAGGGCAGTGTTTTCTCACGGCAGTGCTCTTGCAAAAGCCAGGGTGGCGGTCGCTGTGCCCCACACAGCCTGCAGGACAGCACCGGAAACCCAACAGCTCCATTCCTTCCATCTAAACTCTTTCCGGAAGAGGAAAATATGCTTATGACAAACCCATTCTCAGTAGACTATGAGAAGATTTTGAATTGTTCGCACTGAGGAGAGGCCTTCTATGCCTTCATGGTTTAGTACTCTCCCTGCTCTCAAGACCCAGGGGACCCAGGGCTCCCAGGATACATGGTACCTTCTGCCCCATTGCTCCTGTCCTTCACAGCCTGCGCGCTCCAGATCCCAACTCACAATGTTTCTGTCCATTTAGAATGTGACACTTCAGGCTGACTTTTGTGCAGTTAGAGGTAAACATTTTACCTCTCAACCCACGCCAGGTCCTTAAGCCCCACACCACATATTTCAACTTAATAATTCACACCACACGTGTATTTATTTTCTCACTATACAGTAGCCGTAACCAAGGCATGAAAACTTGTTAAAAGGCCAGGGCTCTATCATGAGATGCCTCATGGTGCCTTTTACTCTGACTTTCCACCACTCTAGTTATAGAGAATGTTGCACACAAAAGAAAAGGGTGGAAAATCTCAAACACTTGGCAAACAGGCAAACAAATTTGATCATCTCCTCCTTCCCTTCATGAAATACAGTATTTATATTTTGCAGCCTCAGAAAAGATAGCAGAACATGATCTTTCACAAGAGAATTATAGACTTGCTTATTATAAAACAGATGTGCTCCCATGGCAAAGTGCCTTCTCCCTCCGCCCCCAGCTCCCTGTCACTGTAGCTTACTTTTGCCTTCGCTGTAATTAATGTATCTGTGATTCCAACTGTCAGCGAGGCCATTCCCAGCACGCTGCATTGGAGACCTGAAGTGCGAGGCGTCTCCGCCCCTTCTAATGTGTTCGCTCTAGGTACAGAATTTCCTGTCCCAACTCACAAGCACCCAGGGTCAGACCTGCCGTGTGTCAAGGGGCCTCTTCAAACACCTGTGTTCTCACCAGTGCCCATTTAGAGGGCCCTGCTAAATGTGAGCGATCCCTGCAAATGTGTAAGGAGAACTTTCCACCCACATTGTTTTCTGCTTATTTTCAAAAGGGAAAAAAAAAATAGATGTGGTGTCACCATTAGCTACTCAGAACTGGAACCATCTCCAGGCTGCTTCTGTTTCTTCTCCTTTTTTACAGTCCTGACAGCCTGGTTGGTACCAGCCACAAGCCTATGACATTCTCATTCTCTGCCTCCACCACTCAAATCTGATAGGACAGAGCAGAGCCACCGTAGGAGTTGCATCTGCCATGAAAATTCACAATTGCTGTTTTCAACCCGAATGCCTTAGAGCGCATGAACACCCTCACTGTTCTCAACCTTTTCATATCCACCTGGTGCACCGTTAGGTCATTGTTCCACTGCTGAGAATCTGTCGAAACAAACGCAGATCTGTGGATTACCACCTCCTTAAGACTGCGCTAATACCGGCTTTTCCTCGTGTTCCATTTTTCATCTCGTATTAAATATCTTGCACATAAAACATATGAGAAAATGACCAATTAATCTCCTGGAGCTGGCCGCTGACACCGGGGAACTGCTTTCCACTGAAAGGCCCATTCCCTGGTGTATCACTTGAGGAAATCCCTCCTAAAAGTGCCAGAAACTCATGTGTGATATCGTCCAACCCTGGTGAAATGTTGGCATCTAACCCCGCAGTAAAGAAGCCAGTTCCTAAAATAGACCTCATTCTGCACTGCTGCAGGAAGGCCACAAGTGCTTAACAAGCAGGCGACTGGAATGGGAGTAGTGTTCTTTCCAGGGCCGCTTTCCCCCAAAGCTGAAAGCCTCTTTATACAAAAACCATCTAAACTCTTGTTGTCCTGCTTTGCTTCACCGCCTTTCAGGAGACTGTGTGAGCATCGTAGCCATTTCCATGTCTGTAGTGCTAAAGGCTCATCTGCTTATGAGCTGTAATGTTGGCTGAGCTTAGGGGGTAGTTGCTTTTGTTTTTTCGCTCCTTCTAGTCTAGGCCTCTACCAGGAAGGGAACACAGCTAGTGCTTGGGATCTGTGGTTTCCAGCACAGCGGCATCCTTCAGACTCCTGAAATGGGACTATTTCGTGACTGCGTTCCAGGTGCACTGAAAACTGAGGTGTTTGTGTCACTCCGGTTGCCGAATGCAGCCTTTGCTAAGCTAGGGCCCTTTTCACTGAGTCTGGCCTCTGTTTTTGTCTCTCCTTGTCATTTATACCCACTGCACTACACCAGGTAGTTTCTGCACCTCCCCAGAGAGGCTCGGCTTCCAAACAGTGGGACAAAAGGGGGGTTCTCTACACATTGGCCAAAAAGACCATCCGTAAATTAATGTATCAAGGGGGGACTGACATGATGCCCCCACACTGAGCACTTATGCAGAAGGCATTATGGAGAAGCAGAGGTGCATTCTCTCCTCGTTTAGGGCAAAGCCACGCTGCTGCTCACGCGTTTGTGCGGAATTACTCATCTCTTTTGATCCGCCACACTTTATTGGAAGAACTAGATTATGGAATAAATCTTCAACTCCTGATTCTAATACTGGCCTGGCTTCAACACAGAAATTATTTTCTTTTCTGACTTCTCATGGTAAATAGAGATGTGTACAATTTTTGCCCATCTTAATTTCTTGAACTTTCTTGCCTACTTCTTTTCCTCCTTTGAAATAATGTGAAAGTAGAATTGGGGGCAAGACTGAAAGAAATAACCCCTCCTCCTTGGCACGACCTGGAGACGGGGGTCTTCAGTAGCCCTGTCCATTCTCCGTCCCTTGGCACTTGTTAGTCACAGAAACCTTCCACCACTCTCTGACCCCGAGTCTGCAGAACCGACTGCTGGAGGTCGAGTCCAGTGATGGATGAATGAGCCCTGCGCTTAGTCCAAACAAATGAATGTTGATTTGAACCATGTGGGACAGTGTTTTAACAGTTAAGTCTCAGCACCCAGCAGTCTCCTTAGTGGTAGGCAATTCTAATTTCACTGTATTCAAAAATCTCTGGGTTTTTCTCAAGCGTGTTTTCTTGAGTGCACAGCTGAGGTAAAATCCAAGTCATTAGGTGCACAGCTGAGGTAAAATCCAAGTCATTAGGTTCAAGACGAAAGAAAAGTGGGTGGAATTCCCTCCTAAGCATACCTAGAGTCAGCAGCGGTTTTATTTAAAGTGGACTTTAAATGACCGTGTTCTGTGGCATGTTCCTCATAGAGTGGCCTCTGGTGTGACAGGAGTCATTGTTAAACTCCAGCGAAGCAACTGCTGTTTGGCTGTGGTTCCTCCCTGTGGGAATAGAAGCCACTGGCTGCTCATCTTGTTAGGAAGCTCTCCTTGTTGTTGCCCAGGAGAGAAGGTTCAGGCACCGACAGCAACCCTTAGGGCGGCGAGATTTCCTCCTCCTGGCCGTGAAGCTGCACACTAGCCTCTCGCCTCTCCCTGGATCTCCCTGCCCTAGTTCTGAGCTCCAGCCCAGACTGAGGCCTCATGGCTGGTAACAGCTGGTGGATGCCTGGGGCCTGGGGCTCCTTCTCCACACCGGCCTTCCCATGGTATTTTTCCCAGTGGGAGTGCCTTATAGTACCATCTAGTGCTTCTGGTCTAGTCTGTCTGACCCACTTGAAACTGGTAGGACCCTGCAACTAAATATGGATCCCTTTGCTTCTTCCCTGTTGGCTACTCTCAAACAGATGCGCTTGGAGCCTGCGCATCCCGTGACACACGTCAGACCTTTTCACTCCGTTTAACCTGGTGCCTTAACCTCCTGAGTAAAGGGATTCATGTCGGGAATGCATAGTGAAAGCAGATGGTACGAACAGTGGCTTCTTAGTGCCATCGGCACTTTTACCAGAAAATACGAATGACACAACCACACGAAGATTTAACTGTGTTTTATGCTGTTTTTTAATCACTATTTTTTGTTTGTTTGCTTTCATTAGCCAAACTCAGGGGAATGTCATGATGTCACCAAGGCCAATGGGTAGAGAAATAAAACCAGGTATCCAGAATTGAACCTGTAAAGTCAGTGAACTTAGCTTTTTTCGGGTTCAAAAATTACACAAACACAGGATTTTCTTTTCCTTTGCTGTATAAAGGTTTTCTTTGTATTTTGGCACCTGTTTTCCAAATGGGAAGTGGGAAGCCTCTTGGAGAAATAGTGATAAAAATGTCTCTCAGTGTGGTATGGGCAGTCCACTGAGCTCTCAAATTAGTCTTCAGCTGCTGGTGGCCTCCTTGCTGGCTTTGGTCACCCATGAGAATCTTACTGTGAATAGCTACTAGCCTACCATAAAAGATTTAAGAAAAAAACTGTTTCTTAGGAATGGTAGGTAGAAGAAGGGAATGGTCAGAGGAGGTAAAGCGCTTAGGTTGCAAATGCAGAGCCCTGCACATGGCCATGTGAAGACTTCGTACAGCTCATACTGCTGGGTGGGACCGTGCAGTTTTCCCTGATTCTGCTCATGCAGTACAGGATGGACTACAGTGTGGAGTGTGAGCTATTACATCACTCTGTTCAGCTGTGTGTAATAGCTAACGTGCTAACATACATGTGCTCTTTCTGTTTGCTGGATTTTATTGCCTTTCGTTTTGGCATAACATCCAAATTTTTGTTTACATCCTTTTTTAAAGATCAGTAACTATAATAATATGAAACTGAAGTTGTACTGTTGAGAAGACTCCTAAATTTATGGTCATCTGTCACATAATTTAAGTGCACCAGTTCCTAATGTATAAAGTGATCTCTCAATAAACAATGCAGAACATGTTTTCTTTTTTAGTGATAACTTCATTAAAATACTGTTTTGGAGGGGGTGGTGAAAGCCCAACATGAGCCTGGATATTGATTCAAAGTCAAGACGTGAGTTTTTATTGAAAATGAACTAGTAGGATCGCTTCTCGGCCTTTTGGCTAAGATCAAGTGTGAAAATGAACTAGTAGGATTGGTAAACTATCTCTTACTATCTTATAGATAGACTTTGGTATTTTCTAACTTCATCAGCCTATCCTCATTAGCCCTTCTCATGCTTATGAAAAAATATAGTGTAATTTTTAAAAAGATGCAGGTGTAGCGTCATGGGCCCTATTTGCTAAATTAAAACACAGTAACGTTCAGTCCTGAGGCAAAGCTGCATGGAATATTCTCCCACCTAAGCTGTTCCCACACCTTCCTGTCTTGGTCTCACTTCACCACTCCTGCACTCTCCAAATTAGATGCCCAAGTGCCAGGCAGTCAGCCAGGCAAAAGCACTGGTCGTTCCTGTGGGGACCAGGCTTGGGGAGCAATGAAGGAGCAAAAAGTGCAAAGTAAAGAGTCAGCGTTTCTACTTGAAATGGCAGCTGTCTAGGAGTCGGAGTGATTGGAAATAGTCACACTACCTGCAGGTGGGTAGTGCACTCACCCTTGCACCAAGAAGGCCACAGAGTGCAAGGACTCCATTCAGAACCTTTAATTTTAAACTCACTTTCCCAAAGAATGACATTGAAAAAAGACCAGAAAAGGTGTTTCTGGTAAAACATTCACCAAAGGTGATCCCTGAGCCTTACTCCCTAAGACACACCTAAACAAGCCCAGCCTTTCCTACTCCACCCTCAGGAAACCAGCCGGACTCGCTCCCACTCTGTCCAAGGAATCACTGGACTTCATCCTCACACAGAACCTGCTGCAATCCTCGATAAAAAGAAACGAGTTAATGTTTCACCGAACCAAACTAGACACGCCATGTAGTCAGAGCCCAGATCCATCTGATCCACAGGGCAAGTTAGCTCTTCCCCGTTGTAGTAAACTGGTATGGTGGGATAACTCCAGGAAGTTTTCTATCATCAAAGAGAAGACAGGCAAAGATGTTGTCAGAAGTGTGTAAAGACACCATTTGGGCCACCTCTTCTCACCCTCAGGAAACAGTGATTTCAATCTCCCTCAGTCGTTTCCCTTGTCCTGTCCTTTGATGATGGCTCAAGATGATGGTTTAAATCAGTGGTTCCCACATTAGAAACACAAAAATAAAAACAGAGCATCAGGTCCTCATTGCAGACAATTAAATCAGAATCTCCCTGGACGGAAGCTGAGTGTATTTTTTAAAAGCTCTCTGGGTGATTCAATGGATCCTAAAAATTAATAACCACTAGTTTAAATGAAGCTGATTGCACTGAAATAAACATTTGCTTGTCATGTTGGTCTCCGGCAAAAACAGTGTCAAAGGGATCTGGAAGGGCTGAAGGGCTATAGTTTCCCTCTGTTAACAGCTGTCCCTTCCCTTTTTCCCAACAGACAAAGACAGTACTTTGGAACTTGCTGTTCATGGACTGCAATCATTTCATAAAACCTTACTTTTATATCCCCTTTATTTTCTTCTAGGGTGTGGTTAGTTTCTGGTTATCCATCATCAGACGGTCTGGTGAATACAAGTGTCCAGGTTCTGGCTGCAAATGACTAAATTGGCCAAAAAAGGGGGCTTGTTCTCGTCAATGCGTTTTTTCATCCCTGCTAGTTATGCTGTCATTGGTCCTTAAATGCATGCAAGAGTCCACTCCCACTTCAGCCCCATCTAATGAGCACGAACTTTCATCACTCTGGATGGAGGTGTTTAAAATGGAAACTCATGAGGTGTTTCTTGCCCAGAAAGGCTTAGGTTATTCAAGCAATTTTGAGCAATATCCAGATTCACCTTGGTTGAGTAGAAGAACCAGGCTTCAAAATGAACCTGAGCCATTCCTAATCCAGGCACCTGTTGAACTGGTGATTTTCAAGTTCAACTACTAGTAACAGGTAAATGGAAACTTAGAAAGACAGGAGGCTTCAATCAGACAAAAGCTTGATAACCAGGATCTATAGAGAACTCAAATTAATCCACATGAAAAAAGCCAACAATCCCTTATATCAATGGGCAAGAGACATGAATAGAACTTTCTCTAAATATGACAGACGAATGGCTAACAAACACATGAAAAAATGTTCATCATCTCTATATATTAGAGAAATGCAAATCAAAACAACCCTGAGATATCATCTAACCCCAGTGAGAATGGCCCACATCACAAAATCTCAAAACTGCAGATGCTGGCGTGGATGTGGAGAGAAGGGAACACTTTTACACTGCTGGTGGGACTGCAAACTAGTACAACCTTTCTGGAAGGAAGTATGGAGAAACCTCAAAGCACTCAACCTAGACCTCCCATTCGATCCTGCAATCCCATTACTGGGCATCTACCCAGAAGGAAAAAAATCCTTTTATCATAAGGACACTTGTACTAGACTGTTTATTGCAGCTCAATTTACCATTGCCAAAATGTGGAAACAGCCTAAATGCCCACCAACCCAGGAATGGACTAACAAGCTGTGGTATATGTATACCATGGAATACTATTCAGCCATTAAAAAAAATGGAGACTTTACATCCTTCGTATTAACCTGGATGGAAGTGGAAGACATTATTCTTAGTAAAGCATCACAAAAATGGAGAAGCATGAATCCTATGTACTCAATCTTGATATGAGGACAATTAATGACAATTAAGTTTATGGGGGGGGAAGCAGAAAGAGGGACGGAGGGAGGAGGGTGGGGCCTTAGTGTGTGTCACACTTTATGGGGGCAAGACATGATTGCAAGAGGGACTTTACCTAACAATTGCAATCAGTGTAACTGGCTTATTGTACCCTCAATGAATCCCCAACAATAAAAAAAATAAATAAATAAAAGAAAAAGAAAAAAAAAAAGAAAGACAGGAGGCTTATCCTCTCCTGCCTTTATGTAGTCAATAAATTAACTAATGACAAATATTCCTCATTAATGGAGCACTTCACCAAAGACTTCAGAGTCGGTTACCATAGATGTGATGTCCTCTGGGCCTGCAATGCTTAACACGCGGGGAACACCCATGGTAGCAACAACCTTATCCTTGATCACTACAAAAACAAGGGCCAAGGGGCAGGAATGCAATTAGAAATGAGGCTGGGTCTACCAGGGCCTTACCTGGGACTTGTTCCAAAGCAGCATCGTTAGAAATCACATTCCTGACTGGGTGGTGGGGGGAGGAATGTTTCAAAATTATTTCTATTAATATATTGGATCCCCATCAGGGTAGAGGATTCCTCCCTCAGGATAACAAAGGTCCCTGGTAGGGGATACTCAGGAAGCCTAAGGCAAAACAACACCCCTCAGAAAGATACTCTCTCTCATCTGTATCTATTCCCACATAGCTTGGGCAGAAAAGTCTAGAAGGAGAACAAATTGTTCCCATTGCTAATCATACAGAAATTCTGATTTATGTGTACTGACATCCAATTTACCTGGACAATAGGAAAATTCATTATTCCTCCACCTTTATTTCATATTCCTCCATTAAGTGCTATTGGTTTTAAGCCAATTAGCTGGAGTTCACGGGTCCATACAATGTTTCAGATCCTGTCCCGCCTCCTCAGGCAGCTGTTGATCTGGGGGAAATTCCTCCAGCTTTTGTCCAGACTCTCCCAATATGGTCTGTTGTTCTGCGGCTGAAGAGCTGCTATTAGCACCGTAATTTTTCCAAATGAACATTGAGCTAAATTATCTCAAATGTATAAAGGAACATCTCTCACTCTGTTATGGAAAATTGCCTCCCAAATTACAAGACTATACAAAGCACATATTAATTCTGGGCCCAAGGACATCCAAAGTGCCTTAGATTCCGTGCTGTATTGTGAAAACACACCCTTAATAATGCCAGGCTCTGAGGATATGGCAAGGTACAGGCCGTTATGAAAACAAACCGGAGTTCTCCATTAGGATCATGGCACACACACCCAAGCCCAGCTAGAGGTATTTTGCTCTGAGACTCAAGCCTTTTGCAGAGGAAATAAATTCCAATTGCATGGACAGGGAGTGAATTTGAATTCTAAAGTGGGTCAACCTCCCCAAATGGCTTGCTCGCTGCTGCCCATGAGTGAGGCGACCCTGGAAGCAGCCGTGGTGCCCAGAGGAGACACCTGACTGCAGATGTCTCAGGAAGCAGCTTCGGCTCCTGCATGTTCAATTTCATGGAAGGGTGAAAACAGGAAATCAGAAGAAGCCAGACCCGGCTACAGACTGCAGCAAGTACCAGCGCCTGTGGTGACTGTCTGCACATATGTCAGAGAAATGGTCAACCCAAATCCCCCACACCAGTCCCCCAGGCACTCAAACGGTCCACACAGGGTGTGTTTTCTTTCTTTCTTTTCCTTTTTTTAGAGACAGAGTTTCAGTCTGTTGCCCTCCATACAGTGCTGTGGCATCACAGCTCACAGCAACCTCCAGCTCTTGGGCTTAGGCGATTCTCTTGCCTCAGCCTCACACAGGGTGTTTTTAATGAACATTTAAAATATATATATGAGCAACCCAATTTTTAAACTCGTTATTTTACTTGCTTTTTTTTTTTTAATTCTTTGAGGAAATATTACAAAGCAAAGCAAATCCCAGACATAATGACATTTTGTCCCCACATACCTCAGTATGAAAGATGTTTTTTTTTTCTTTGAAGCCACACACATTATACACCTAAAGAAAAAGAGCAACAATTTCTTGGTATCATTTCAGTTCCAAATTGAACTTATCTGATGTTCTCAGAAATGTCTTTTCTTGGCCAGATGCAGTGGCTCACACTTGTAATTCCAGCACTTTGGGAGGCCAAGGCAGGAGGATGGCTTGAGGGGAGGAGTCCAAGACCAGACAGGGCAACATAGCCAGACCCCATCTCTACAAAAAATAAAAAAATTAACTGGGTGTGGTGATGCACATTTGTAGTCCCAGCTACTCAAGAGGCAGAGGAGGGAGGATCACCTGAGCCCAGGCATATTTGAGGCTATAGTGAGCTGTGATTGTGGCACTGCATAAATAAATAAGTAAATGAGTGAGACCGGGAGTGGTGGCTCACACTTGTATTCCTAGCACTCTGGGAGGCCAAAACAGGAAGATCCTTTGAGCCCAGGAATTCAAGACCAGCCTGAGCAAGAGCAAGACCCCATCTCTAAAAATAGCTGGGCATTGTGGGCACCTGTAGTCCCAGCTGAGACATGAGGATTGCTTGAGCCCAAGAGTTTGAGGCCTGTGAGCTATAATGACAACATGACACTCTACCAAGGTGACAAAGGCTCTGTCTCAAAAAAAAAATGAATGAATGAATATGAAGTACCTTTCCTGAAGACTCAATAAAATGTCAAAGGCTGTGGTGCTCCCCCAGCATCCCCACCCGCTTCCTGAAGGCAAGGATGCCCCTTTTCCTTCAGAGGGCAGCAGCCCCACCCTTCCCTAGTGACCTATTCCTTCAGGTAGGACCCATAGCGCAAGCGTGGCCAGCAGGAATTTGGATCTTGTGGGTAGCTTGGCATGCACTTTGCATTGCAGCCTCTGGAGAGGTTGTCCCTTAGTTCCTGCTTCCTTGATACCACCCGAAATTCCATTCAGCTGATAACCTATGCAACATATGGCTTCTCTCTTTCAGTTAACCAGAATGGGTTTCTGACCCAAGGCCCTTCCCACACAATCTGTCAGTGCGATTTCCCTCCTAGATCTGGGCATTTGCCATCTCATCCACAGACATTGAGGAGTGAACATACAAGAGAGAACATGTCAGGCCTCCCTGTGCCTGAATTCTACATTCAGAAACCTGCACCAGGCCTGGAGAGAAAACTTTTTTCATGGAGAAGACATCCTTCCTCAGAAGCTTGCTACACTGTCCATGCAATGATAGTTAGTGACTTACCCAGGGTGCTAAATAACTTGACTAATTGAAATGACATGCTCAAAAAAGAGGGTTGGGGCCCCAGGCGCGGTGGCTCATGCCTGTAATTCCAGCACTCTGGGAGGCTAAGGAAGGTGGATTGCCTGAGCTCAGGAATTCAAGACCAGCCTGAGCCAGAGCAAGATCCTGTCTACTAAAAATATAGAAAAACTAGCCTGGCACCATGGTAGGTGCCTGTAGTCCACTTACAAGGGAGGCTGAGGCAGGAGAATAGCTTGAGCCCAAGAATTGGAGATTGCTGTGAGCTGTAATGCCAAAGCACTTTACCCAGGGTGACAGAGAGAATTGGTTCCTACAGAGTTAACTGGAAAGACAACCCCAGGGTACAAAAGTTTCTCTCTGTGTCCCCAGCACCATGTTGACACCCAAGGAATTATTAGCCCCTAAGTCAAGACAACATCTTGGTCATCATAGACAGGTTCCTCGATTTCTGACCTATTTCCAGCATTGTTCCCAGCAAAAGGCTTTAAGACTCCAGTGCTCTTTGTTCGCTTCTTCTATTGAGTGAGTACTTGAGTATATAGTATTAGGCGTTCATGAAATAAAAGTAAAAAGCACAAAAATCTGTGAGGGAGAAGTCTCCAGGAGGGTCTTCACAAATAAAAGAATCTGTCTGTCCAGATATTTTCTAGAAAATGTCATTGTTTGCAGTGTGGTTAGTTGGGAACAAAACTGATGTTTTCATTTTTATCAGATCTATATGATCTTTTACGATTGTTGTATAAAGCAGGTGGAAGCCTAAAATTATCTGTCAAACTTTTCAACTTTAATTTCCCTTTAATGAAACTCCTAATCTCAAGCAAAAAAAAAAAAAAGAGAGAGAGAGATAATGGGAGAAATGGAATTCCCTGCTTCAGAGCAAACAGCAAGAGCTATCATTCGCAAACCGTGGTCCCCAGACCGGCAGCATCAGCATAGGAAGGAACGTGTTGGAAATACCCGTCCTCCAGCCTCACCTGGCCCCCCGTTTCAGACTCTCTCTGAGGGTGCAGCCTCAGGACCTCTGTTTTAACAATGCCCCACCACCACCACCACAATACACACACAGGAATTCTGACTCGGGCTGAAATGTGAGACCCACTGCAAGCTGGTGGAGCTCTGCCAACACTCTGGCCCTCTCTGTTTCCCCTATTTGGTCAGCAAACCTTTCTGGCGCTCCTCCTGTATGCCAAGTCCTCTGTTAGATGCTGGGACTGCAAAGACAACAAAGACACAGCCCTTGCCCCCCAGAAATACAGAGTGGGACAGACAGAGGCAGGCACAGACACAAACAGGGCAATGATAACTGAGCTATGCCACTGCTGCCATGACAGGATCCCAGAGAGTGGGGAAGGACGAGCTCTGAAGTCCAACTGTTAGATCCTGGGCTCTTCCACTTTCATGGCAGGTGACCTTGGGCAAGTTACTTAACATCTCAGAGTGTTACATGGCCTCAGGTTTCCCTATTTGCCTTTTGGGGGGATGATAGCAGTAATGAAGTCATGGAGCTATCGTAAGATTTAAGTGAAATAATGTGTACCAGGCACTTAGCACCAGGCCTGGCCTGCAAGGATGGAGGGATCAAGGTCAGGGTCTGTTGTTTCCCAGGCCACAGAAAGGGAAGGTTGGGAGAGGATTTGGGACAGCCCACCTGGCCAGGAAGAGCTTCCAGGAGAAGGCGCCTTTGAGATTGTCTGGAAGAGTGAATCATTGTGTGTACAGGAGGGGCACTGGCTGGAGCCAGGTGACTCAAAGACTCCTGAGGTATCTGGTGACCTGGCAGGGTCCCTCAGGCACGTGGTATGGCTACTATTTTGTTCTTGTCTTCCAGCCAACCCAATTTCTCTTTAGGATACTTTTAAAGGTCAAAACCAACTTCCACATCTCTTAGCCTTCTCCCCCACCCCCACAACTCCCCAGATTCCCCTATCATTCAGAAATGTGGCTGAAACAGGGGCTTCACCATGCACCGATCTGGGCACCCCAACTTTCAATGTCCATGGGATGGCAGGAGCCAGGCATGCTGGCAGTAGGGGTTGGCTCCCCTCAGGGTGCCCTTCCTGCAGTCAGGGTGTCCTGCAGGGGTGCCCACCTACACCTCACTTTTGCCCCCTGCCCTCCCACCACCACCAGGGCTCTAAGTGGACTGTGGCAAAGTCTGTATTTTTCCTAAAATAATGATTTTCTCCTTAGTGATTAATTTAGAAAGCCCAGTACACACTAGAGTGCTGCGCCCCCTCTGTGGATCTGTTCCCCCCTCCTCTCCATCAGGAACCTGGGCCTCACGTGCTCCTCCTCCCTCTCCTCCTCTCCTTTCATTTCTGTGGCTCCCTGATTGGAAAAGGCGGCCCCCTTCTTCCTCCCCAACTCCACAATTGTCACCGCCAATTAGTGCATTGTTAGGACACACAATGGCGTTACTGTAGCCAGTGGAATGGGAGGCCTTTGTGCTTCTCCAACCGGCCGTGGGGACAGTCAAGTTTCATTTAGAGACTTAAAACACAACACCAGAAGAAAAACGCTATCAGAAAAGCCAAAAGCGGGGGGAAAAGTGGTGGGGGGGAGTAAGGGGAAAAAAACACAAAAACAAAAAAGAAAAAAGGAGAAGGTGAAGATGAAGATGAAGGAAAAGAAAGGCGATGGCAAACAAACATTTGAAAAGAGGAAGAAAAGAAAGATCTGCTATTCAGGAGTTAGCTGGAACTCATGAAAAGACCCAAGTGGTTGCTGCCCACTGAAACCCCCCTCAGAACACAAAAAGAGGCTAGAGCTTAACAGTAATTAGTGGTCTGATTCTGCTTGGACAACACTGTGTGTCTTTAGAGGATTTTTCCAACTTTTTTTTTTTTTTTTAGTCTTTACCAATAAAGGGGGCAGGAGGAAGGCAGGACTGAGAGTCCCCAGGCCACATTGCCCCCCAGCAGTGGGGGGGGGACAATCCAGCCTTTCCTTTTGACAGGTAAATTGGATTTTATTCTCTAAAGCTTGTAACTAATTCTTATTTTTCTATAAGAATGTGACATATGTGTATGTTTTAGAGTCACTTTTATTTGTTTCAAGTACCTTTCCAGCAGCCTAGCCCTTTTTGCGGCCAAGAAGATGCCCCCAGAGACCCGAACCTTTTTTCTGGAGTCTGTGGGTTGTGGAATTTTTCTGTCAGCAAAACATATATATATATATATATATATATATACCTTTTTTTTTGAGACAGAGTCTCACTTTGTCACACAGGTTTGAGTGCCATGGTGTTATCATAGCTCACAGCAACCTCAAACTCTTGGCCTCAAGCAATCCTCTTGCCTCAGCCTCCCAGAAAGCTGGGCTATAGGCGCCAGCCACAACACCCAGCTAATTTTTCTATTTTAGTAATGATGGGGCCTTCCTCTTGCTCAGGCTGGTCTTGAACTCCTGAGCTCACATGATCCACTTGCCTCGGCCTCCCAGAGTGTGAGGATTACAGGTGTGAGCCACACATCCAGCGTGTAAGCAAGATTTTTATATCTCGGGGAACTTTTATTTTTAATTTTGTTTGTAAAATTAATATCCCAATGTGAATGAACAATCAACCTGAGAAGGCGGCCCTTCTCTCTGAGCAGCCGGTTCCTTAGAGCCCTGGTCCAGATCGTTCTGTGCTGCTGACACCACTTTCCTCCTAGTGTGCCTCCTCTCTTCTTCCTCACTCATCCCTAAAACAACAGGATGTGCTCCCTGCTTGTTAGAGCTCATGGTACAAGGAATGTGCTGCAGGGCAAAGGAGCTACCCTGAAATTAGTCTGGTCTCAAAGATGACCCAAGTTCATTCTCCTCCCTCTCCCACCCATCCCCACCATATTTCTAGAAAGTGCAGAGTCACCTCTCCAAGTCAAACTTACCAAACTAGAATATTCATGTATTGGTTCTAAAAAATTTCTTGGAACAACCTAGCCTAATGTAGCCAATTCATAACCTACATCTGCTTCATTCTGTTACTCGTGTTTTTTTTTTTTTAATTTCTCTTCAAATGCATTAAATATGCCCCCCTTTCCCTCTCTCTCAGTCAGACCAGATTCCTAATGTCAACTTATTTTTATTTTTATATTTTTACAAATAAGCTAATGGAGACATCTGCTTCATGAAAGATTTGAATACAATCTCCCTGTCTTAGAATCAAGGCAGATGGTATTGACCTAGGACTGTCTCAGTGTCACCTCCTGGTTTTTGTTTTCCCGTGTGTAAAGTAGAAAGAGGAAGATGCGGGGCTCGCAGGCGCTTTCTGGAGTGGGGAGGTGAGGGGAGCCACCCCAGAGTGTGAAGGCCAGGGTTCTTATCCACATCCCACCAACCCACGGCAGCGGGCAATAGCTGTGGATGGCCAGAGCCTCAGGCATGCCGTGTGTAAAAGGATCATTACACTCAGCGCAGGGCACTGCAGTGGAGCTAGATATTCCATCGGAAGGAGGAGGCCTGGTGCTGGGTACACACGGGTTTGCTTTATGTCTGGCTGGTCGAGGGAGGGTCCAAGCGGGGGCCTTCGGGTGTTGGCTTCCTTTGCATTCCCTCTCCTCTGTGTTGTGGAATTGTCCTGTGCTGATGCCTTGTCGCACTGTGGCTCCCTCGCCACCACCACCCTCACAAGGTCCTGATGCAGAGATGAAAAGTGAAACCCTCTGACAAGCCAAGGGAAGGCCACAGATGCACACCCAAGTCAGGAATGCAAAGCTGAGGGAGGGGTTATTGAATCCATGAAGATTTAGCACCCTCTAAAATAATAACAAGTGATTTAGTAAACACTGGGTTTCTAGGACTGGAGCACAGAGGGGCAGTTATCTGGCTCCTCCCAGCTCGGGGTTGGGGAGAACACCCACCTCTGGAGCGCAGAGCAGGGGGATTCCTGAAGTGGTTCTTGGCTCAGCACCTGTGGCAGATCCAGCATCAGCCCTCTAGTGCCCCTCCTCCCTCAGCTTTTACCACGTGAAGGGAACCCAGCGACTCCAGAACTTGCCAAGGAGGAGGCGCGAGAGATCTCCCTGGAAGGCAGTGGCTGCAACACACTGTCTCCTCAGGGTGCTGTTGCCTGGGCTCTGGCCTAATAGCTCTCAGAGCCCTAGCTTCTTTCTGTCCCATGGTCACTCACCACTCTTGTCCTCATCCCTCTCTCCAGATCATTTCCCATTTCAATCTTTTTTTTTTTTTTTTTTTTTTTTGTGGAGAGTGATGTGATCGTATCAGAGCTCACTGCAACCTCAAACTCCTGCGATCTTCCCTCCTCAGCCTTCCAGGTAGCTGGGACTAATTGCCCCGCTAACTTTTCTATTTTCTGTACAGACAGGGCTTTGAACTCCTGGCCTCAAGCAATCCTCCTGCCTCGACCTCCCAAAGTGCTAGGATTATATGTAGGAGCCCAGGCCCAGCCTCCATCGCTTCTTCACTGGCCTTCCTTCCCTTCAGTGCTGCCCCAAAGTAGTCTTTGTAAAATCCAAGCTGATCTCACCTCACCCAGTTCTGGAATCTCTTATGCTCTCTGTCACCTTCGGGACACAGTCCAAGCTCTGACATGCAATCCCAAAAGCCCTGATGAGATGGTCCTTCCTTACTCTTCACCTTCGTCTCCTGCTGCAAGGATAGCTTGTTCACAGGCGTGGGCCCCGTGCATTCCCTGGACTTAATGCTCACCTGTCACCTTCTTAAAATTCTGAATCAGTTTTGAGCAAGGATCCCTGCGGTTTCATTTTGCTGTGCCCTACAGATGTGGCAACGGGCTCTGCACTCTGACCTCTCATTCCTCTAATGCCAAACGTCCACAGATCTCCAGACCATTTTACAGCGTCTTCTTTCTTGAATGTTCTCCTACCCCCTCATCTATTTGCAAACTTCTAGCTACCCTTCGAAACTTTGCTTATCTATCCCCTTTTTTGAGAATCTTCCCTGATCCTCCTCTCCAAATAATTTATTGTCCCTTGGCAAATGTCCACTTTCAGCTTATCACAGCTTCTTGTTATTTATTTCCTTCTTGTTATTTATTTCGGAGAGGTTATGACTTGCACAGAACCAGGGTTTCTAATGCTTGTTGGAGTGACATTGAACCAAGGGCTACACTTAAGAAATATACTTATTGAAAGTGTCGCTAAGAGTTCACTCCAATGACTGTACCTGTGCTATCCATGAAGCTTTATTGTGACTCTGTATTCACACTGTCGCCTCACCAGGGGCCCTCGGGGACATGGCTGCAGTTCACCACTGTCTGAGCCCAGCCAGGCAGCCTCTGCTAAGTGGTTTGTCTTATAATAGCTCTGTCTAATAGAACACTCTGGGAGGATGACAATGTCCATAGCTGCTCTGTCCCGCACAGTAGCCACTAGTCACATGGGCTATTGAGCATTTAAAATGTAACTAATACAATTGAAGAACTGAATGTTTAATTTGATATTGTTTTAATTAATTTAAATTTCAGTAGCCCCATGTGGCTAGTGGCTTGATGGACAGCACAGCCTTCCTTGACATTACTCTAAGTCCTTGCCATGGGCCAGGGAACAAGTCACTCAGAAACTTCGTTTCAGAAAAACTTTGGAGGTCACAAGCCTTGAAATACTTCCTAAGCAGAAAGATTTTCGATGAAAAGGAAAACAGTATTTTCTGTTTCCCCTGTTTGATAGCAACCTCTCTCCGCACACATTCTGCTGCTGACTACAGCTTGGGCTTCTCGCTAGTGGACCACTTATCCTTACCTGTGAAATTATGGGTGAAAGTCTCCATACCTGGGAGGGAAATACCTGTTGGGGTCAAATATTTCTATTCTGGCTCCCACAGGTGGTAAGACCAGTCTACATTCCTTTCCTCCAGAGTTCTCAAAGAATTCCTGTTGGAATTAATTACTGCTGTCCACAGGTCCTGTGACACCAGTGGAGGTTGATCTGATGCTGGGTGGTTAAAGACGGAACAAAGTAGGTAGAAAGAGAAAGGATTCCATGTTCAAGGTGAATTGCTTCTTTCACTGGGGATTTCTGTGTCCAATACAGTTAAAAGTAGATCACCTGGGGACAATTTCGGAGAGCAGCAGGGTTAGAAATCACAATGAACCTTGGACACCAAGAATCAGGACCCCCACTGCAAATTATAAAAGAGTACCCCCAACTCTTTGTGTTTAAAATAACCCGCAAAGTTGCAAAAGAGAGAAAACATCGACAGGATTTGAATGATAATTCTATGTGCTACTTAAAATTATTATCATCAAAAGGGTAAGTTCATTTTCAGGTGCCCAAGGAAAACGTTAGTTCTTCCCCTCACCTTCCGGGACCTCACCTCCCACCCCCTACTGTCATCCTGCTGGGCGCCCTAATGGCACTCCCTGCCTTCACAGGAGGTGAAAATGAGCTGCACCCAAGAAATTAGGATGAGAATGAGAGAAAAGATAGCTGAAACTTTGTGTGTTTGGGGAGGGACAGGGGGAAGGGCGGTCCTCTTAAAGTTCTGCTATTTGCATTTAAAAATAGATACAGAACATGCTTTCCAGAATCATAAATTTCAGTTTGAGAGGCTCTTCTTCATTTTTGTCCTCCTCTATGAGAATAGCTGTCCATACTAACTCTTCTGAGCTGACTCAGAGGCTCTGAGATGGCTGTCCACTAAAAATGTACTTTGTCAGTCAATATTTGAGTCCAGTGCTCTATTTAAGAAGAGTTGTGTACAGAAAACGTAACCCAAGCCTCTGGCCTCAGAGGCATCACTATTCATCTGGTGGTGACAAGGAACAAGGTTTAGAGAGTGATAAGAGGAAGAATACAAGCCTGTGTCAAGCTATGAAGTACAAACTCTCTGTGTGATTAGAGCTGGAAAAGACAGGGGCGTCATGGAGGAGAAAAGCAGAGCTGTTTCCCAGGGGGTGACAATTGGAGCCATCACACCAGCCTTAGAGGCTCCTGAAGCCCTGGGAAAGGCAGGGTCTCAGGAGGGCAGTTCCAGGAGGAGGACGGGTTTGGCCAGTGAGGCTGTGGGCCTCTGAGGCTTATAGACGCACAGCCAGTCCCACCTGGGCCCCACACCCCACCATGGGGACCAGGTGCAGCCACAGGACCCCGTCCTGCTCACTTTCACGCACACTCCTGCCTGCAAACTCGTGCACTCTTGGCTGTGGTTCCTATTAGAACCCGCATGCAATGCTGGGGACTCCATGAACACAGAATAGGATGATGGTGAAAAAAATTTCAGAGCCTGCCAGCACAGGGACAGGGAGTAACTCCCAGCTCCACCTTTACGACAACGGTACGTATGACTTCAGCATGGGACTCGGCTTTCCTACACCTTTCCCTACACCCTCTACACCTCAAGGCATGGATGATAATACTTCCCTTGTGGGATTATTATGAAGACTAAGTGAGATATAAATAATAGCAGTACGGCGTTCAGCAGATTACTTGGTATTAGCATATTAAGCCTGTAATCCTCAGTAGCTATTACAGTTGGGATTACCCTTCTTAAAGAAGAGGTAGGGAGACAAGTTAAGAACTCGTCGCTTTGCCGCTGTGATTTTTTTCTCCCTGATCTATGGGTTGCTTGAGTATTAACTATTCCCATTTTAACAAAATATTTGTAGTATGGTTTCCTGGCAGTGCTTTTCAGATCGCAGAAACTTGAATTATCTACTATTTTTATAAGCCACTTGGCTGAATGAGACTAGTAGAACAGGTTAAACTTAGGGAAAACTATGCAGTGAAGTATCTTGAGGAACTTGGTTTCCAGATTCGACAGATCACAGACCTCAAGGAGAAACACTCATGAAACAATGTGCTGTCCACAATGAATGTGATTATTCAACAAGCGTGAGTGCAACACCCTCCATGAACCAGGCCCTGTGCTCCAGACGGCTGCCAGTTTGTGCAGTAATAGAAGTTCTCATTAATAAGTATTTCTTAAGGAAATATCCCCTCAAAGGGAACATGAAAAGCACTTGGATCTGGACTGAGGTGAAAACTTATTTTTAAGTGTGTATAACTTGCCACACATATTCAGATAAAAAGAATATCTGATATCCATAACTGTTATAATAATTAAAAATAAAAAATTTTTAAGAAAAGAATATTCAGAGTCTATAAAGATTATTTAAAATTTCATTAAAAAATCATACTAGGCAATGGGCTATTTACAGAAAAAGCAAGTTTGAATTGCCAGGAGATGTATGAAAGATACGATGGAATATTATGTAGTGCGTAGTTAAAAAGGACAGTTGACATAGAATTACATGATCCAGCAATTCCACTTCTGGGTATATACCCTGAAGAATTGAAATCAGGAATTCAAACAAAGATAACCCAAATATCCATCAACAGATGAATGGATAAATGAAATGTGGTATATATATAAATATATATAATGGAATATTATTCAGCCTTAAAAAGGAATGAAATTCAAACATGGTACAATATGGATGAACTTTGAAGACATTACGCTAAGGTAGACACAAAAAGATAAATACTGTATGATTCTATTTAATGAAGTACCTAGGGTTGTCAGATACATAAGAGACAGAAAGTAAATGGTGGTTGCCGGGGACTTGGGAGGAGGGATGTGGAGTTAGTGTCTAACAGGTACAGAGTTCAATTTGGGATGATGAAGAAGTTCTGGAGTTGGAAGCTGGTGGTGATGGTTGCACAACAAAGCAAATGTACTTAATGTCATGAAACTGTCAAAATAGTCTATTTTGTGTTATTATGTTTTATGTTTTGTTTTATCACGTTAAAAAATAGTATTTCCAAAATTGTATTCTGAAAGGAGTACTATTCTTTTTTTAACCTTTAATTACACTTGAGAAATAGTCTTCCTTCCCTTTCTATCACTAAACTTCTTTGGCATACCCTTACTATTAAAAATGCAAGAGGTTGGACATGGTGGCTCCCATCTATAATCCCAGCACCCTAGAAGATCGAGGTGGGAGGATTATTTGAGCCCAGGAGTTTGAATTCAGCAACATAGCGAGGCCCTGTCTCTATAAAAAATTAAAAAAAAAAAATTAGCCAGACACAGTGGCATGTGCCTGTAGTCACAGCTATTTGAGAGATTGAAGCAGGAGGATTGCTTAAGCCCAGCAGTTTGAGCCTACAGTGACCTATGATGACATCACTGCACTCTAGCCCAGGGCTGACAGAGCAAGACCTTGTCTCCAAAAAATGAAAGTAAAAATGTTTTAAAAATACACAAAGGAGAAGAAAGGAATGGGGTAGACAAAGAGATCAAAAACAAATCATTATGTGAAAAGGTTGCTTGCGTAGGAACACATATGTAATATTTTCCTAGTTATGTTAAGGAAAATAAACACTCACTATGTAGAGAAAGTACACAAAAGTATAGAAAAATGTCTCCAAGACAACACCCCAAACTGGTAACAAAAATTGCTTTTGAAGAGGAGAATAAGGAGTAAGTGGGAACATCTGATGCTTTTTTATTGTTTAGTAATTAAAAAATAGATCCATAAAATCCATAACACCAGGGGAGGAAGGCTAGAGTCTCCTTCCCAGTTGTTTTGGCAAACTAGGCCCAGGACTGCTACATCAGACATCAGTAAGGTCTGACAAAGTGAGAAACAGGCTAACACATGCCCAGGGCATAGGGAGACCATTCAGACTGCGAATATTATGAACTGTTGTCTGTACAAATAAAATCATATCTGTGAGATCATGAGTTTCAGTCATGAGTATGGAAAATATAGGATCATAGTTCTATTCTGAGAAGCCAGGAGGTAAGAGGTCATGCTCAAGCCAGAAGTATGGGAGCCTAAATATCATGACACCGTGTTTTTTTGGTGTGATGTAAGCAAATTAATCACTCCTAGCATCCATTTCCTCATTGGTAAAATGAGGATAATTAGAATACACATTTTTTTTTATAGGAGTGAGTGTGAGGATGGTAAAGCATCTGGCATATACCAAACACACAATATAATGCCATGAATATAAAATAATGAAGCCTCATTTCTTGAAAAGGGCGCCTGGAGTTCAGCCTTTCACAGACCTTAGCCAAAGCTGTTTCTTTCCCTGGCACAGTCTCTGGCATTTAGGGGGCATTTAATTACACCCTCAAAGCTCAGTAGGCAGCCTCACGATCTAGAACTATTAAGAATACAGATTCCCAAAGTCCATCCTCAGAAACTGTGGTTCAGTTGGGTTGGAGCATGACCTGGAAATCTGCATTTTACCTCCAGCACCCTATAGATCACACCTACAAGTTCAGGCAATTAAGTTTGCAAACTCATCCTGGAAAAAGTGCTACATACCTCATTGCTGAATATCACTATGGACACTTTGGAAGTACTCTCCTTGGGAACCCATGCGCTGACACCAACACTTAGCCCATCCTTCAAAGCACTTTTTCTAGGACAAGTTCGCAAACTTAATTGTCAGACCTCATAAGACAACAACTCTGATGGCCATCCAAGAAAAAGAGTTTCAAAATTGCTTAGAGAGATGAACTAGATGCTGGAGTCCATACAGCTATCCAAGGGGAGTGCTTTGAAGGTGACCACAGTGATATTCAGCAATGAGGTATGCAGCAATTTTTCTAGGATGAGTTTGAGAATTTGTCAGACTTTATAAGAAATCCTGTTCTAGTAGTAATAGTTGAAAAAGAAGAGGCAGAGTTCACAGATGTTTCCTGCAGAGTTCTTCTCCATAGTCCGTTCTCCTTCCTTTCTTTACGAGAAGACAACCATTCCTTTCCTTGTCCCCACAGTTCCTGAAAGTTGCTATTTCTTGACAAAGTCTTAATAGAGCTGCTTTTAAAATAGAAGGGAGGCAAAAGAAAAGTGGAGGAGAAAAGGATGGCCGCTTGGATATGCGGTAGAAGGACACCCAGAAGTGGAAGACAAGGAAGGTTTGGCATTTAAACTAAAAAAAAAAAAAAAAATCTAAAAATTGGAAATATTTCAACTGATGGGCAGACAGATCTTTCCAGATGAAATGCAGAGTTTTCCAGTTGGTGGAAATAGCAAAAATGAGAAAAAAATGGGCTGGAGAGTAAAGGGGTGGTGAAGGATAGACAGAGGAAAACTGACACCCACAGGACAGGACAACACCAGAATCTGAGCTGGAGCCAAATAAACAAATAAAAATAAAAACTTGCATAATACTTTTTTTTGTTTGTTTCCTACTGCTTTGCAAACACCAACTAATGAATTCACCTGCCCAGGACAGCTCCTCCAGAGGAAGGTAAATAATGAGAGACTCTTAGGCCCTATCTGCTAAGTAAACTGGCAATACAATGGGGTAGAAGTTCAGCAGTTGTGTGGTGAGAGGCTGCATAAAATTAATTAGTTGCCTCACATCTGTGGCTGATAAAGCAGGTCTGGTGGGTGGCATATTTTACAGTGATACAGTCTTGGGTGGAAGATGAAAATTGAAATAGGTAATTGTCTAAGAGATTTGAGGTTCCAGGATCTAACCTCCAAAAGAGGAGAAACATGAAAAGTTGGAATTAGTTGAGGTAAAGGTAAGTAAGGGACAAAACTGCCTGTTAAAGTCAAAAGCTAATATAGCCTTTGTCTGAGATGTTTAAATCAAAAGGCAATAAAGTTGTACACACAAGAATCTGTTTTTGTCTTACTATAAATCCAAAGGTCATCTAACAGGGACCTCTCCCTTCCAATATGCTTAATCACTTAAAAAATATTTTTATAATAGAAAATTTCAAAGACACAAATGAACTCTCCACACTATGTACCTGTCAGGAGCCTCAACTATCAACTTAGCTTCAGCTAAACTAGTGTTTCTTGAACTTGAACTTACATCAGAATCACCTGGGAGGCTTATTAAAGCAGAGGCAGGTGGGCCCCTCTTCAGTTTCTGATTCAGTAGGTGTGAATTGGATTTTTAGTAAGTTCCCAGGTGATGCTGATGGGCTGGTGGGCAACCACACTTTGAGAACCACTGATCTATACACTTATTGATTTTCTTTATTTTTTCAATTTCTATTGATTGATTGAAAGATTATGATTTTTTTCCATTTTCGTTTTATTTTTTTCAGAACACTACAGGGTACAAATGTTTCATATGAATTGCTTTTGTATAGTTTGAGTCAAAGTTGTAAGTGTGTCCATCACCAAGATGGTGTGCATTGCACCTGTTAGGTGTGAATTTATGCTTCCCTCCTCCTCACCCCCTAACCCCACCAGCTTGCTTTCTGTTAATTTTTAATACCAATTATGCACACAAGCATTGATTGATTAGTTCCAATTTAATAGTGAGCACGTGTGATGTTCATTTTTCCATTCTTGTGATACTTCACTTAGAAGAAGATCTCTAGGCTTGATGCTGGTACCTCAGTAGGTAGGGCACCAGCCACATACACTGAGGCTGGTGGGTTTGAACCCGGCCTGGGCCAGCTAAAATCAACAATGACAACTACAACAACAACAAAATAGCCAGGCGTTGTGGTGGGGCAGCTGTAGTTCCAGCTACTTGGGAGGCTGAGGCAAAAGAATCGCTTAAGCCCAAGAGTGTGAGGTTGCTGGGAGCTGTGACCATATGGCACTCTACTGAAGGCAACAGCTTGAGACTGTCTCAAAAGAAAAAAAAAAGAAGATGGTCTCCAGAGCCATCCAGGTTGTTAGAAAAGGTATTTGCCTCTTTTTTTTATGGCTGAGTAGACTGAGTAGCATTCCATGGCATACATATACCACATTTCATTAATCCACTCTTGTACTGATGGGCTTTGGGTTCATTCTACTTTACAATTGTGGATTTTGCTGCAATAAACATTTGAATGCACGTTATTTTTTATAAAATGACTTTTTTTCCTTGGGGTGAATATCCAATAATGGGATTGCTAGATCAAATGGTAGGCCCACTTTTAGTTCTTTGAGGTATCTCCATATGACTTTCTTAGAGGGTGTACCAGTTTGCAGTTCCACCAACAGTTAAGTGTTCCTTTCTCTCTGTATCCACAGCAGCATTTGTTGTTTTTGGACTTTTTGATAAAAGCCATTCTCACTACAGTTCAGTGATAACTTGTTATGGTTGTAATTTACATTTCCCTGATGAGTAGAGACATCAAGCATTTTCTCCCCACAGGTTTATTGACTATTAGTCTATCTTCTTTTAAAAAGCTTCTGTTCATGTCTTTGCCCACTTTTTTATGGGGTTGTGTGAATTTTTTCTTGTTGATTTGCCTGAGTTCTTTATAGATTCTGGTTATCAGACCTTTAACATAAGTGTATCAGATGTATAGTATAGAAATATTTTCTCCCATTCTGTAGTTTGTCTATTTACTCTATTGATAGTTTCCTTGGCTGTGGAGAAGATTGTTTTTTTAATTTCAGATTGATATGAGGGTACAAATGAGTAGGCACATTGTGTTCTTTAGGTAAAGTTCAAGTTATACTGGAGCCCTCATCCAGGGGGTGCACTGCATACCCCTACACTGTACCTGTTAGCTGAGAGCTTACCAAACACCCCTCTTTTATCCCCTCTACCCCCACTTGATTTTTATTTTGTGTTTTTCTCATGTGAGAGTGTACTTTTTGTCTATTGGTTTCATATTAGTATTACATACATTGAGTACTTGCTTTTCCATTCTTGTGATACTTTACTAAGAAGAGTGTACTTCAACCCCATTCAGGTAAACACTAAAGAAGTAAAGTCTCCATCTTTTTTAAGGCTGAATAGTATTTCCTGGTATACATATTCCACAGTTTATTAATCCATTCATGAATTGATGGACACCTGGGTTGATTCCACATCTTGGCAATTGTGAATTGAGCTGTGATAAACATTCTAGTGCATAAGTCCTTATGGTAAAAAGATTTTTTTTCTGGGTACATACCTAGTAATGGGATTGTAGGATCAAATAGAAGGTGTACTTTTAGCTCTTTGAGGATTCTCCATATGTCTTTCCATAGAGGCTGCATTAGTTTGCAATTCCACCAGCAGCGTGAAAGTATTCCTGTCTCTCTACATTCATGTTAGCATCCGCAGCTTTGGGATTTTGTGATATGGGCTATTCTTGGTGGAGTTAGGTGATATCTCAGGATGGTTTTGATTTGCATTTCTCTGATGATTAGGGACAATTTATGTGCAAAAGCTTTTTTAATTTACTCAAGCCCTATTTGTGAATTTTTGTGCTTGCTGTGATTGCTTTGGGGGTCTTTTTCATAAATACTTTGCTTAGGTCAATGTCTATATGAGTTTCTCCAACATTTTCTTCTAGAATTCTTATAGGGTTAGGGTTAAAGAAAGCTGATGTAGCCATTCTCATATCAGGTAACATAGGGTTTAAAGCAAAAAAAAGTAAAGAAAGTCAAAGATAGTCCTTATATAATGGTAATGTGAACAATTCAACAAGAAGACATAATAATCCTAAATATGTATGCACCTAACACAGGTACACCCAGATTTATAAAGCAAACCCTACTAGATCTAAACAAAGTGATAAGCAGCAGCATCATAATCACTGGGGTCTTCAACACTTCTCCCACTGACAGAACTGAACAGAACTTCCAAGCAGAGAATAAATAAATAAACATGGGACTTAAATAGGACTCCAGAGCAAATGGACCTAACAGACACTTATAGAACATCCTTCCCCAAAACTAACAAATATACATTCTTCTTATCAGCACACAGAACATTCTCCAAGATTAATCACATCTTAGGCCACAAAACAAGTCTCAACAAATTAAAAAAAAAAATAGATTATACCATGTACCTTCTCAGACCACAGTGGAATAAAATTAAAAATCAACTCCAACAGAAACACTCAATTCTACACAGTCATGGAAATTAAACAACCTACTGCTGAACAATTAGTGGATCCAGGAGGAAATTAAGATGGAAATTGTAAGAATCTTTGAACTAAATGACAAAGGGAACACAAGTTATCAAAATCTGTGGGATTCGGCAAAAGCAGTCCTACGAGGAAAATTCATTGCCTTAAATGCCTATATCAAAAAAACAGAAAGATCACAAATCAACAATCTAACGAATGATCTCAAATTAGAAAAGAAAGAGCAAACTGATTCCAAATCCAGCAGAAGAAAAGAAAAAACTAATGTCAGAGCACAACTAAATGAAATTGATAACAAAATAATTATATAGAAGATTAATAAAACAAAAAATGGGTTCTTTGAAAAGATAAACAAAATAGACAGACCTCTTGCTAGATTAACCAAAAAGCAGAAAATATTCCTAATAAGCTTAATTAGAAATGAAAAAAGAGATATTATAACTGATACCACAGAAATACAAAATATCAAAAATCTCCATGCACATAAGCTGGAAAATGTTGAGGAAATGGACAAATTCTTAAAACACACAACCTCCCTAGGCTCATAGGAAGAAATACTACATAAAACTCCTAAACAGGCCAATATTAAGTAACCAAATGAAGCAGTAATAAAAAACTCTTCCATTGAAAAAAGTCCCAGGCCAGATGGGTTTCATAGCTAAATTTTATCAGACACACAAAGAACAACTGGTGTCTATACCTCAGAAATTATTTCATAACATCTATTAGTAGAAGAATAACTTCTACTTGTTCTGTTAAGCCAGTATTACCTTGATACCAAAGCCGGGAAAGGACACAACAAACAAGAAAACTACAGACCAATATCCTTTATGAAGATAGATGCAAAAATTCTCAATAAAATTATATTTCTATTTAGGTACTTACTTACTATTTTAGGGGAAAAGTTTCACTATATTGCCTATGCTTGTCTTTAACTTCTGAGCTCAAGCAATCCTCCCACCTCAGTCTCCTGTGTAGTTGAGGTTAGTTGAGGTTACAGGCACACACATCATGCCTGGCTGCTTCTGGTATTCTTCTTCTTCTTCTTCTTCTTCTTTTTTTTTTTTTTTTGAGGCAGAGCCTCAAGCTGTCACCCTGGATAGAAAGCTGTGCAGTCACAGCTCACAGCAACCTCACACTCTTGGGCTTAAGTGATTCTCTTGCCTCAGCCTCCCAAGTAGCTGGGACTACAGGCACCTGCCACAACACCCCGCTATTTTTTGGTTGTAGTTGTCATTGTTTGGCAGGCCCAGGATGGATTTGAACCCACCAGCTCTGGTGTCTGGGCTGGCGCCCTAGCCACTTGAGCTGCAGGTGCTGAGCCACTGGTATTATTCTTTTTCTTTTTCTTTTTTTTTTGAGACAGAGCCTCAAGCTGTCACCCTGGGTAGACTGCCGTGGTATCATAGGTCACAGCAACCTCCAACTCCTGGGCTTAAGCAATTCTCTTGCCTCAGCCTTCCAAGTAGCTGGGATTACAGGCATCCGCCATAATGCCTGGCTACTTTTTTTTTTGGTTGTAGTTGACATTATTGTTTGGCAGGTCCAGGCTGGATTTGAATCCACCACCTCTGGTGTATGTAGCTGGTGCCTTAGCCACTCGAACTACAGGCACTGAGTCTACCACTGGTATTATTCTTAAAGCCAATTCCAGACATCATATCATTTCTTCTGGAATATCCAGTGCTTTAAAAAACAAAGATATTTCACACCTGAAAATTAATAATTCTTTTTTTGTTTGTTCATTTGTTTTTTGAGGCAGAGCCTGACTTCATTATCCTCGGTACAGTACTGTAGCATCATAGCTCACTGCAACTTCAAACTCTTGGCTTCAAGTGATTCTCTTGTCTCAGCCTCTTTAGTAGCTGGGAACAGGCACCCACCACTACACTGGCTATTTTTAGAGACGAGCTTCTGGCTCGTCGTTCTGGCTTAGGCTGGTCTTGAACCTGTGAGCTCAAGCAATCTACTCGCCTTGGCCTCCCAGAGTGCTGGGATTACAGGCTGAGCCACTGGGCCCAGCCCACTACTGGAGAAGTATGATAATTCAATTCATGTCATTAAATAGCTGGTGAGTGCTTCCATTTCCAAATACTTCATAAGTATCTTTTTTTACATTTTATTTATTTTAATCAGAATCTGAATAAGGTGAAAATACTCTAATTGTATGGTACATGTTTAAGTCTTTTAATCTCTAACCATTAACCCTCCTTTATGCCTACTATTTCCTAGCAATTAACTTGTTGAAGAAGCTTTATTATTTTTTAAGAGATAATAGAGGTAATAGAATAGCAAATCTCTCTGGATTCCAATTATCTGCTTGGGTCACCACAGGCCGTGAGACCTTCTCAAGTTAATTGACCCCTCTAAGCACTGGGAGACTGGTAAATCTTTAAGAACCAGCTCTCTGGGGGTGGGAGGAGGAATGCAAGCCTTGATTTGTACATCTGCCAATTTTCATGGCGTACATACCACCACCACAGCCAACTTCAAGAAGTCAACATGACACCACCAAGTGGAGTTGAGAAGAGAAGTGGAAGAGCAAGCATACCACCTGACGCTGTTTCCACCATACAGATGCAACAGACACACGCGACCTCCAAAACACGGACACTCAGGAAATGTAGAAAAGTCATTACGAAGCCATGAATTTTGAATATGTATTGGCTTTGTTTCAAATATAATTTATTCAATTATAAGTTTACATAATTTTAATTTTCAATAATGGCCATGTCTAACCACTAACTTCCCAAATTCCTGGAATTTTAACCATCTGCTCTGGCTCCTGCTCACTGCAACCTCTGAGGCTCATCTTTCTCACCTGTGAAATGGAAATTGCAAAAGCCAATAATGCTTAGTGGTGAAGATTGAAGAAGAGTTACCCTAGAGCACACAGTAAAGAGTCAGGGAATGCACTTGGTCAAGTAGACCAACAGGAAGTTGTTCACTTCCCCTTGCTAAGCCAGGAAAGCAGCTATGTGGGCCTTGTACAAATCACTGTATAGAACTGCCATTTCCAGAATTCCAGAGAGAGAGAGCAGCCAGAAGGGTGTGAGCTCTCCCTTCTAGGCCCGGAAAATGACCCTTGGGCTGGGCTTGATCACTGCATAAATTCCAATGCCCCAGCAGAAACACCAATGAGGCAGTTGGAAGCCTGCTCCACCCTCCACTTTACACACAGGCCACTTAACACTGTTTGCTCAAATCAAGACCCTTCTTTGGCGGTATATCAGGTTACTGGGTAAGGTGATTATTGTTTCTAATGGTCTGCAAACAGTTCTCTACTGTTAACCCCTCCAGTCTCTGGGGACACTGGGATAAACAGGCCTGAGCAGAAGCCAGCTCAAGACCCAGATCTCAGGGGATGGAGAGATGTTCAAATAAAGGGGTCAGAGTTAGTGGGGTCCTGTGACACCCTACAGGTTAAATAAAGCTCAACTGGAGGCTGAGTGCTCAGCACCTACCTTCCCCAAAAAGCCTATGACTCTCTCCTGGTGATCTCAGATTCCTGGGAGGCCCTCAAGTTTAAGCCAGGGGCTGAAGAACTCATGGGTGTGCAGCAAACACCGTCCACAGAGGAAGTAAACAGAAGAGGCAGGACCAAGTGGCACTGAATCCTTTGTGTCCATCAGACTTTGAATTCTGGGCCACCATTGCCCATTAGTGTGAGCTTGGGTAAGTTACTTAACTTCTCTGTGCCTCAATTTCCTGGTGTATACAATGAGGATAGCAATGGTATCCACCCCGTAAGATTGTGGGGCAAATTATAGAACATGTATGGAAAGCACTTAGCAAAATCCGTGGCACATAATAAGTACACAATAAATAGCCACTGTTATTATTATTTTAATAATGTTTTAATGTCTGTAGATTCTCTTATAAATAAAATATAGATCCATTTAAAGGCATTACATTTAATTAATAGTAGCTTTTCCTTTCCATGTATTCACTTGATAGAGATCAAAAGTACCACAAGGAATATCTTTGGGATGTTTAGACGGATCAAGACCATCTGCATACATGTGAGGAAGGCTCAGGCTCGTGAAAAGCAGCAGAGTTTTGCACAGGTGAAATAGAAAAAATGCAGTGAGGATTAGACAGTGTGACCTCAGATGTCAAGAAGAGAGAAAGGGATAAGTTGGGTAGGGAAGCTGTGCCTTCCCCCAAAGAAAAACCATTTAGAAAAATATGATGTCATCAAAACATTCTTTTACCCATTAGTGGCAGTCACAAAATCTTTCTGAGTACTCTAATGTGGAAAAACATTTAATATTTAACAAAAGTACAGGAAGCGGCTGAGATTCAGAAATGGTTGCTTTCAATATCTTGGCTTACAGCTCTGTGTATTGCCATGGAGCCAGTTACAGAGCAGTGCACAGGGTGAGCCCATCTAAATGAAATTACCTCCAAAATGCCCAGAAAGGTTATTGTGTGAAACAATGAACAGTAGTTAACTCAGAGGTGTGAAATTTGGATGTCAGAAAATTGGGTTAATTTTTACTCACTCGGTAGGTCTTGCAACAGTCATGTTCTACCTCCCCCCCCATCTTCCAAGTGTGGAAATAACTGACAATGCTGAAATGCATAGATGTTAAGTGTGTGATCTGGTCAGTTCTAACAAATGCATATGCCCACTAAGCCGACATCCTTCTCAGGATAGGGAACATTTTCAAAGAGTTTCCTTCTGCCCCTTCCCACCTAATCCCCCACCTCCTCCTGCAGCCTATGAGCCTCCCCATCCTTCCAGCTTCTGTGAGCAAACACCAATCTGGTTTCTGGTTTTGCTTGTTCTGGAACTTCACATGGGCAGAATCACACCATGTGTGCTCTTGTCTATGGCTTCTTTCACTTAGCGTGCTGTCTTGACATCATTGTGTTGTCACCTGGATCAGTAGTCAGTCCCTTTTTATTGCTGAGCAGTAGTCCATGGCGTGGACCTGCCACGGTCTGCGTGTCCATCTGTCTATGGACACCTGCATTGTGTTTAGTTTTCCATTATTCCAAATAAAGATGCAAAAGAAGTCTAAGTCTTTTTAAAGTTGTTTTCTCTCTTGGTTAAATATCTAGGAGTGGAGTGACTGAATTAAAATGTAATGTTACTATCATTAGGGGCCTCATGACCCAGTGCCAGGATGAAACGGAGACAGAGAGAGTTTAGGGAAAATAAAAGCTGGAATGAGGAGGTACAGCATCTTAGAATAGAATGTGCCAGGAACTATGATTGGAAGACCACACCCTAGCCCTGGCCTGTCCTTGGTCCGACTCTTGTCTTTGGGTGAGTCACTCACTCAGTATCCCAGTTTCCTTGTCTGCGAAAAGGAGTGATCATGCTAAAGAGATGGAAGGTGGGAGGCAGATGTTTAGCCAGCTGCAGCGGGAAGGAAGGTGGGCCACAGCAAGACCTCTGCCCTGACTTGGAGTTGGTAAAACATCCCATGACTGGGTACACATGAGGAAAACACAATGTCCATTGCAACTGTCTGCATGCAGCCAGGAAAAAAATAAACCAGAAATTTTCCTTGCCTTTAAAATGGAGCCAGTATTAAGTATTTTTATTCAATTCAAAAAATATCATAGGTGCTCAAATAAATTTTTGAATTGAATAAAAATATAGCATGACCCTTGGGTGTCTGAGGGAGCTGTGAAAAGAATTTGTTTAGGGAAGTGGTGCTAGATGTGTCTGAAAAGGATCAGAAAGCATGAGCTAAATGAACTTAGGGACCCCATCTATTTTGTTTACCCGACACAATGCCTCATGTATCATTGGCACTTGATAAACGCTTGTCCAATGAATTACTCCATATGGAAGTGTCAAGTTAATTTGCCTTAGATAGCAAATTAAAATAACTGGTGACTCAGGAGTTCGAGACCAGCCTGAGTAAGAACAAGACCCTGTCTCTACTAAAAATAGAAAAATTAGTCAGGTATGGTGGTGGGTGCCTGTAGTCCCAGCTACTCAGGAGGCTGAGCAGAAGGATGGATTGAGCCCTGATGTTTGAGGCTACAGTGAGCCAAAAGGATGCCATAGCACTCAACCTCAGGGCAAAGGAGCAAGACTCTTGTCTCAAAAAAAAGAGAGAGAAAGAAGTCTAGTGATAGTTTTGTCCTTTTATTTAACTAACATTTGTTATGTGCTCAGCTTTTGAACAGCCTCTGGGGAAGACAAAGCCAAACCCTGCCTTCTGGAGGCTACAGAAGAGCCAGGTTTTAGGATTAGGTTGGAAGTGAAGATCTGAGGGGGTGAATAAACTGGAAACAGGGAAGCCGGGTGTGGGAGGCCAGCCAGGGGTTCTGACTGTGGCTGGACAGGACTGGGCAGGGCTGGGAGTGTGGCCAGAGGCACTGCTTTTTGAGAGACAGTCCCAGGGGAGGATTCTCAACAGGTGGAGGAAGGGAGGAGATCTCACGATAAGTTCACATTTTTGTAGTCAAATTTCCCATCTGTGTGCTTGGCCATTGGAGAGCAGAACCTCCCTTGCCGTGGTGGTGACGTGGTGTTCCGCCTGGGGGAGGGTGCCTCCCCTCATTCCAGAGGGGCAGCGGCCAGTGTCAGTCAGGGCCTTCCACATTCAGGACTCCTGACCTTCTGGGAGTTTGCCTGCCTCCTGCCACACAGGGGCTTTCCTGATGTTGCTGGGCGGGGATAGGACCTATAACCATCCCTTTCCCTGCTTGACCAGAAACTCTGCCCTGCTCACAACAGGGAGCCTCAGCCTCACATTGGCCTTTAAACATAGAGAACAGCTTCCCAGAAAAGCACAAAGGGCCACAGCCTGAGACCCATGGCCTGGAGGCTTTCTGGAAGGGGTAGGAATCCGGGTGAGCGCCCAGGAGCTTAACTGGATGGTAAATAAGCACCTTTCATTACACCAGCCCCAGGGTTTCAATCTAGGTCTCTGGAGCATGGCATTAACTGTTCCCATTTATTCCATTTCATTTACTTATTTCTGCCTCCCAAACCCCACCCCCATGCTGGGAGATTTTTATCCATCCATTCACTTAACAAATACTCATTGAGTGCCAACAGGCTGGAGATACGAAGAAAAACAAGATAGACAAACAGCTCTCCAGCTTGGAAATAGTTACAGAAAACTTAAATGTCATTACAGCCTTTACCAGCAATTAAACTAACAAAAATTTATTCTAAAGGTATACTCCCACAGGTGTGTGCAAAAGTTATATGTAAAAGAACAATCCCTGAATTATTTTGAATAATAGTACAAAATTAGGGACAATATAGATGTCCACCCGGAGAACTGATAAAATAGATTATGATAAATCTAAACAATAGAATACTGTAACGTTTCAAGAAAGTGTTGCCCTTTATGAAATGATAGGGAAAGATTTCCAGGAAATGTTAGTTTTTAAAAATGTATGTTATACTGCTTTTATTTTTTAAAATATATGTAATATGCATATGAAGGCAATCTAGAATCTGCAGCCCAGCTGTCCGATAGGTGGCCAGGTGGCTATTGAACACTCGAAATGTGGCTGAATTAAAATGTGCTGTGAGCAGGGCATGGCAGCCCATGCCTGCAATCCTAAACACTTTGGGAGGCCAAGGTGGGAGGATCATTTGAAGCCAGAAATTCAAGACCAGTCTGAGCAAAAGCGAGACCCCATGTCTACAAAAAATAGAAAAATTAGCCAAGTGTTCTGGCAAGCACTCCTAGCTTAGGAGGCTGAGGCAGGAGGATCACTTAATCACAGGAGTTTTGAGGTTACTGTGAGCTACGATGATACCACGGCACTCTTGCCAGGGTGTCAGAGGGAGACTCTGTCTCCAAAAAAGAAAAAAAAGTGTAGTATGTATAAAATATACAGCCAATTTTAAAGATTCCGTAAAATACAAGAATATAAAATATTTTAATAATTTATTTTGATTACACACTGAAATGATAATATTTTGCATATAGTGGGTTAAATAAAATATGTTATTGAAATTGATCTCACCTTTATTTAAACTTTTTTTTTTAGTGTGATTACAATAAAATGTAAAGTTATTTATGTAGCTCATATTCTATTTCTATTAGACAGGCTTGTTCCTGGACAAGGGTCAGAAAACTATGGTTACGGGGCCAAATTGAGACAAATACAGTTTTTATCAATAAAGAGATATTGGAACACATCCATACCCATTCATTTAGGTATTGTCCGTGGCTGCTGACAAGGACTCTCCCCTTTGAACAAACTTGAGTCAGGCTCTTTGATTCCTCTGCTTGACTGAGCTGACCTTGAGCGTCCCTCTCTGTCCTTGTAGAATCCAGTTTGAACAAGGATTCAAGTAAGTAAGTTTCCTGAACATCCCCCACCCTCAATATCTTATCACCCCTGTCGGCCTCCTGCAAGAATTCTACTGAGTTGGCCTAGCAAGTATCCCCCTTACTCCTGGGGCTTCCTCCTAGTAATTTTCCACCCACTGCTCCTTGGCTGTAAATCCACATTTGTCCTTGTGGGAGTGAGAGTTGGGCCAGTTTCTCTCCTCCTTGTAAACCCCCATTTTAGCAGTACCTGTTCCTAGGGCAGTTCCTTCTTGAATGAACTCTCCCTCCCATGTTTAGCAACAGTTGTGTGTGTGCGTATGTGTGTGTGCATATATATATATTTGTTTGTTTGTTTGTTTGTTTTGAGACAGTCTCCCTCTGTTGTCCAGGCTAGAGTGCTGTGGTGTCAGTCCAGCTCACAGCAACCTTAGACTCCTAGTTTAAGCTATCCTCCTGCCTCAGCCTCCTAAGTATGTGGGATCACAGGCACTTGCCACAATGCACGGCTAATTTTTCTATTTTTAGTAGAGATGGGGTCTTACTCTTGCTCAGGCTGGTCTCAAACTTCTGAACTCAAGTAATCCTCCCGCCTTAGCCTTCCAGAGTGCTAGCATTACAGGCATGAGCCACTGGGTCCAGCTAATAAGTTTTTCCTTAACGCCACTTTCTTATTACAAAGGCAACAGAGATTATACATATTTTGGCCACAAAACCAACAGATTGCAGCAGAGATTATACATGGTTGCAACAGAGATTATACATATTTTGGCCACAAAACCAAAAATATTTATCATCTATCCCTTACAGGAAAAGGGTCTCAGTGTTGCCCTAACCACTATTCTAGAGGAATCTATAAAACTCACTATCTACAATGATTATCATTAGGAATTGAGATTAAGGCATATTCCCAGATTTTTTTCTCAATAAGAATGTATCATTTACCTGGATGGACGTGGAAGACATTATTCTTAGTAAAGCATCACAAAAATGGAGAAGCATGAATCCTATGTACTCAATCTTGATATGAGGACAATTAATGACAATTAAGGTTATGGGGGGGGAGCAGAAAGAGGGAAGGAGGGAGGGGGGTGGGGCCTTGGTGTGTGTCACACTTTATGGGGGCAAGACATGATTGCAAGAGGGACTTTACCTAACAATTGCAATCAGTGTAACTGGCTTATTGTACCCTCAATGAATCCCCAACAATAAAAAAAAAAAAAAGAATGTATCATTTTTGTCAGCAAGGGTAAAAAACAATTAAAAGAACATTTAAAAAGGGAAGGGAAAGAACAGATGGATGAAAACCTACCTAATGGGTACCATGGACACTATCTGGGTGATGGGCACCCTTATAATCTTGACTCAAGTGTTATAAAAGTGACCCATGTCACCAAATATATTTGTACCCCCGTAATACTTTGAAAAAATCACATTTAAAAAAAAGAACTTTAAAAACCTGGCCTCATGGGGTACACATTCTAGGAAGGGGGCAAGCAAGTAAGGAAGGAGAGAGTTAAGGGAAAGTACAAGGTCACTGTTAGACATTAGGACTATCAGGTGGATAATAATAATGGCAATAGCTGATAATTAATGACATCTTACTTGGGGTTGGCCACTGTGCGCAAAGTAATACTTTTTAATTAATTAATTTTTTTCAATATGGAAATAGTTTTATAGATGTTTATGATTGTAAATGTACCACATGTTCATTGTAAAAATTCAGTGATTGTAGAAAAGTATGAACTCTGCCTATAATTTTAATGAGATTAGTCTACAAATACAGTTTGTAGTTGACCTGCTATTTTCACCAACAATATACAGTCCAACCTCCATAGGTGGTCACCTCCCTACATTGACCACCTCCTTAAGCTGAGTTAATTTTCATAGACCAGACATGAACCACGTATACATATCAGTACAGTAGGCTTCGTTCCTTACGTTGACCCCCTCTGTATGTTAACCAGTTTGTTACAGTCCCTTGAGTGGTCAACTTACAGAGTTCTACTGTACTAGGGGCATCTTTCCATGATAACGAATATCACTGTATGGTTACAGGGTATATCCTTGTTCAGATATGTCAAACTTAATGTTTAATTTAATTTGTTTGAATTTAATGAATTAAATCTTACCTCATTTTATCACAACATTCCCATTATACAGTTGAGGAAATTGGAGTCTAGAGACATTGAGTAATGTGCTCAACTAGACAAGTGCAAGCTTGTAACCACACTAGACTATACTGGGGCATTAGCCTGGAGAAGTAGAGCCCACAGAATCAAGGAAAACATTTACAGTCATTCATCCTGCTTGTATTTCCCTAGCCAACATTTCCTTCTATTTTCCTACAGTAACCTGGAACCTGAGGAAAGCAATGTGGGGGCTATCCTGTTCTGGGATGTGTTAAATGTTTTCAAAGATCTTTTTATTATGAACATAACCCTCCTGGAAACTGCTAAAATAATTTGGAAGCAAAAAGCAGCTTTCCCACCCTGCCCCGTCTTCCCCACCTTCCTGTCCCAGACTTGGAAGACAGGTTCCCAGACATCAACTGTAATGTGCTGTAACAGGCAGTGCACAGTGAGACTGCTTGAAGTCTCAAGCTATGGTAAAAGCAAGGAGACTTTCTTTTAACAATAGAATATGGAACTTTGTACACAGTAGCATTCATAATCTTCATTTGTTAAACATCAGCATATTATTTTAATAATCTTTTTTAATAAAAGCACTAATCAAAATTCTAGAATTTTGAATACTAGGAAGATAACTTTTAAGAACTACCATCTTTATTCTCAGGAAGTGGATTTATGTTTGTGACTTCATGGAGGACACAGCAGCAGGCTGAGTCAGTGTCAGAAGACATGGTCTCTATCAGTCTTCAGTCTGTGACAGACTGGGGACAAAGAGCTGGAGAGGCCAGGGGAACATGGCTGTCTTTGACCCTCATGTTCTTGCACAATCAACAGTATTATACACCTGCAACGGCCAAGATAATAACTGTCACAGTAATTACGACTTGCTAGGGGAGGTAAACACGTGCTGTGGAATGTCAAAGTCGTGTCCAGGCAGAGCAGGCTGAGGAATGATGGCTTAGTGTCTGCTTTCCTTTTCCCACTTTTGCAGTTGCTCAGCCCTCTTCGCCTCATGCCTGGATGCCTGGCACGATCTCCAGGGGTCTCATAAACAACAGACCTTCTTTGCCACATCTACTTGGCATAGGATAGCCAGATAATACTCCCCCAAAGTTTTATGCATGTTGCCTCTGGCTCAAACACCTGAACAAAATTCCAGATCTTTATCTTGCATCCAACTTCCTTCTCAGTGTTACCTCATCTGTGGTTCTTGTCCTGTCCTGAGTGACTCCATAAGTCAGACTACCTATGGTTACCAGCCAGAGTGGTCCTCTTTGCCCCCAACCAGCCTGGCTCATTCCAGACTCTCCCTTTGCTTTCAGAATATTCTGCTTAGTAGAAAAATCATTCTCCACTAAACCATTCCCTTATAGTTGTTTAGGCTTTGTCCCTATTCAATAGAAAAACTTATAATCCTAGAAACCGAGAACTTGATCCTTAGACTTAGAAATCCCTTAGCCTCTCTATGGGACATGAACAAGAACTTAACTCTATTTCATATATGAGGATGTGCTTCTAATGGGTTGTGTAAAAATAACATTTTTGTAAATAAAATCAAATAACTAACAAGAGGATTTGACATAGTTCAAGAGAAACAACATGGATCTTAGGGTCAAAAGCCTTAATTTTTCATCTTTCTCTTATAAACTGTGTGTCTTTGAATAAGTCACTTACTCTGAGCCACCCTCTGAGCTATAATTTTTCACTTTGAAAAAGGGTCTAGATGTATTGGCTGAACATAGTGGTCCATGCCCATAAACCTAGCACTTGGGAGGCTCAGGAGGGAGGATAGCTTGAGTTCAGGCATTCAAGACAAGCCTGGGCAACATAGCGAGACCTTGTCTCTAGAACAAATGAATTAGCCAGGAATCATGGTACATATCTATTTAGGAGACTGAGGCAAGAGGGTCATTTGAGGCAAGGAGTCTGAGGTTGCAGTGAGCTATGATCACATCACTGCACTTTAGCCAAAGTGACAAAGCGAGACCCCCCCCAAAAGAAAAGATCTAGTATTATATATGTTGACATCAAGGACAATGCATATGAAAAGTCCGTCTAGCCTGAACTGGCATCCAGCTCAAGAACGATGTCTTTTCTTTTCTTTTTTTAGAGACCGAGTCTCACTTTATCACCCTCAGTAGGGTGCTGTGTTGTCACAGCTCACAGCAACCTCCAACTCCTGGATTCTCTTGCCTCAGTCCCCCGAGTAGCTGGGATTATAGGCACCCACCACAACACTCGGCTATTTTTTTTTGTTGTTGTTGTTGTTGTTGCAGTTTGGCCGGGGAAGGGTTCGAACTCACCACCCTCAGTATATGGGGCCGAGGCCCTACCCACTGAGCCACAGGCACCACCCAAGAAGCAGGTTTTTTTCACCATTTCACTTCCAGTGTCCATTGCAGTTCCTAGAATGTATTAATAGCATGTAATCAAAACTGAATAAATGATAATATTTCATTCTTTTGTCTGTAAGATAAATAACTTGTCCAAGCTCAGGTAACAAATGATCAAGAAAAGTTAAATGTAACTAAAAAGGGAACTTGGACAAGCATTGACTTCCAGCCTGGGCTATTATCCGTCCACCTGACCAAAAGTTTTATAATTGTTCCCAGCTTTGCTTTATTCCAAGTGAACTGCTATCAGGAAGGTGCCTTCCACAAGCTGTCGTCAGAGTCATTCTTGTACTCATTCATAAATCCCACACTTTCACAATAACATCTTTCATTTCTAAGGAACTGAGACATTATTTTCTATCTGGGCCCCAACCTCTCAGCCTTATTCAAACATATTCTTCAAAATCAACCAATTTACAACTCCATTGATCTGCCCTTTTAGTTGGGTTTAATATTTTATACTCAAACACAATACCCTCTGAGTTCTCTCCTACTTCCTCATCCTTTTCTTAACTCTGCCAATGAAGCAGGGGTCTGCCAAATTAATTTTCTAACATTTTAAGCTCTCATGTTTTGAGTTGGCAAGCCAGCTCTGTAATTTTATGGTAAGACCCAGAATAGTGAAATTATTGCCCAAGTTTATAGAATGAGTTAAGCGTGGGGAGGATTTGAACACAGGTCTTCAGCTTCCAAGTCCAGAGCCTGTTCATTCCCCATAGCTATACATTTGCAAAGTGTTCTTGTTTCTCATTGTTCATATAATTGTCATAATAGTCTCAGGAGGCATGGTCACGTTGCCATTAATAGGTAGCAGACCACTTCAAAATTCAGAGGCTTAAAACAATGATCACTGTCTGCTCCAGCTCCCAAATCTGCAGTTCTTTTGAAGTCTGACTATGCAGTCCTGTTGACCCTGGCTAGGTTTGCTCATGCATCTCTGGACCAGCTGGACAGCTCTGTTCTCGGCTGGGCTGGGCTGGGGCAACTCTGCACCATATATCTCTCGTCCCCCTCCTAGGACCATCAGACTATCCTAGAGATGCTCTTATCTTGGAAATGGCAGAGATGCAAGGAAGCAATCCAAACACACAAGAACGTTCTCAAGCCTCTGCTTGTATCACACCTGCTAACATCCTACTGGCCAAAGTAGGTATCCTGGTCAGAATCAATGTTTAGGGAATGTGCATCTCTTGATAGGAAGTATTACAAAATCAAATGGCAGAGGGCGCTTAGCAGAAGGGATGAAGAATGGAGGTACTAATGCCAATGACCACAGCCTTCAGATATCAAGCTGTTCTGGATATTTTTCTTGCTTTTAAGAGCAAGCCCATTCTCTAAAGCACAGTCCTTCCTCACATAGGTGCCCTGAGCACATGGATGGAACAGGAATGGTCACTGACAGCCCTTCCTTTGCTGGTGACTTGGGCACGAAGGCTGTATTTTGGCCAGCTGCAGCAGGGTAAATAGAGAATGAGGCTGACGCACCTGTCCTGGCTCTGTCTCCAGCTGTCCCCCAACCTCCAAGGGCTTCTTAGACTATAATTGACTAGGAAGAGAAAAGTAATTGAGGGTATCATTTATATTTTTAAAAATCTCTGCAAAAAAAATTAGTGAGCAGCAAACTAGATACTTTGGCTTGAAGAGAGTTTAATACCAAAAAGACTAGGGAAGGCTGAACAAAGCAGGACCAAGGTAGCTGGAAGGGTAGGGGTGCAGCTGCTGAGGGGAGAGATGGGAGGAGATCTAAGCAGAAGAACACATTTTTTTTAACAATACCAAGAAACTCTAAAACAGTCTTAGAAGAGAAACACTCAAAAGCAGAGAGGTTCACATTTTCAGAGATTTGTTTTGCTTCCTGGAAGTGCTCAAGAAAGAAGACAGACACATGTAACACCAAGTTTTCAATGGAAACTTCTCCAAAAGACTTCTTTCACACACCCTGCCCGTCACTGCCAGAATAAATACGCAAAGAAGCTGATTGCATATGACATGAAATCCAAACAAGCTGAACAAACTCGGGGAAACCCGAGATAATCCAGTTTCCAACTTGAATAACTCTGATCATTAGCCTTCTGCCTGGCTTAGATTATATGGAGACCTTTACAATTATAGAAATGATAATATTCACATGTGAACATGCTTTGAATGTTAAATCAGATAATAACAGTAGCATTTCTAGCCATGAAGTTGTACTTAAAAAGGCCACAGACTGGTGCATCTGAGGCCAAGAAAAAGTAGGTCAAAGCCCCTACTTGCTCGATAAGGCCTTACCCAGGCTTTCCCTGTGAGTGTTTGGACTTTCTAATTTTCTCTCACTCAGCTTAAGGTTATCCAAAATCTTTGTTGGCCTGGTTTTTCATCTGTAAAATAAGGAGGTAAAACCACAGGATCACCAAGGTCCATTCCGGCACATAGAAGTGACTCTGATTTTTCTCCACTATCATCCCAGCTCATTATGCTGTATGTTGAAAGAATGAAATCAGAGTGGCATTAATCTTTGTTCAGGTATTTGAGAGCAGAAGTTGGCACAGATATTTAAAATGAAAACCACCATGGAGTTACAGCAGGAGGAATCCCTGCAGGTTAAGCATTGCCGTTTAAACTCTGTGTGCCCTTGGATGGGTTACTTTATGCCGAGGTTTCCTCATCTGTCAAATGGGGGAAATAAGGAAACCCATTACTACCGAGTGTTGTGAGAATGAAAGAGGATCATCCTTGAAGCACTGAGTAAGGGGCTTGGCATACTGAAAGCGCTCCATAAATCTTTTATTATTATCAGTAAATGTGATTTGGGAAAACTTCAGGATGGCAGATTTTCTCTCACAAAGAGGTCAGTGCTGGAGAAAAGTTATTTTTAAATAAAGGATGTTGTAAAGAAAGAAAGAAAGAAAGAAATCCTAACCCTTTTCCATCCTCAATGTGCTAAATGTGAAACAAGATTGACACATAGAGCCCAGGAGGAAGCAGGCCGTGTTGAGACGGAAGCGCAGTCCGGGTTTCCTCTTACTTTGTTTTGCTTCATATCTTTTGCATTTGGCTTAGTTCATCCTACTTCTCTACCTTCAGCCAGTAAGACAGTGGCTCCCAAGCTTAGCTGCACATTAGGATCATTTGGGAAGCTTTAAAAAAAATCCCTATTTTAAAATGCCTATGCTACCCGGTTTCCCCGAAAATAAGACAGTGTCTTATTTTAATGTGTGCTCCCAAAGATGCGCTAGGTCTTATTTTCAGGGGACGTCTTATCTTTCCTGTAAGTAGGTCTTATTTTCGGAGGATGTCTTATTTTCGGGGAAACAGGGTATTAGAAATCATTGCTAGTGTGGTTGTGTGTTGGGGGGCAAGGTTGGCAGGAAGCTAACATGCTTTATGCTCCTGGGGCATAAAGTTCTAGTAAAGTTCTGCTTCTTGAGCTGGGTGGCTGGTGGTTACACAGGTATCTTCAGTTTGTAAGGATTCGTGGAGAGGCACACTTAGAGCGTGTGCACACTTCTACAGTATCATAATAAAAGTTTAAACACAAATTTCTATGCTGAAGTTGCACTGAAGACCAATGAAATAAAAACCTTTGGGGGTGAGACCCTAGCATCAGCATTTCTATAAAGCTTCCCAGGTATTTAAAATGTGCAGTTGAAGTTGAGAGCTACCACGAAGGTTCTTCCCAGCCACAGTGGGTACAGATCTCAGATTGGCATTTGAGTTGATAGTGGAAAGTCCTCCGAGCAGCAAGATGTTGGTGGGATTGACCTGCAATGTGTTTAGACAGGTCCTAGATCCAAAGGTCACTGAACAGCATGGTGGGGGCAGGAGCCCAGGACATATTTAGAAATCTGGGTTCAGTATCCAGCTCTGCCACTCACTGTCTGAGAGATTTGGGGTTGCCGTGCAGGTAACCTCACAGCATTGTGGGCACTCACCCGAGGCCCCCTACTTACGCTGGAATAGACGACATCGCCTCTGTCTATCAAGGGCTCCATCAATAAGCTATAATTATACGATGTTGCCAATGTGAAAAGAACACAAAAGAAGGCATGTGTCCTGGGTTCTGCTTTCAGGCAGAGCTGCAAGGCTGGGTTTTTACATTTTTAAAGCTGTTGCCACTGTCACTCGCTCTCTTATACGAGACCCATCAGAAAGGAAGAGGCACCACGGATTTGAATTTCCGCTCCCATCATTGACTTTCTCTTTGCACATTTTTTTCTAAACTCCCAGACCCAGGGGTAGGTGATGGGGAACTTGTCACTAAGAGACTGCCCTTGTCTTCTGTATCTGGCTGTCTTTCTGGCAGAGCTTATCTAAGCCAGTCCAGATTTGCATTTCTTAAGAGAAGGACCATAAATTTGTCTGCACTTTCCACTTACTCCACCAAGATCCAAGATTCCTAGAGTCAAAAAATTCTTCCCTACACACTTCCACAAATCTTCATTCTGTTTCTACAGTTGTACTTCAGTTTTCATCTTCCCTTTATATTTGGTCAAATGATGAACTATCCTTCCTAACCTAACTGTATTATATAATTGAACATCGTTAATGTGTCCTGTCTTTTTTCTTCCTTGGTTCTATATTTCAGCATTTGAGGAAATTTGAATGGTTTTCCTGGACTCTCTTCATTTCCCTGCATTCTTTTTATGAATGGAGTTCCTGAAAATTGTAGTTCTCTTAATCACCCAATAAGCATTATTAGGTAAAGATTTAACAAATTCACTCAATGAGCACTTATTGGGACTTGCTATGTGGAAGATTCTGGGCTCGATGGTGAATATTATTGATTCCTGACTTAAAGGAGCCAAAAAACTAGGTAGATTCTTTCTTGCAAATGTCATTTCCAATTTGGGGTTTTCTGTATGTTAGAGTCAAAGAACTTTTCTTTAAAAAATAATTTGCCATCTTTTAAAAATAAACCAGGGTTGTTTGTCTCTGTTTCTTTGTTACAAAGATGGGAGTGCTTTATTATAATTGGTTGACTGATTTTGTCAGAAAAGCCTGAACACACCACTAGCCTCAAAAAAATCGCTTATTAATAAGTTATTGAGGGTTGAGGAGCAATGATACATTCAAAAACTAAATGTAAATCTTTCCTCTCCACGAAGTTCAAACTGGAGAAGTCTGATTGCTCTGCAAGAAGGAGGAAGGCCTGGGATGGTCAGCACTGCCTGGGACAGATGAGAGGCTTTCAGAAAAGGTCTGGAGATGTTCAGAGCTTGAGATTTAGGCTGACAAGTAGTCACCAGTCACCTCCAGAAGGACTGCTCACCACATCTCCCAAGATTTTTCAAGCTGCTTCCTAGGGCACAAAGATCTATACAGAGCTTTCTGTAGGACTTTTCCCAGAAATTAAAAAAACTTTTAGATATAACACAAAATTAAAATCCATGAAAGAAAAAATTTATATAAAAAATTGATAAAGACTCTTCTGGTTTGCAAAAGACACTGTTTGAAAACTGAATAGACAAGCAATGACTGTGAGAAAGTACAGTAGAACCTCTGTAAGTTGACCGCCCATGGGTCTGTGACAAGCTAGTTAACATATAGAGGTGGTCAACATAGGGAACTGGGTCTACTGTACTGATACCAACATGTCTGGTCTATGAAAATTAGGTCAACTTAAGGAGATGATTAGTGTAGGGAGGTGGTCAACTAGGGAGGTTCTACTGTATTTGCAAAACATCTGATAGAACAGTGATCCCCACCCTTTTTTGGCACCAGGGACCAGTTTCACATAAAATAATTTTTCCAAGGACTAGGTATTAGAGGGATGGATTCAGGATGATTCAAGCACATTACATTTTATTGGGTGTTTTACTCCTATTATTATTACATTATAATATACATACAATGAAATAATTATACAGCTCATCATAATACAGAATTGGTGGGATTCCTGAGCTTGTTTCCATGGAACTAGTTGGTCCCATCTGGGGATTGAGGGAGACAGTGACAGATGAAGCTTTGCTTACTCACCTGCCACTTACCTCCTGCTGTGTGGCCCAGTTCCTAATAGGCCATAGACCAGTACTAGTCTGTAGCCTGGGGTGATAAAAGACTTATGTCCAAAACACAAAGAACTCTTAAAATGCAACAACAAGAAAATGAACAACCCAATTAAAAATGGGCAAAAAGGCCAGATGCAGTGGCTCACACCTACAATCCTAGCATTCTGGGACAGAATGCAGGAGGATGGCTTGAGCTCAGGAGTTTGAGACCAACCTGATCAAGAGCAAGACCTGTTGGCTCAGTGCCCACAGCACAGTGGTTACTTCGCCAGCCACATACACTGAGGCTGACGGGTTCGAACTCAGCCTGGGCCAGGTAAACAACAATGACAACCACAACAAAAAATAGCCAGGCATTGTGGTGGGCACCTGTACTCCCAGCTACTTGGGAGGATGAGGCCAGAGAATTGCTTAAACTCAAGAATTAGAGGTTGCTGTGAGCTGTGATGCCATAGCACTCTACTGAGGGTGACACAGTGAGACTCTGTCTCAAAAAAAAAAAAAAGAGCAAGACCTGTCTCCGCTAAAATTAGAAAAATTATCTGGCGTTGTGATGGACAGGCACCTGCTGTCCCAGCGACTTGGAAGGCTGAGGTAGGAGGATCGCTTGAACCCAGGAGTTTGAGGTTGCTGCTAGCTGGGCTGACACCATGGCAATCTGATATGGGGAATTAGAGTGAGACTCTGTCTTAAAACAAAAACAAGGCGGTACCTGTGGCTCAAGGAGTAGGGCGCCGGTCCCATATGCCGGAGGTGGCGGGTTCAAACCCAGCCCCGGCCAAAAAAAAAAAAAAAACAAAAACAAAAACGGCAAAAGAAAAAAATGAGCAAAAGATCTGAACAGTCTACAGTTGGCAACTAACATGAAAAAAACATTCAAAATCACATGTCAATAGGGAATTTCCAATTAAAATAAGAATGAGAAATCACTACACATCTATTGAATGGCTAAAATTCACTGACAATACCAAATGCTGGTGATGATATGGAGCAACTGGAACTTTTATTTATTGCTGGTGGAAATTCACAATGGTACAACCACGCTGGAAGACAGTTCCGTAGTCTCTTCATAGTCTTAGCATTCAATCCAGCAATCATGCTCTTTCACATTTACCCAACTGAGTTGAAAGTTTATGTCCACCTCAAAAACATGCACATGGATGTTTATAGCAGCTTTATTCATAATTGGCAAGCTTGGAAGCAATCAAGTCGTCCTTCAATAGTTGAATGGAAAAACTGTGGTACATCCAGACACTGGAATATTATTCAGCAATAAGATAAATGAGATATCAAACCACAAAAAGACATGGAGAAATTTTAAATGCGCATCACTAAATGAAAGACATCAATCTGAAAAGACAGCATACTGCACAATTCTGATTATATCACATTCTAAAAAAGGCAAAACTATAAAGACTGTAAAAAGATTAGTAATTACCAGGGGCTTAGGGGAGGGAGGATAGGAGGAAGAGGTAGAGCATAGGAGAGTTTTAGGACAATGAAATATTATCTATGGGTATTTATCAAAACCCTTGGAACTGTACAACATAAAGAGAGAACCTTAATGTAACTATGATCTCTAGTTCATCACAATGCATTAATTTGGGTTCATTAACTATACCAAATGTACCACACTGAGGCAAGGTGTTAATAATAAGGGAAACTGAGTCTGGGAGGGAAGAGGTATGTGGGAACTCTACTAGCTGCTTGTTTTCTGTAAATCTAAAAGTACCATCAAACAATAAACTCTATGTCTGTAAAAGTGCACCCATTGCTTGACTAGTTCTGTATACACCACTTACATGGTAAGCTATCTCTGCAGAGTGCCTGACCAGTGACGATGCAGCGTAGTGTCATCCATGCAGGAGTGAAATGTTTTGAAGACAACAAGTTCATCTATTAACTAGAGTGCGAGCAGGGATGTGGAAGAAGGAATAGAATGTGGCATTTGGTGCGCTAGTTTCCCCTTTTTAGCTACAACCAAGGAGTCCTAAGTACATGAAGTCAGCCAGTGGAGGTGGCACCACACTCAGAAACAAGCTCCACTTGCTTCACCCAAACAACCTGAATAACCAAATGATTTATCCTACATGGTCTTCTGTTTTCTCACTAATACAATTGAAAATATTATTTGTCACAAATGCTGTGATGTTTTGAAGCCTTCCTTGATAAACTGAACAAAAGCACCAACCATGACCACATGTTATGAGGATAGTAAGGAAGTGAGTGTGTGTGCTCACATAGGACACAGGAGTACATTATAAAGGAAAGTGGGGAAGGCTTTTGCTGTAGAGAACATATTTTCAAAAAGCTTTCCTTGGTACTAGATATATTATTTTACTGCTTTCATTGCTGTTACTTTCCTACTGTTATCTGAATTTTCTCTAAGATTCTTTGCCCTCCGTGAATTAGAAGGACATCAGGGATTCTCTCACTCTTGTAAGTAAGTTCCCTAAGCCCCACGTGGTGACTGCCTTTCCCATCCATGTGGAGAAAAAGGATGGAGGAGAAAATTCATTCAAAATTCTGAGATTCACCTGAATAATTCCTCCTGCATTGCTCACTGTGACAATATTCCTTTTTCCTCCATGAGCTGACCATGGAAAGACTGTCACTCGATCCATTCACCCTTGTCCCTTGGTGTGAAGTTATCCCAGCACAAACATCTGGCAATGCAACTGTGAGGTCTACACTGGAACTGATAAACTCCCAGAAGCAAGACCAAAGGGAGTTCAGGGGGGCACCCCAAAGACTCAGGCTGCCAGACTGTCACTTTACAGTCATAGCAGGAATATATTTTTGGTAATTGAAGCCTAGTTAGGATTCTGTTTTTGGAAAAAGATTGCTTTTTCTTTAGGGGGCAGATGTCTCTGCAGCTCCACTTTAGAGCTAAAAAGGTACACTTTTTAGACCACAAACAGTTTTTTTCCCATGAAGTCACATAGTAAGTGTTTCTAAGTGACTACTAAATAAAATAGAAATAGAATGTTCAGGGCAAGAGTTCCACAGGACCCTGTGATCGAATCTCCTCATTTTATGAGTGAGGTCAATAAGGCCCAGAGCAGTTCGGGCATGTGCCCAAGGGCACACAGCTGGTTCACAGCTGAGACTTTAATCCAGATTGTCCACGTCCTGGTCCAGTGCTATTCCCACTGCCTTGAGATCCACTTACCAGTCTTCCAAGAAGACACCCATTGCCTCTTGCAGAATTTAGAGACTATTTTTTAAAAGTTTAGAACTAAACCTGTGACTAATTAAAATGGAGTGTTCCACCGCCTTTAAGTCACCAACTAAAATCCACTGCTCCATGTCCCAGTGCGCCTGAGGCTTCTGGGTGACCAGCTCAAAGAAAGATTATTGTCTCAACTCAGTTCTCTGTGTCTAGGAACCCACAAAATGGAAATCACTTTACTTGGGGAAGAACAAGAGGATAAGATGAGATGAAAAGGAAGCATGTTTAAATGGATAAAAGGAGGTACTTTTTTTCCCCACTACACACAATTGACCTGGGGAACTCACTGCAGCAGGATATTAAGATCAATGGTGAAGATTTGTGTTTTAAAAGATTAGACATTTCACATGCATATCATCAACAGCAAGACTCAACAGGATAAAAGTGAGACAGATGAAAGTTCTCACGCTTCAGTGCATACGTTGATCACCAACTGGGTCAGGTAAAAAGAAAAAAGTTGTCTACCTGATTATCTAAGATTTCACAGGAAGGTAGATTTGGGGGTATTTGGCTATTCCAGTTACCACTACTTGTAACAAATCACTCTAATCCAGTGATGTAAAACCACAGCCATTTAATTATGCTCATGGATCAGGAATTTGGAGAGGGCAGAGCAAGGATGGCTTGTCTCTGCCTCATAATATCTGAGGAGTCATTGGTAAAACTTGAACGGCTGGGGTCTGGAGACTTGAGGTTGGGGCTGGAATCATTGAGAGCTTCTTTACTCATATGTCAGAACCCTGGGATGACTGAACGGCTCACTCCACTGGGACTGTGAACTGGAGCACCTACATGTGGGCTCCAAGAGGGAGTGTTCCCAGAGAACACTGTTTCAAGAGAACCGGGGGAAGACCATAGGGCCCTTCCTCCCTGTAAGAGAATGGCGGGGCCACCCCATGAAGAACAAGTAGATGGGAAAAGGTTTTGCAGCCCTTTTTGGAAAATACAATCTGCTGGGGAAAGAGGTGGGGAGAAATGTGAGATTGAAAGAACACACGACCTAATACATGAACAGATGATCACAGTACAAGAAAATCACAGCTAGTTATGCACCCCTCCTCTTTTAAATACTGCCACAGAATTCCTTTTTCCCCTTTATAAGAGTTGTCATATTTACATTCTTCATTCATTTTCTGTCCTCCCACAAGACTGGAATCTCCATGCATCTGACCAAGCCCCTGCTGTATATCCTGTGCCTAAAAGAGCACCAAGTACCTAATAAGTGTGCAGCATATATTTTCAGAAAGATTGGTTGAGGAAAACACTTACTAGAGGAGAGGCAGCAGAATCACAGGAGTATAGGCAGTAACGAATAACTCTGGCTGATGAAAGTGAAATTTGAGTGGGTCTTGAAAGTTTTAGATAAAAAAGGGGAAATAAATTATTGTCCTTAAATCTCCTCCAGAGACTTCCGCTAGCCAAATGTAAGAGGGCATATTCTTATTCCAAGTGTTCAGGCTGCATGGAGTAGTTATAGGATGCTTTTGTTTGCAAATGATGGGAAACACAGACTCCACTGGTTTAATAAATAAGCAGTGATTGTGTCACATAACAAGAGTCCAGAGATAGGCAGGCTCCTCAGTGCCATTGCAAGATGGTGCCCACGTGGATAGAATCTCATACGGACAAAGCAATATTTAGGAGGAAAGAAGGATGTTTCTTCTTTTGAGTAAAACCTTTTCTTTCTTTCTTTCTTTCTTTCTTTCTTTCTTTCTTTCTTTCTTTCTTTCTTTCTTTCTTTCTTTCTTTCTTTCTTTCTTTCTTTCTTTCTTTCTTTCTGTGTCTCTCTCTCTTTCTTTCTTTCTTTCTGTCTCTCTCTCTCTCTTTCTTTCTTCTTTCTTTCTTTTTCACTCTGTGACTCTGGGTAGAGTGTCATGGTGTCATCATAATTCACAGCAACCTCAGACTCCTGGGTTCAAGAGATCCTCTTGCCTAAGCCTCCCAAGTAGCTGGGACTACAGGCATGTGCCACCAGCCTGGCTACTTTTTCTATTTTTAGTAAAGATAGGGTCTCACTCTTGCTCAGGCTAGTCTCAAACTCCTGACCTCAAGCAGTCTACCTGCTTTGGCCTCCCAGAATGCTAGGATTACAGGCATGAGCCACTGTGTCAGGCCTGAGTAAAACCTTTTCCATAAGTCCCCTGATGAACTTATCTTCTGGCTTGCTCCCCCGTTGGCCAAAATCATGACCCAGGTACATAGTAAACTCATTACTGATAAGCTGGATCAGCCATGGGTTACATCTCAGGGCTTGGACTGACGCTTCTACCTTCCCTGAAACACATGGCAGTGCAGAGGAGGGTAGATGCCTAGAAATCAAAAAATAAAAGAATAACTTGGGTTCCATTGGAAAGGAGAAAGAAGAGATGACCTGGGTAGTAATCAAAAGTGTTGGCAACATTAAGCTTGGTGAGGTTAAGACTCTATTTCCTTTGTGGATGAATATCACCTGACAGTTCTGGGCTTTGTTTATTGTTTTTGTTTTATTCATCTCCTCTGTCCTTCTGTATCAGTAATCAGTTGAATAAATCAAGTACAATATGAATGAAGGAGTGTTAATGGGTAGAGTGTATATTATGAATCTAACCAATTAAAAATACTTTAGTTAAACATGAATGCACTTTCAGGCACAAACCTGGATCCAATTGTTTCTGTTACTGTTTGATAACCCTAGCTTGTACCGCCCTTTTTCCTGGCTCTATCCCCGTGGCTTGGGCATTCTTCTGCCTGGGAAGTCCTCTTTACACCTGTAGTAGACACTGCAGACTCTCCTGCCCTCCATTCTATCCTTCTTCTAGTAATCTAGTTGGAGAGAGATTGAAAACCTCAAAACGACATTTCCCATACTCCCTTGTAGGTAGGATGTGGACTTCAAATAAGTTCTGTCAACCAGGTGCCCTTTCGTATCTGAGACTTGCCAGGCAAATGTGAAACAGAGGCCAACACTGTGCTGGTGTTGCTGCTGCAAGGTGAACAAGGTCATTGTAAAAAGGCGTCTAATGCTGCTGGACTTGGTGTCCCCTTTGGGCATCTAGTTATCAGCTTTGTGGGCATTGACAGGCAATTGCGGGTAGCACCTGTGGCTCAGTGAGTAGGGCACCGGCCCCATATGTCAAGGGTGGCAGGTTCAAACCCAGCCCCAGCCAAACTGCAACCAAAAAATAGCCCAGTGTTGTGGCGGGTGCTTGTAGTCCCAGCTGCTCCGGAGGCTGAGGCAAGAGAATCGCATAAGCCCAGAAGTTGGAGGTTGCTGTGAGCCGTGTGACCTCATGGTACTCTACCCGAGGGTGGTACTATGACACTCTGTCTCTACAAAAAAAAAAAAAAAAAAAAAAGACAGGCAATTGCAGCAGCAGCGCCACCATCCCGGTTTCTGGAGCACAGCTACTATGAGGTCTCCTTGAACTCAATCCTCCTCCTGACATCTACCCCTCCAGCCCTTCCAATGTTTGTGTAATCTCTGCTTAATTCTCAGTATGAAATCTTTCTCTGCTTGAAATACCTAGAGTGGCTTCTACTTCCTGCACTAAACCCCAGTTGGTAGACCACCTAACTTATAGTCACCCTTCCAGGCCAGCCTGAGTCTTCCCTGAACCACCAGGTTACACTGAGCTCCCACAATGCCCTCCTATGTAAGCCCATGCTTTCCTATCTTTGAGCCCCTGACACTAGTGCCTGGCTCACAGCAGGTGCAGAGTCAACGTTTAAAGAACTGAAGCTTTCTCTGTCAAGATACCAGGAGATTCTGAAATCTAGTTTCAGCCGCCGTCTTCCTCATGTCTGGTCAGCAAAGCCCAGAGAACAAGTTGGCTCTGACTTTATACTGGATTCTAGATAAATCTATGGAGCCCCCAGCTTTTCCACACTATAACCCTGCACTCAAGAGGCCACACCAGAATTGAAGATTCAACCTGGTCCCCAGGATAAAGGTGCTAAGGAACAAGGGAGATTGCTTATCTCAAGACTTACCATCTGATAGTTCTTAGGACCTGTGTTTAATGAAGAGAGAGGCCCATGATGAGGCCAGCAATTATGAGAGCATTGGCTTGGAGCCAGGAAAACCCAAGTTAAAGGGTGTACAGCCTTCAGGAAGTTAATCAGCTTGTCTGAACCTTAGCTTTTTCCATCTGTAAAATGAGAACAATAAAAACAACGTAACAGGGCTTAAAAAAGATTATATACATAAAATGCTCAGCACAGGACGTGCACACAGGAAGTGCTCAGTATTCATCAGTTGCTGTTGTCATGGCCCTCATTATCGTTAATACAGTTTACAACAATTCTGTTGCTTTACATAAGGTTTCCTTCAATCTAAATAGACTTAGATGGAATTAGTCTAGAGTGCACTTCTCCACACCTTCACTGAAGGTGTTCCATTTTGTACACTGATGTAATCAATCCCTTGTGCGAAAGACCCACTTAGGCCCAAGTTTGAGGCTATTCTGGGGAAACACCAAAACCATCTATGTCAGTGGTTGTTGACCCTAGTTGAAAGCAGAGTTGAGAGTTAAAAATAAAACAACAACAACAAAAACAAACCAAAGAAACAAACAATAACAACAACAAAAAAAAAACAAACAAACCCCAAAACAAAAAGCCAATGTTTGCATCCCCTGATCAGAGATTCTGATTTAATAGGGCCCAAGCTTCTGTGGTTCTTAAAGCTTCCCAGGTGATTATAATGTACTGCTGAGAGCCACTTATCAATGTGGGAAAGATTAGTCCTTCCATTATATCTGGGAGAAAAAGAAAGCTGCTCTTACTTTTCTATAATCTCCACCACAATGTAGAGGGGAAAGAGGACTCAGAATCACAGTTGGATTACTCCACTTATAAATGTGCAAAAGACATTCTCATTATAAATCTAGGAAAATGGCTTATTGTATTAATCTTCTGGTTCATTCCTTGAGGTATCTGATATGATGAGAAGAGGAGTGACCAGAGATGCTCTAGAATAGGTTAGAAGCTAATTTGGAAATACCTGGGAGGGAGTCAGGTTGGTTGGTGGGTCTCTATCCTGTTTCAGCACATGCACACACACACATGGTTACTGATATGAGGCGTGTGCGTTTGATCCTGGGCAAATGAAGTGATTCCTGCTTTGGCATTAAATTTGCCAGTATCTAACTGCCAGAGATAGCTGATGATAGCTGGGAGTGTGCTCAGAAATAAAGTATATCTGAAAAAGATAGCTCTTTGGTTTCTTTTCAGTTGTTAAAAGCAATGTACAAAAATATATGGAAAATTAGGAAAACAGAAAAATAGAATGCACTTTAGAAGAAACTAATATAGATTTAGGTGCTGCGCATGGTTCTAAATCCTTTACCATATAAATTCATTTGCTCCTCACTACAGCTTTCCGAGGTAGAATTCCAACTCCATTTCACAGATGAAGTGGGGCCTGGAGCTGTCAGCTGACTTGTTCCCAGCTACTAAGGGAAGAGCAAAAATTTAGACCCAAGTTGCATTTCTTTTTCTGAGACAGGGTCTTGCTCTGTTACCCCAGGTAGAGTACAGTGCCATCATCATAGGTCACAGCAACCTCAAACTCCTGGCCTCAAAGTGATCCTCCTGCTTCAGCCTCTGGAGTAGCTGGAAGCTCCACAATACCTGGTTAATTTTTTCTATTTTTTGTTGTTGTTGTTGAAATGGTCATGCTGCATTTAACAAGGTATGGCCAACCTCAGAGAGATAATTCATAAAGTGAGCTATATTCAAGGATTCAATATCAATTGCTAAAGTAGCAAAAGTTAATCTCACTTGTCACTCATCTGACAAATATCTGCTGAAGGTGTCCTCATATAACATAGCATTCCAGGCTCCATTATCAAGATATTGACTAGTATAAAAGGCTACCTATTCATTCATTTCTACAACATTGAATTCTCAACAATCTCAATAAAATAAAGCACTTATAAGTGACACAAATTTAGAAAATTAAAAAATGCTATAACTAGCTGGGCATGGTGGTGTGCATTTGTAGTCCTAGCTATTGAGGAGACTGAACCAGGAGGATTACTTGAGCCCAAGAGTTTGAAACCAGCCTGGACAATGAAATATATCAAGACCCTGTTCCAAAATAAAATAAAATAAAGTAAAAAAATTAGAAGTACTGTAACTATTCCCTGATGACAAAATCCAAAACCAATACTTCAAAACTTATGGAATGTTCATACACTTATTAGATGGAAAATTTAGCATTATCCGCTATATTTTCATCAATTAATAAAATTTCCAAGCAAAAATAAGATTTTGTTGTCTAGAAGAGAGATTTACACCTTGAACAATAAGTTAAATTTCATGAGTTTGGCTTTGTAGTATGTAGTGTCTTCAATTCAGAAATTTGACATTTGGTGAATGGATAGTGGGTGGTTGACTAGATGAAAGAATCATAAGTGGATTAATAGGCAAGCAACTAGATGGATACTTGGCAATGTTCTACATGCTTAAAAATTTCATCTTTAAAAAAACTTAGTGTTTTCTAGTTTGTTGAATGGTAAATTATAACTCGGGAGAAAATTCTGTGTTTTTAAAACTTTTTTAATTGATGAGTAAAAATTGTATATATTAATAAGTGTATGTGCTATTATGTATATGTATACATTGTGGAATGGCTAGATTGAGCTAATTAACATATGCATTACCACACATTGCCATTTCTTTGTGGTGAGAACACTTACAATTTACTCTCTTAGAAATTTCAATCACAATATATTCTTAACTGTGGTCTCCTTGTGCATGAAAATTTTGATTTCTACCCTTTCTATAGACTAAACAAATAACTTCAAGCAAGTCATTGTTGTGAGGACCAAATGAGTTCACATGAATTATTTAGTACCCTGCCTAACGCATGATAAACAGTGTATCTTAAACTGTCTTTGTATTGTAGCACTATATAGAAAAAAGGAAAACTTAAAATGGTATAAAAAGCTGTACAATACAAAATAAGTCCCTTTTGATCAATCTTTCTGCTCTTACTACCATTATTAAGGATTTCCAAGCAAAAATAAGATTTTGTTGTCTAGAAGAGAGATTAACAAACCAGTAAATAACATCATTTGAGTCAGAACCAAGTAAAAGAACAGAAGTATTCTGGCTAAATTCCAACGTGAGTGATTAACATTCTCCAACTTCAAATAATTTTTATTATTAGCCAACACTTGTCCATCCCCAATAATACACACGTTGCTTAAAGAGCCCAGAATGAGACAGGCCTCCCTTGGCATGCTCAGTCTGCACATACTTTCCACTGGGGGTTCCCCTTTCTTTTTGACTGCTATTCCCACAGCTTTTTAACTCTCCCTACTTTCAACCCTGGGATGTTTACAGACCCAGAGTACTAAATATTTCCAAAAATCAAAAGAGAGTATGAACACCTGTAGAATTCCAGGGCATTGAAGATGTACATTTAAAACATTTAATAGTTTTGATGTCGGTGAAGCAATTGATACTTAATGCTTTTTAACTCTGAGGCTGGGATTCATATACATACTCTTTATGTTGCCCACAACACTTTGCAGGAGGGAGGCGGCGCACCTGCGCTTTAGTCGTCAGTCTGTACAGACAGACAGGAGATCCACAACCTGCAGTCAATCTTAGCCATTTAGTCCAGTCTTTAGTCCGTCGAGTGTCCCCAGGCCCTTCTGCCTATTTTTCCCTTTTTCCCAGTGGAAGGAAGGGGTGGGGGAGCGGGAACAATTTAAACCCTATTTGTAAGTGTGTGAATGAATTTCAAGTATGCCGAACACCTCGGTCTTCCAACCTAATTAGAAAAGAGGCATTTTTAGGACATTTTAAACTTTGCAGCCACATAATCCATCTGGAGAGTGCTCCTGTATGACTTTGCCGTCCTTGCACCCCCCACTAGACGCCCCAGGCTCCCGAATGCGCTGCTTAGCAGCCCTTGTGGCGCGCAGCCCTGGAGGCGCTCAGTACAGAGCCCTAAGTGGGTGTTGCTGCTTTCTGCGGGCGACTTCGGAACCGCCTGCGATTATAAACCTCGATTGATAAAGGATTAATATCTCTCTAGAGTCTTCCAAAGGTAGAAAGAAATTCACTTCCTTGTCACACAATAAGAATTTGTTATGAGATGCAAAAGTAAAGGTCGAAGCCTAGGAAGATATGGATAGCATATTGGCGAAGGAGTGGTTAGGATTGCGAATCCCCAGCTCCCGGGGTTCGAATCCCAGGTTTGCTATTTGAGCACCTGCTGTGTGCCAGGCATTCGGAATACTGCAGTGAACAACATTGTCGAGGTCGCCGCTTTCTTGGGGGAACTATTAATTAGTTTGGCTGCCTTGGTCAACTTTCTAACTCCAGTTTCATCACCTGTACGGAGTACCTGCCTCATAGAACTGTTGTCAGGGCTGAGATCTTGTATTGAGAGGTAAACGGTTAACATCAGTTTGAGCACACAGTAAAGGTTCAATAAATTTTCGCGCTTCTTTTGCCCAGTACCAGGACAGACCAGAAGGGAGACAGGTGCCCCAGATAAGGATGATGCTTTGAGCTGTTCTAAACAGGTAGAGATAGACTCTCTAAGGGTGCTTAGCTGCACCTCGTAGGGGCCCTGGAAGCCAAGGTTCCTAAGGTAGCACGTTACGGGAAGCAAGTCCCGCACCCCTGGACTCCAGCGGAGAACTCTGGAGGGACTTGGCAAAGGTTTCCCGCCCGAGTTCTCAAGGCTCCGTGATTAGCATTCGCTCCGCCCCCACCGCTTTCCGGCCCGCGATTGGTCAGCATGCCGCGGCGGCCCGCTCCGGGCGGGGCCGGAGGGCTGGAGGGGAGAGGCCGAGCCCGCGGGGCAGTGGGAGGGGACGCGCGGAGAACGTGGCCGGGCGGCCCACCAACCGAGCTGGGGCCTGAGGGGGCGGGGCCGAGGCGGGGCCTCCTGGAGGGCATTAGAAGCAGGTGACCCAGGCTGGGAGGGAGAGGGCAGTCAGCCCGCGGCTGTGATTCCGCCACCGCCGTGCGCGTTTCTGTTTCTACGAGAGGTGGGCGAACGGGTGCGAGAGCGCGGGGGAGGAGTCGAGCGGTGAGCGTCCCGTGAGCGCCGCCACTTCCCCCAGGACTCCGCTGGAGCGCGGAGCCCCCTGCAGGGGAGGAGGCGAGCGGCGAGCTGGACGCAGCCGCGGGCGCTTACCATGCAGTCGCCGCCGGGCCAGCGCCGGCTGCTCGCGGTGCTGTGAGGCGGGCGGAATCCTCCGGCCGCCTCATCCAGCCTTTCTCCTGCTCAGGTGCTGCCAGGCGTGCTCGCTTTCTGTCTGGCTCCCGGACCCGGGAGGAACGCACGGCCTGCCCCTGCCCTGCTCTGTCTGGATCATGCGGGGGGCCCCCGAGGAGGAGAGGACGAGTGACCGGCCTGCGCCGCCCATGTTCTGGGGGCGCCTCCCTCTCTGAGACGCCCCCACCTGCTGCCATGTGCCGCCACCACGGATACCCAGCCTGTCGCTAAACTTTCCCGGCGCCAGCCAGGCTCTGAGTCACATTTCCGAGTGGAGTGTCCCGGGGTCGGAGGACCCAGGCTGGCTGCGGACTATCTGCTCCTCTCGGCGGGATCCCGTGGAGGTGAGAGCCTGCGCGCCTTCCCCCTCTCCTTGTTCTTCTCCGGGTTCATCTGCCCTTCTCCGGAGGGTTGAGTGCTCTGGGCTCGGGGCACAGATTGGAGGACCCAGCTAGGAAAGAGAGGGTGGGAAAATCAGTAGTTTGGTTCCAGGAGGTGGAGGGAAGGAAAGGAGTGGAGTTAACTTAAAGATTCGGGAACCACTCGCGGGGACCGAGCCGTTGACGCTCTTTTAAT